>NC_056727.1:1022016183-1022081183 GCF_019279795.1 Protopterus annectens
GCTATATAGACTAAGTCAGTGGTATTGCACGTTGCCCTCCCCTTAAAAACATACACTTTATCATTGTTCGGGTGACAAAACTCCACTCCTTTTTTAATAAAAGCACAGGCCTTACAACGACCGCATGGGACAGTCCCTATTCTGTCCATAACATTCCTTCTATCAGTTAACCTCCCTTCTTTACACAGAACATCCTTCAAATTCTTGTTTCTTTTATATACAAAACTCGGTCGTGTGCCCACCATGTCTCTTAAAGAATCGTCACCTGTTATGATATTCCAATTTCTTCGTATAATATTACTAACCCCTCTGGTATCACTTCCATAGGTCAACGTAAATTTACGGGTATGTGTTCTGACACCCTCTGTCCCTTGGTTATTGTACGGTGTATCCAACCATGGTCTATATCTATTGGATCTGTATTGTTTATTCTTACTTATAACATCCTTTACCATATACTCATTGTACCCTCTCTCAACAAAACACTGGCCCAAATGTGCCAACTCCCCCTCAAACTGACCATCATCCTTACTCAACCTAGAAATACGTCCTACCTGTCCTTGGACGACATTGGGGAAAGTATGTCTCGGATGCATGCTATCGAACGACAGCATAGTATTCCTCCAACATTCCTTCCTGTAAAGTCTGGAGGAAAACCCCCCATTCTGCTGTGTCAAGCATACATCCAAAAATTCCACAGCAACCTGTGACATGTTCACACTAAATTTAAGAAAAGTGGTAGTGGTATGGAGGTAATCAATGAAGGACCTAAGCTCCACATCCGTCCCCTTCCACAAGATGAACACATCATCTACAAAACGGAAGTATTTAAATAAATGCTTTTTCCAGGTATGATCACCAAAAACATATGCCTCTTCCCACTGGGAAAGAACAAGGTTGGCATATGTATTGGCACAGGGGGTGCCCATGGCAATCCCCTGTGCCTGCCTATATACCTTGCCTATACCCTGAAACACATTGTTCTCTAACACTAGGGCTAGCAATTCTACAACCAACTCCACTTTGTTACACAACCATCCCCTAGTTGTTAATAACGTCTTGATGGCTCCTATCCCATAGTCGTTGTTAATTACCGTGAACAAATTATTCACATCCAAGGTGGCCATCAAACAAGTCTCCCTTAACTCTCCCGGATCAATCTCACCAATCATGGTCAGGAAATGCCCTGTATCCTTCAAAATGTACTGTATGGAAGCCACATATGGTTTCAAAAACACCTCCAACCAAATCGAGATGTTTTCCGTAACCCACCCCCTACCCGAAACTATAGGCCTTAGGGGTGGGTCACTCAAACTCTTATGTACCTTCGGTAATGCTTTAAATATTGGTGTGATCGGTTTATCAACAAATAGAAACTCTAAATCTTGCTGAGTAATTAATAACCTTTGATGCAAAATAGTCAGCCTGTTATGTACCCTATTAATAACCCTCCTCACTTCTACTGGGTTGATGGGTAAATAGGTGGTCACATCTGACAAAAGTATATCCAATTTCTGCTCATACCAATTAGAGTCCAGGACTACAACTGATCCACCCTTATCTGCCATTTTAATCGTAATGTCGGTATAGCCACTTAAACTAGAAAGTGCCAATCTTTGTCCCTCAGTCAAATTATAATATTTCTCTCTATCCCTACATTGAAAATATTCAACAAAATCCCGATCACATTGATTAATAAAAAGTTGTAATGCAGGTGATAAAGCTGGTATAAAGTTACTTGGTTTTCTCAAGCCTAAGTGTGCAGTATCATTGTTACCAAACATTTTCCCCAACATCAACCCCCGACAAAAATACATGACATCAAGTAATGTATCTTGATAACTACACATCCTGCTAGGGACAAAAGACATGCCTTTGTTCAATACTGCAAGCTCGTCACAAGTTAGATCACGAGAAGATAGGTTAAAAACAATATTATCAGACCTACTATAAGTCACTCTATAGTCCTTCTCTTTTTCATCAGTTCCCTGTCGTCGCTCGAAGAGCGCTTCCATGGGCCCTTCTTTTTCGTTTGAACTGGTAACAGGTCTAAAAAATGACCTTGCATCAACCGTTGTTTAGGTCTAGCTCCTGCTCGTAGACCCTTATCCAATGCTTCGGTAGAGACATGGCTATCTGTCTCTGCAGTCACAATGTCCGTACTAGTTGTTACAGGAGCAACTGAGGCTGTGTTGGTCAAATCTACAGTAACTCCAGCGTCTCCTTCCGTTCCCTGTTCAAGAACGGTGCCTGTAGATGTATCCTGCTTCGCCAAGTCCCTCAAACCACTGTGAACATCCAAGGTAGAGGGGCCTGGTTCCGTCGCTAGTTGCACTGATGTCGACGCTATCTTGCTAGCCGTCGTAACCTGGCGTTCTCTCGGTCCTCCTTTCATGTCATGACGTTTCTCCCTTCTATTGGTGTTCTTAGTTGCCTCAACAACTGTTGATTCCCTCAGCCTATTCCATACGAAAATATTGCCTTTAGAGAAATCGTCATAGTCACTGTTGATTTTACCCAGTTTCTGTGTACGCAATTTGTTATCATTGTCAACAAACAACAAGTATGTTTCTTGTAGTTTCTTCTTACACCAGGGTTCCGTATACTCCTTCTCCAACTTATTTTGTAGCAACGGAATATCTTTCTTCAATGCCATGACCTCTTCAGAAAAGAAGTCAATTAACAACTCCATATAGGAGAAACTCGTGTTGATATTGATGGATTGCCACCTGGCCAGCAGTTTGGGATATCTATCTCCTTGGGACGGCATGCAAAGCACGCGCATCCCTCGCGGCACAATGCCATATTCCAGGCAGGCTTCTAGGTGGAACGTTTGCCACTGTAAACGCTGTAGGCGATTAACTTTGTAACTCAAGTCCCTGAGGTTATCCTCAAATGTTCTCTCCATTGCCATAGGCATACATGTGTCAATAGGTGTGGCTGACTTAACACCAAAACCCAGGTGGAGTAAAGGATTAGTGGTAGATGTGAGTTGGCTTACACACCATGTCCTTGTAGAGATGTTAGCGGTGCCCTGGTCTACCGCTACATCCATCACTGATCTCTCCTCAGCATGCATAACAACGATAATGATGTTTTTTAAATAATGGCAATGCACTGTTGTGTATATATCTGAGGAAGGGATTAACCCGAAAGCGCTCATAACGTGTTGTGTTCTTATTTGGAATAAATTGTTTTATGTTTTTTATATATCAGCAGCATCCGGCTACGTTTTTTCCTTTACATTTGTGAAACAGTCAGGTGTTAGATTAATTCATTTCCTTACTGGATTAATCACTACAATGAGAAACTTGCTCTTATCATATTGTTCCTGTGGTTAAACTATCTCAAATAGTATATATGTTTCAAATATACTGTCAAGCAGCATCATGTATGAACTTTCACTATGACCCCTCTAATTACAACTTAGAATAAAACTCACTGGGCACATCTGGTCAGGAATTTAATCTGATAAAAAAAATGTCATTGTTTTTGTTGGGGCCAAGCACCCCCCCCCCCCCTTCATTTCCATGGGAAGGAATGAAAATCCCTGAAACCATCTAGAACTTAACTCCACTATCAAACTAACAAATGAGAGAACAAATGAGTCACTGCCAGTACTCACTTAGAAACCACGCTGGCAATAACTTCCTATGCAGGCAGAGAGTTTACCATTCAAGAGCAGAACTTGACCAGCTAGAAACTTACCCATTCTTCAACATAAGAGGCAAAGTGAGGCTGCTGCCTCCCACTCCATAGTACTACTGAGTGTTTTCAAATTTATTCTTAACATATACTGACATATAACAAATTTGTTAACATTCCGGCTATAAAACAGAAAAATAAGGAAAATCGTTCATTCAGAAAAAGGAAAACACTATCAGATGCCCTGCAGTGTAAGCATATAGCAACTACAATAAGATGACACATCCTGCTATGCAATGTATGTCATAATCTAAATATGCGGTCAGCTGTAGTATATATCTTACTGGTCCCACAATACCCTAGGAATATTTATAGATATGCAAAGATATTTGCATCTCTATGAAGCTAATATTCAGCAATCACTCAAACATGGCTGCACTTTCTCACATGAGTATCTTCAAGGTTTTTATGGAGACATAAATGAGCAGTAAAGTGGCAGTATTTGTCTGTGAATGTGTAATTAGCTCAGCTCCCTTTAGCAAAATGCTTAACTTTGCCTAGAAGGAAACCATATTCATATCTGCCAAAGTCAGCTCTGTGAAGCATTTAACTATTGCTTATGTGCATATTCTACTGCATTTAACAAAAAATAAAATAAAATAAATCACTCAATCAAACAGAAGGAGACACTCTCTTATGGTTGATTGCTACTGTTTTCAAAACGACAGTGGCAGTAGTTATTTTCAAAGATTTTGAGATCTGATGTAAGTTAGCTACAGATGAATATACATAGCCAGTCTTTCATTATTGTAGACTCACTTAATTTGTCTTAATAACCAAAAGACCTGGAAATAAATTCAAAAAGGAAAGTACTCTGAAATGGATAATCCCATCCTACTGCAATAATATCTCCACTTTAGGAAACTTACCAGATACATTTAGTGACAAAGTGTTGACAGTTGCATGTTTAATCTAGTGCACAGTGCAAATTAGAGATTGCTTGAAGTTATTTATGTAGTAACACAAAAGAATTCCAGTCCCTCTGACTTTAGTGAAGCTCTTAGACATGTCAGATTGCTATAGCCTTACTACTTACAGCTTGAAGAAAAGTCCACAATTGTAGGCCTACCATCTTCTCAATTCCAAAACTCATGACTCCTGTCTGCTGGTGTAGAACAACAGTAAAGTGCGTACCGTGTATATGCTAAAAATTATGGATGAGGTAAAATGCCACCTTTAGAAGGAATATCATAATGACAAGCTCTACAAATTCATATGTTCAACGAATAAGCAAGCAATACAGTCAAACATGAGATCACAAACTGTAAGTCGACTTACCTCCTTAATCTACAATTCGTGCATCAACAAAATCAGAAAAAATTCTGGTACATTTCTAGTCAATTATTGCAGCCAGGAATTTTGACTAATAATAAGTCTTCACACAGGACATCAACTATGCTGTGGCTGCGTAGTTCTGTACATACTTTACTAACTGTCACATGTCATCAACTGATAACATCACATCAAAACCATATTCCTCAAATTCTATCTTTATCAAACCTTCATAGTATTTTAATCCAGTGTTTCACACAGTCATATATAGTATTCTGGAGAACTCGATTAATCTTTAGTAGATGTATTAACATCTGGCAAGGTGAATGTAGCAGCACAGATAATTGTGTAGCCTAGCTTCATTTTTTTCAGTTGAGTAATCAAGAATCACACATAGGAATTTAAAAAATCCAGTACTCTTTCCTTAACTAATGGAAGGGTCGTATCAAAAGCTGTAATAATTTATGTATTAATGCAATACTACCATTTCTGTCCAAACATCAGTAAAATATATTGACAGGCATCTAGTCCAGCCTGAAGGGAACAATAATTTTTTACCTGCCTCACAAATGGGATTGGTCCTGGCATGACATAGAGGCACAGAAAGTGCTGTGCCTTCACTAACAGTATACTTCAAAAGTTGGCATTCTCTCTGATGACCTGCCAAAACCATTTGCTGATGTTAATCATAACCTGCTCTGACAATATAACATTTATATCAGATTGCAAGCACTATGCTGCCTTAGTAGTAAAATTAGATACAAGAATGCTGTCTTTATCCAGTTAATCAATTTACATCAGGCACTATTGATGAGGAAAAACCCAAACTGGCTATTATGTCATACTATCTGAGGAAGACATACCCACCTACTAATTGTTTCAGTAGATGTTCCTCCTCCATATTCAGTCACAACTGTTCAAAACATACTACAAAATACATTCTTTAAAGGCTTTGCTAAAAACACCATAATTCTTGGAGATGTCAGTGTTAATGCTTTAGGGTCAAATTCTTTCCAGACACCCACAGGACTAATCCACACAAACGCAAAAATACAAATTTAGAGCTTCTCATAACTAATGTCCAACATGGTGTTTACAAATATATATCCTTCCAAATAACCTATGTGACCACTGCTCTTTGCTGTCCAGTTAATCTTTCAGTACAATCAAGAGATCCCCTCAGATTATTAATATTGTTATATCTTTCTCAAATTTTAAACAACCTGCCCTTATCTGCTACCTCAGTGCAATTGACTGGACTACACAATGCAATATTTCAGACCCCTCTACTGCTTTTTCACACTTTATTGACACCCTTGTCCGTCTTCATGATAATCTTTACCCAGCTAGCAGAAGGTGACTGAGAGAGATGCCCTTTGATATCAAAGCCCAAATGAAGTCTACAGCTTTTCCTGGAAAGCCAGGACACAAGACCCATCTAATTTACAGCTCCATCAATATGTCTTTAACCTAAGGAAATCTACAACCGTAGCCACTAGCCATGAAAACAGCAAAGTCTCTGTTTCTTAGACAAAAGTAAATTGTTTGCTATACTAAACCAAAGCTCTCTTGGAAAGAAATAAAGTGATTAGGTCCCATTACCAAGTCTCCTGCAATAATAACGATGATGATGAAAAAGATGATGTTCTTCTACTCAACAAGAAAATGTATCTCAGAACTCCAGCATTTTCTTCTGATTTATTTACAGGATCTCACTGATAGTTTTCCGGCCCCCCCTTCCCCTCCCCATTACTTTCACTCACCCAAGGCATGTTCCCCTCACAACATTACCACTAGCATCTTTTGCTGCCACCTTACTAAAAATAAACTCCTCAGGGTCTAAATTCAGTCCCCTCCATCCAAATTACCTCAGAGAAGCAGTAGAGAAAATGGCCACACTCTCACTCCCATATTTATCCTTTCACTCATGACTGATACAGTTCTTGCTCTTTTTAAATACTCCATAGTATTCCCACTCCCAAAAATAACTTTGCCCATGGAAGATAAGGACTACAGACCGATATCAAACATTATTTATGTTGATGACATTTGCCCACGGAACATAAGGACAACCAACCAATATCGAACATTATTTGTGCTGATGACATTTTTCTTATTGAATCTAGAAAAACACATTCTGATCTGCAAATTAGGCAACATTTTCATGGACCTCTTTAGATAGCCTCCTGATAAAAAATATTTTCAGCAACTCCCTCCAAAAAATAATGTAATGCACTTTGGAACTACTCAGAATGTGGCTTCAACCCCCATCTCTTCTTTTGATGGACAACTAAGGCAACAATATTCTCAATACATTAGAGCAGAAATATTTGGATTGTCACTTGATCCCTCACTCTCCTTTGCTACTCACACAGGCAAAATCACCAGAAAGGCTTTGGTGCAACAAAAACTCTGTTACAGAATCACACAACTTATTTTCTGATTGTCTGGACTGCCACTGACATAAATGCTCTCATTCCAAGACTTGACTATGTTGTCTTTGCAGAATCTGTATTCTTACAAAATTCAGAGATTACAAATCACACAAAACAAATATACACATCTTGCTTATAACTCATGTTTTTGTCAGTGCATTTATGCTAGTTGATAACTCTCATTTATCGACAATGTACTAGTACTAAGACTTTTGTATGCTCTGTCTTGATTTATCCTAATCATTGGTTTCTTTCTATGTTTATTCTGCATTTTATATTATACGTGTACTGCTGCTCACTGACCCAAGTTGTGGCTGAAAAGGGTCAATGGACTAGCCCACTTACTTGGTGAACACGGTAGATAAGCAAAACCTGGCTGGCTCAACAGAATCTCTACTCAGTGCACTGTCTACAGCAGGAAGCTACATATTACCCAGCATGCTAGGACTGTGACATAGGAGTCATACTAACGATGATATAACATTAGCAGAGTGAACAGGACAGCATTCAGCGGCACCTGCTTGTTGAGTGTAGCAGACTGAGGTGTTGAACAAATTTTAAAACTGTTGTAGCTTTTTGCTGTTCTGTGATTGTTGACCCTGTTTGCTGTCATGCTGTAGTACAGGAATAGAGCCGAACAGTGCTTAGAGGTTATTAAGAAAAGCTTTTTAAAAAACTTTCTGCCATCAGGCAAGTTAATCCTGTCTATTTCCTGACTTCTGAGTGTAATCATGACACTCCATGTGCCACATAAAGGATAAAGTCAGTACTAATACCTTAGCTAAACATTTGTTGGAAACATCTGACAGTTCTGTTGGCAATACTTTCAAATTTCAGTCTATTCAGGAGTTTGAAAAATGCTATACTATGTGATCAGAATTCTCAAAAGTAGAGGCTGAAGGGCACTGCAGGATAATTTCTTAAATTCCTCATTTATAAATGGCATGCTTTGCATATAACCTACTTTAACTCTCAAACAGTAGAATATAAGGGGCTAACTGCATTATCCTAACTGCATTTGTGATGATGGGATTTTTCCTCAGTTTTTACAAGCATTATGCAGAACAAAATTTCAATCTGATTAATGATAGTAGCCCAGAACGTGCTTTGTGTGTTTTTATTTTGGTAAGAGATCCTTATTTGTTTATTTGATTTCCTTGTTTAAGACTGGACCATACATGGATTAATTTTAATATATTGAGACCAGACGGCTAAAAGAGTAAGGACCAAATGCTGAATGCAGTACTGCCAATCATCAAATGATCAAAAACTGTGGCATACAGAGCTATAGTATTCACAGTGTCTCTGCTACAGGCCTCTAAGTTCCAAAGGTCAGGCAAAGTAATAATCTGTCTGCATTTAAAGCTTGGCTGAATGACTGCTTGGATAGATATAAGCTTATACCAAGTTTACCATGTATAACCTAGCTTGATTTGGGAGCTGGGTGCTATTAAGTAATCATAAAGGGTGGCAACAACTTATTACTTTGACTACTTCAAGGTGTATATGGCACGGCCTCTTATGCTACCTGTGATTGTTTGACTAATGTTGTTACTTTGTTTCTTTGTCTTTGTGTCCAGTTCTTGGAGGGTGTCAAGCCCCTCTGTATATTCATGTGCTTTAACCTCACATACCCACTACTTGATTATTTTCAGTTCAAGGCTGCACAGCATCTGACATTAGTGCAATATATGGGTTCATGTGAACCTAAGAAATGCATTTACCCATAGCTATACAACTTCAGACTGAGTATAATTAAGAGGTGTAGAAGTTTAGACCCTTAAAATATAGGTTCAGGGGTGTTTGCATCCCTGCATAGACATGGTTATACAGACTTTAGTCTTCAGAACTACATTTTAGCATTTACTAATATGTCGCTGCCAATATTTAGTGACAGTCAAATGATGCTGTTTTGCTTTAGACTGCATATTTAGGATTCTGCGCTCTATAGCTCAATATCAAGAAGTTTCATGCCTGTGGACTCAGGATTCTGATTTTCAGGATTTTTACTGGAAGATGTTGGAGTGAGCACATTTTAACATGGCAACATTATTACCACTGAGTTTTCCTTGACTGTTAGCAAACATCCAATACTTTCAACAAAGCTTGCCTAAGCACGCAATCACCTGCAAAGAGGCTAAATGAATTTTCAGCCTCACTGCTTTTCCTACATTCTGCCAGATAAGCTCTAACTCACACAGCCTGAACATATGTGACTAATAAAACAAATATGGAACTCAAAAACATCTCTTACTCACTACTCAAAAGACATCACTTCTTCATTTCCCTACCTAATTCCACTTCATTTGATCTTACTTTGTGGACTGCTATTTTCAGCCTATGTTCTTTCATAACCCTAAGATATTAAAGTGGTCCACAGAATAAAAAAACTTCTGGGGGTCATTTTCTGGCAAACAGTACCGACATTCCTGATAGCTGGTCTGTCTACCTCTGCAGGCAGTCAGGGTTCATTTACCTCACCAGTCACCTGCATGGGTAACTATCAAACAGTGTTTCTGGGTCAGAGAGAGACAGATAATATCTGGAGGCCATATTACACCCTTTTTCCACACTCCACCACTTCTGGATCATACATCCACCAGTGAGAACAGGCCAAAAGAAAATTCTCTCTCTTTTAGAAAAGAAAAACAATTATCCAAGAGGTCCTGATAGAGCAGGTAGGGCCTGGAATCTATTCAAGATGCTTTGTAGTATCAAAGAAGAAGAAGGACCTCAGGCACATTCTCAATGCAAACATGCTAAACCTTCACATCAAATAGACACCCTTCAGAATGGTCTTGATTTTGACATGCCTGAAAGAGAATGCATAGATGTGCCCAATAGATATCCAGGATGCCTACCTCCACATCAAGATAACAAAAGCATCCAGGAGGTTTCTCTGCTTCTGGCTAGGGGACAGTCATTATCAGTTCAAAGCAATGTTCTCTGATCTCACCACAACCTATAGGTATTCGCCAAGTACATTACAGTAGCTCCAGCCAATCTGAGACTAATATTTGGATTACTGGTTCTTCAGTGATTCGGCCAGAAAAGCCAGTGGCTACTTGTAACAGCTCTTCCCTTCCTTAGGTATCTGTGTAAACTAAGAAAAATCAAGACTTCATCAGCACCATCAATAATATTTCTTGGATGTCACCTAGATACAGTGTTCCTTCAGACAGAATACAAAAATTCAGATATGCAATACAACAACTTCTGAACCTCCTGTATCCATCATCACTCTTGGCACTTTGAGGACTTGGATTAATATCCTCTTCTATAGCTATGTCTCCTTATGCATACTACTACATGTGAATTTTACAATGGCTCCTCAGAGTCCCGTGGTTTCCATTCTTTGGCCGCCTACAACACTCAGGATCAATATTCAGCTGTGCAGGACTCATTTGAAATAGTGGCTCACCTCTCCTACTATGTTGTCAGGGAGACTGTTTGTTATTTCATCTCCAGGAGTGACAATCACCATAGACACCTACTCTTTGAGGTTGGGAGGCATTTTGAGGGGTATATTGTCCATGGGATTTTGAATCATTCAGAGGCCAATCTTCACATCAATATCCTGGATATGAGAGCACTCCTCCTGATATTGCTGATATTCCTTGTCCTTCTACCTCCATTAGTTTTTTCTGTTCAAGCAGACAACATGTCTATGATATGGTATTTGAACAAGCAAAAGGCACCAGATCCTACCCCTTTTTACTGAGAAGCCATGAGGGGTTGGTAATGGCCTATTTGCTCATACCACTTTCTGAATGCAATACAAATTTCAGGGAAAGCCATCTGTCTTGCTTAGTCAATGATTATATAATCTTATACTAGATAACAATATATAGAGGAGAGATTAAAAATTATATGTAGTATAAATACTATAAATAAAAATCTATTGACATAATGACAAGCTTAAATTGTATATCATTAAATATAAATGGCTTAAATAATGTCTGTAAGAGAGAGAGAGAATCTATTTAGATATTTAAGACCACTCAATTCTCAGATTATTTTTACAAGAGACACACTTGTTACAAACTGATATTAATAGACTTAACTCCAAAATGTACGCAGTACTCTCAAGCTCACATCATACACAAAAAAGAAGAGGTGTAACAATACTATGGAAAAACACCAACCCTTCACCTAAAATAATTAACACTTATAATGATGAAAAAGGTTTAGTGTGTTCAGTTACATTAGAAATTAACAAAAAATATTATACACTCATAAATCTATATTGGTTTCCTGGGATAGGAGTTAAAACTGTAAATAGACAAATGGAACAAATCATAAATCAATCAAAGGGAAGTGTTATTATTGCAGGAGATTTCAATTGTATAACAAATGAAGAAGACTCGAACTCCAGAAAAATGAAAGCTATCTCCACCAGCCCAAAAAAAAATAAAAAAAATTGTAGACTTAGCACAACTTAAAGACATACAAGATTATGCCTTTCCGGATTCACTCTTTTTTACACACTACTCTCACAGACATGGAACACAAGCAAAAAGGACAGAATATATATATATATATATATATATATATATATATATATATATATATATATATATATATATCCATGGATTTAAAAAACTAGATAGGGTAAAGACTACAACAAATCCACTTTCAGACCATAATGCAATAACCTGCCGATTCATACTAAAACACAATTTTGGAAATCCAGTAAGATGCATACCAGTGTATATAACTAATCTGAAAGAATTTAAAGAATTTCTACAGAAATAGATGAAAAATTATCTAAAGTCTAATAACATTCAAGATACTTCTAAGATATTCATCTGGGATGCCCTCAAAGCATACATTTATGGCAGAACTATATATTGGTATGCTTATAAGAAAAAGCAATGGGATAAAGATTTGATAGATTACAAGAGAAAATAGATAAGCTACACCCTGACAGTCAAAATACAAACCCAGATAAAGTACAACAGATAAATGAACCGAAAAGTAAATATTTTGAGATTCTAAATCATAAAACAAAGATAAATTTAGAGAGAATTACAATAATTAGCCATTCAGTTAACCCAAAATATATGCATACACTAGCTATAAGAAGTAAAATATAACAGGCTAATCATATTAATGAAATATTTTCACCTTCCAAAAATAAAAAGTTTCAGACTTAGAAGATATACTAATAGAATGTAAGGACTATTTTACCAAAATAAATGAGGAAAACATGTTAATAGATTCTAATGAAAAAAATTAAAAAAATCATAAAGAAATATACCAAAAAAATTAAATATTGATCAGATCAATATTATAGATAAACCTAACTCTAGCTCTGAGTTAAAATCACATATTAAAACAAATAAAGTTTAGTGTAAAGAATTAGTTATGAAAAGTTTTAAAGACAACAACTTAATATACTGGTCTCAATTGATGCAAAAAGAGAAAGCTTTATCCTCTCCATATATACTAGATACATTCAACCTGGAGAAAGAATTATGGTTTCATGTCCAAAACTGTGTACAATATGCCAAAGCAAGAATAGAGCTCATGCAATCAACAGTTAAAACGTCTATCCCAAAGTTTATTGATTTTTTAATGATCTATATACAGCAAAAAATAGAAATCAAAAATATATTATCTAAAACATATGAAACAATAAGAATAGAGGTCCAATATGTTAAAGAAACTAGAAATATTTTGAGATTATAAGCAAAAAATCCCCAAGTGAAGAAGATAAGCAATTAATTTTAAAATCATTTAAACTAACTACATCTTCAATTAAATGGAAATTTTTCTCTTGGAAATATATGCACAGATCAGTTTATACACGACATAAAATAGAAATCATATCTAAAACTAGAAGAACTTGGAGATGTAAATTAGATGCGAAAGCTGATTGGGAACATATATTCTTTGAATGTGTTGGAATTAAAAGATATAGGGAAAAAATTACTAATTTTTACAGGCTCTATTCTCTGATAAATTTATATTGACCAAATCCTTGGTTCTCTTCAATGCTCCAACACTAGATTGTGTTACAAAGATGAACTGTCCAATTTTTGGAGCATATTGACAATTGCAAGAAAAGTAATAACAAAGAAACTGGAAAAGCAACATTGTTCCCTCTTTTACTGAATTCAGAAACATTGCTTCAGAAGTTAGCCATTTGGAGATCATTACAATAAGAACAAGAAGTACAAGAATCACCTCCTCATACAATTCATGGAAAGTACTATCTGAACTTTTAAACAAACAATGATTGAACTGTGGTATCAACTGTAAATATAAATATATGTTTGACTGTATATTCAAAGACACTCTTTATAAATAGTTGGTTTGTTAGTTATCCATATGTTTGTTTATTTTATTCTATACAGAAAAAAAACTAATTAAAGTTCTACTCTGTTTGATATTAACAAAATATTTTCTTTGTTACTAAGAACTTTATATTGTTTCTGCTTGATTTAAAAAATGTTTGGCAAAAAAAGACGATACTGATATACAGAATGTATTTTATATAGCATATATCATGGATAAAAGTAGGTCAAAAATTAAAAAAAATAGCTGGATGCACAAGGCCCAGGTTAAAAAGGTGCCCAATCCTGGTAGGTGCACTGGTGCCAGGACTGAGATAAATGACAGTGTAAAATCCTCAAAATATGGAAACATTCCTACAATGGGGCCAGGCCCAGGGGGAGGATGGCCTCCATGTTGTAGAAGGAAATAGCAGTCTAGAAAAATCACAAAAACTGATAGGCCAAAGAAGAACCATACAGATGATAGAGTGGACTATTGAGGATAAGGAAGAAATTATGTATTGTTACTATTATGCAAAAAAGCCCAGAATTTCCAGACACAAGATATACAAAAAGATTACAAGAGAAGTTTTAAATAAAAAACTGTGTTCACTAATACAACAGATTTGTGAAAAACATTACATCGACCAAGAAACTTTGATCAGTTTGGAAAAAAAAATAATTTGATGAAATTCAAAAATATAAACAAAAAACCTAGAGATTCTTGAAAATTATAAAAAAAAATATATGGACATAGTAAAGAAAGATAGAATTGATATGGTACAATATTTATGCAAAGTTAAAAGTCAAACTGATCAATACAAAAAAGGCAGCTCCAAAGATATTCAAAGAGAAATACAGGCAAAGGCATCCAGCTATGGAAAATTTCACAATAAAAGAAAATAATATCACATAGAGAGATTGTAAAAAAGAATATTAGTAAAGTAGAAGGTAAAATCTAGAAGTTAAAGTTATGGAATGCCTGTGAAGTGAAGGGTTTGGCTTAGAAGGTCTAATATAGGTTACATCACAGCATGATGGAACAAGTCCCCAAAGTAAGGAGAAACAGGAAGATCAGGAGACATCTGAAGAAGAAATATGGATATGGGAAAGAAAAAGAGATTTAATATGGTGCAATATTTATACAAAGGTGAAAGCAAATCTAATCAATCCAAAAAAGCAACACCAAAGCTATTTGAAGAGAAATACAGGCAAAGGAATATGGACATGGAAAATGTTATAGTATAAAAAGTAAGACGACAAAGAGGACAAGTCAAAAAGAAGATTAGTAATGGAGAAGTTAAAGAAATAGAAACCGAGGATATGGAGTACCTGCGAAGTGAATAATTCAGTGTGGAAAATCTAACTCAGAAAGTACCACAGCAGAATAGAGCAATGGACATCCAAATAATGTGAAACTAGTAGAACCTGAAGCAACTGGTCAGTTGCCATTTAAAGATATTTTGGAGCATTCCACAGGAAACCAGTATAAAAATTCACTTGAAGCTGGACAGCAAGGGAAGGAACAGGAAGCTGTGGCAACTCTGATGCAGTCTATGTTGAGGAATGATAGGCCAGTGAGTTCCCATATAACAGAGCAACTGATGACACAGGATGAAATTGAAGAGAATGTGCCACAGGAAGATGCTATAGAACTCTCTATAGAATGGCCACAGGAAATGGAGAACAAAAAATGTGCCCTCAGTTTAGAAGAAAATGAGCTAAGAGAAAAGTTGATTGATTTAATAGAGATACATAGACATATTAAGATCAATAAATGAAACAGACTGCAGAAGGCCAATAAAACTCAAAAAGTCAGAAGTTTGATAAAATGAACACAGTAATTAGGACTGTCCATAGAGATTCATGCAATATAACGGAAGTAAACAGGATATATTACTATGCAGCTAAATTAAGAACAAATAAATTCTACCACAAGAATGCAGGAAAGTAAGGGAAAGGAATGGGAGAAATCAAATACCATCATGGAGGTATCAAATAGAGAAAACTATAAACGATTAAGACAAGACGTGCCACTGTTAGAAAATCATAGAAGAGGGAACAGATCAACAAAAATACTCAGAAAGATAGACATGATAAAAGCAATGTGCAATATTATAACAGATCAGGATCTATCTTGCACTATTGCAAATAAGCCAAAAATCTCAGCACAGACAGAAAAACTTAGAGGATATACAGATAAATATAAAGGAAAAGTACAAAATAATCATTTTATTGATGACCCCAAATGTTCTATAGAGAATTGGAAAACAAGGCAAAAGGAATTGAAAAAAACACCCAGAAAAGAAGAAATAGATACATTTTGGAGAAATGTCTATGAAGATCCTGTGGAACATAACAAGGATGTTAAATGGATAGAAGTAAAAGAAAGAATAAGAAGTTCAAAGGTACAGGATAAGAAAAGGGATGAAGTAATGGCCAGAGAAATTGAGATAAAGTTAAGAAAAGCCTACAATTGGAAAACACTAGGCCCAGATGGTGTACCTAACATCTTGCTAAAATTATTAATATCTTTGCAAAAAGATTTAGCCATGAGTAAGAACTTTTTATATGCACACCCCAAACAGACACCAATCTGGTTAACAACAGGGAAAAACAATGCTCCTACTTAAGAGTGAACCTGCAAGTTATCCTAAAAATTATAGAACAATAACTTGTCTTTGGACCACGTATAAACTATACACTGGAATTGATGCTGACAGAGTTGATAATCATTTAGAAGAAAATTCAATCATGGCAATAGAACAAAAGGGTAATAAAAGAAAGTCGTATGGAACAACAAAGGATCATCTGTTGTTAAATAAAGTCATAATGGGCAACTGTAAAAAGGGGAAGAATCTAAGTATGGCATGGATTGACTACAAAAAAGAATTTGATAGTATCCCACATTCATGGATAAAAGAATGCTTAAAATGTATAAGATACACTCTACACTGATTGACTACATTACAGTGGCCATGAAACAGTGGCAGACCACTTTGCAATTAAGCCATGATAAAAGACAAATTATTATTCCATAGATAAAAATTCTAAGGGGGATATTCCAGGATGACTCTTTGTCTCCACTGCTGTTCTGTCTTGCCCTTAACCCATTAAGCTGCCTACTTAACAGATTAGGCCATGTCTATAATTTGGCTCCTAGAAAAACAACAAAGTGTAAATACTTCTCATCTTCTCTTTGTTGATTTCAAACTGTATAGCTAATCAGATGAGGAATTGAAAGCACAATTGCATGTAGTCAAAACTTTTTTAGATGATATAACAATGTTATTTGGTCTTGATAAATGTGCAAAAACAACCTTTAAAGCAGGAAAACTGCAGCACCAAGAAAACATCAGTTTGGGACAAGAATGTGATATAAAAGAACTTGAGCAAGAGGGAATGTATAAATATTTGAGACTTGATGAAGCATCAACAATAAAACATGAACAAATGTGAATAAAACCTAGTAAGGAATATTTTAGAAGACTTAATTAATCATGAAAACAGGGTTGACATCTAGGAATAAAATTCAAGCTATAAACCAATTTGCTCTTCCTGTCTTAACTTACAGTTTTGGAGTGATTGATTGGCCCCAAAAGGTGTTGTATAGATTAGACAGGAAAACAAGAAGGATGCTTCATGCTCATCAAATGATCTATAAAAATGAATACGGGCCTCCTTGAAATTGATTACATGTATAGATGTGCAATCGTGGGACTGCACACATATCTGCTGACCTCAGAAAACCTAAATGTATCAGTGTCAAGCAGGAATGGAAATCAAACTAGACGTAAATAAAAATCAGGCAGCAACTGAATGTGCTAAAAAAAAAAAAAACAAAGAATATAAGGTGAAGGATCAGATGAGAAGGCAAAAAATGTGTAAAATGCATAAATATATTTGCAGGTATGGAAAACTCCTGGAAGAACCTCATGTTGATCAGGATCGAACACAGGAATGGTGAAGAACAGGCGAATTCAAACCAAAAGATGAAAGGTTATTATTGGTGGCCTAAGATAGTGGGCTATGTACACATTCATTTACAAAGTCCATTGAACATGTGGGAGAAACAGACAAATGTAGGAAATAGTCGCACACCTTGTTGCTGGTTGTGATATAATAATAGCAGAAGGATTGTATACCGAAAGGCATAATAATGTGGCAAGACTGTTTCACTGGGGATTGTGCAAACATTATAATATTGAAGTAGCTGAAAAACACTGGAAACATGAGCCACAAAACATCATAGAAAATGATGAAGTCTACATCACATGGAATCACCCATTACCAACAGTTCAAAAGACAGATGCGAGAAAAACATATATAGTGGTCCATGAAAAAAAGACAAACGTAGCATTGAACGCTACACCTAGTGACTACATTATATTGCATACAGAGAAACACAAAGCCATAAAATACCAGGATTTTCAGGCAGAAATGAGAGCAACATGGAAGAAAGTTACCCAGACAGTTCCAATAGTAGTAGGAGCAATGGGTCTATAAAAATAATTTGCAATCATATTTAGATATGTTACCAATACATGCAACTTTGTACAATTTGTAAAAGAAGTTAGTACTGGGCACATTGCGGGTGCTGCAAAAATCACTTCTGGCTGACATCAAAGATTGAAACAATACTAGTTTCATGAACTTTAATTGTACTTTGACTTATGAATGGGGTCCATTCCTGTCATGGTATTAGAAACCTGAAAGATTTGGATAAATTAAAAAAAAACCCAAAAGATGTAGTAAACATACTGGCCAAAAAATTAATTTTCTAACTTTACTCTCCCCATCAACCTTTCCTCAGGAAATACAGTCAAATATAACTCCTCCTGCTACAACTAGGGAACAGGTCCTTAATATTCTCTCTAAGACAAAGAACACTGCATTGATGGGCCCAGGCAGTATTCCATGATTGCATGTAACATGACCTATCAGGCCTTCTGGAATTGCTATTTAACTGGAGTCTACAAACAGGCTTCATGCCTCATGAATGGAGAACAGCAACTGTCATCCCTCTGCACAAAGTGAGCCATCCACAGATCCTGGAATCTACAATCCCATAAGTCTCACTAGTCTCATATGCAAAGCCATGGAATGAATTATCATGGAAATGATCAATAGAGACATAGGAAACCCCCAAAACCTTGAACCAACCCAGTTTGATTTCATCAAGGGCAGGTCATGCCTGCTTAACCTGGTGAACTACTTTGAGAAGGTCATCAAAGCAATGGATGAGGGCAAAATGGTTCACACTGCCTACCTTGACCTGGCCCAGTCACTTGAGACAATACCTCACTTTGGCATGGCTGATAAACTTAAGAGATTAGGTACAAACCCTTATGTCACCCTGTGGATAGTCAGCTGACTCACAGGCAGGACCCAGGAAGGTTAAATTGGGGAGTCCACCTCTACAAAGAGGGTAGTCACAAGTGAAGTCCCTCAGGGATTGGACCTGGGACTGTTCTTTTTTGGTGTTTACTTATTTGAGGTCAAGGCCAATGTTATTGGCCTCTGGCTGACTAAATTCGCAGATGATTGCAAATTAGGAGGTGTCACTGAATCACCCACCACACAAATGTTTGCCAGGAAGGGCTGACACAGACAAACAACCGATGTCACAGCCGCGGACTAAAACTAAATGACAAGAAATGCATTTTCTTTAGGAAGTCATCCACCCCTGGTAACTATCATACTGACAACCCACTCCTAAGAGCTGAGCCAGTAGTCAGGGACTTGGAGACATGGTTTACCTTTACATGTGTGTACTGCACGTGTGAAAGTGAAAATTTCGAAAGGATGTTTTCCAGTTTTTGTAAAGTCGAATAAAAATGCTTTGAATGTGCAATGAGCGAATGCACAGTGACATTCGCTCATTGCAGATTCGGCATTTTGGGTGCGGATTGCATTATAGTGGAGATTAGGAAATGGACCCTTTCCCCACTGTAGTGGGATCTCGGAGTTAAAATATTAAAATAGGGGATGTGGGGGTGCAGAGCCCCCTCATTATATTGTCTGTTCAACATTGGAGTTCGAAACTCAGCGAATCTGCTGTTTGATTTGCTGAGTTTCAAACTTCAGTGACGTTCGACATGCAGAATTCACCATTTCGGTTCCCACAACGGGCCGATCAACAATATGATTTTCAACGTTATAAAAGTAAACCAGAGACACACATAGACAGTGATCTACCCTTTGACCATCATATGTCTACAGTAGTGAGGAAATCATTCTATGTTGTGCAACTTATAAGAAAAGGTATGGCATCTAGATCCAAGGAAGTGATTGTTCCACTGTATTTGGAATTCATCAGACCCAGTACAAAAGGCATGCATAGTCCTGACTCAGTCCTCAGATGACACCAGAAATAGATGTATAGATCTACATGTGTCAAGAGTGCATCCAGGAACTGCTGCAATATCCTTGAGGCAAACCCCAGCCTGTGTCTGGAAGGTTCCCATAACAAGTATAGTGAAAGTTATACATACATTAGTGTCCATAGGGATAGGAAGTCCACACACTACCCCAGTAAGACCCTTATAATGCCCATGCTTATTTTAACCTATCAAGGACTTCCTGATAATTAAAGTTATAATGTGTTATCCTTTGTTTACATTTTTGCATTCTTGGCCAGACAGTACCACTGGGCACAAACGGTTTTGTTCCAGCCAAGACAGCTAACTCACAGCTGGAAATAGCAAAACTAGGAGCAAGTGACAGCATTATTGTGGATTGCAGCTCAGATAGATTTGGAGAGTGTTCACTTTATTTAACATATCTGTTGTCAGCACAAACAAGTGCAAAAATTTCACTATAAGTCACAAATGATGTAGAGTATACCTCATTAGCATATGCTTGGTTACATCATCCCTCAGTTACATCTCATTATTTGTACATTTGCATAGGCTCATTTGAGATCATGACACATTTGCATAAATGGTGTCTATGAATCATAGCTTAGCTGAGATCATCCATGGACACGGCAGGTAGCCTAAATGCATTTGCATAAATGATTGAATACTGCCCTAAATTCCATCTGGAAACAGTGGTGACTGATTCATGAATAAGATATGTATCAAATAAAGGAATGCTACATTTTTATAAATCTACTCATAAAAATGTATTATAAGTCACAAACTCTGTCAAATTTCTTTCTTTCTTATTTGTGATGCACTCCATCATCAGGAAGAAAGTTCTAGGATTATTTTAAGACTATACGCAACAACACAAACTTGCATTCTGACCTTCTTAGTTTAAAAAAATGCTTTAAGTATAGCCCCAACATACTAAACATTACTGAAATTAAAATTACAAGCCTTTATTTAATCTGTCTAACTGGGACTTGTTGTACTTATCAGTTCTCCATAGTATGACCACAGACTTAATGTAGACCTTTCTTTATTCATTTATTAATTTTTTGATACCCATCCAGGTCGTTATCACAGGGAAGCTGTAGCTTATGCATACTGGGCAAAAGGCAGAGAAAGTAATCCATGACAGCATGCCAGTTTATAGTAGGATGAAAGTATATGCATTCAGGCATGGCATAAATACAAAGGCAAATTTTCAGAAAATTGCAAATGCAGCTACACACGTTTAATGACATATGATTACTTTAGCCTGCTACATTTTATACAAAGCAGTGTTATAATATTACTGTACCACTACAATGTAGATCTTGCTATAAAATGCATTTATCAAAACCATATTCTGGCTTTGCTGACAGCTGATTTCAGTATTAAGGCTAAATAATGGAGAAACGGACAAAATAAGCATATTGCAGTATACAGCTGAGAAGAGATTTGGTCAAAATAGTTGTAGAATACTACTTTGCTATACAAATGCGGGAAGATTCAATAAGCCATACATGGTAATTTTTTTAATACAAAACCAACTGCTAAAAATAACCCACACAAAACGACTCTTGCAAGCCAAATAATGAAAAATAAACAAAATGAGACGCAGAAGGCTGTAAACTCCAGAATAAGGCCTTTACTCAGTGCATAAACACAAGCGCTTTCACAAATAAGCTTCTTCAGGTGTACATAAGCACTAATAAAACACACCTTTATATCCAAGAAGTATATCACATGATACATAGTCATATGACAATAGACCTATGTGGTTCAATTATATCATAAAAACATATCAAAACTTTATTCATACAAAAATATATATGAAAAATATATATAAAAAATATATATAAAAAATGTTCACATGGAAATATATAAAAAACACATATAAAAAACTGAATAATTATCGTTTCAAGGGCCTCATCTTTAATCTTGGTCTTAAGGGAATACATTCATTAAGACCATGGCCATCAGTACTCCTAAGTCTGGTAATCCAGACAGATTCCAAACTCTCAGTTCTATTACTAATGTCACCCTGTCTCAAACTCTCATAAGTCAATCCTATCACTCTAAAACTAAAAACATGACAACTATCTGTATTAAGCACATTAGTCTTGTTGCCCTTCCTAATATTATAACAATGCTCCGTAATACGTTCCTTGAGACATCTGTCTGTCTTACCAACATAGAATTTGGCACAGACCATACAACATGCAAGATAAACAACATGTTTACTATCACATGTAGCAGATACCCTAAAAGTATAGTCTCTGCCCTGATCAGGATGATGAAATATCATATTACTATCTATATAACAACACCAATTGCATTGTCCACAAGGGTTAATACCACTATAACCACCATCCTGTCTACTCTCTTTAGGATAACACAATCTCCTCTTGAAGGACCTCTCATTTCTAAAACTAATCCTGGGGACATGATCAACAATACTGGCAATCTCATCATCTGTCATTAAAACCTGCCAGTGTTTCTTAATAATATCAACATATTTATTCACATCTGTAGTATATTTCAAAGAAATCCTTAAATTAGTCTGAGTGGGTAATCTATTAACATCACCAGAAGATTTCTTCCTCATAGAAAAGAAAGGTATAGCTTGTTGACCTCGCCTATCCATTGCTCCTGGTATCTGTTCTGTTAAGAACCTGTCATTGTATCCTCTCTCTTTCAAATGCCTCATTACCCTACCTACTTCACACTTGAAGTCTTCATCTCTAACATTAAGTCTGGAAGCCCTCATTACTTGATTAGTGACTATGTTCTTAAATATGTGAGGTGGATGTGCACTGCTACGGTGTAAAAGATGGTTAACATGACATTCCTTCCTATGTTGCTTAGTGTACACTTCCCCTCTCGAGTCTCTCAACACAGCTACATCTAAAAAATCCATACTATCATATGACATCTTATGTGTAAAACGCAACAAGTCTTCTGGTGATGAGAACAGGCTGTCGCCCACCAGAGGAGCTCCATTTGTAGACAGGGAATCAGGGGAAGAATCAAGTATAAGTCCTGTGTGTGCTGACACCAAAGGTTCTTGGGGTACATATGCAGCCTTGCATATGGGATCATCAAAATACAGGAAGCCATGAACCCCAGTTCTTGCAAGAATTGTCCTGCAGAGAGCTGGGTCATGTTTGCCACAACCATGAAGTAAACGTAAAGATCTTCTTGTTTCTGTTGAGGGAGGAGTACCATCTGGGTGGCTGTATTCAGACTCGCTCCCAGGAAAACAATCTCCCTTGAAGGAACCAACTTTAACTTCTTTTCGTTCAGGAAATCCAAATCCTTTAATAGTTGTTCTGGGGAGTTTGCTTGAATGAGACAGTTGTCCAGGTAAGGATAAATGGTAATGTTTCTCTGCCTGCAAAAAGCAATGGCTGGAGCCAGGCACTTCGTAAAAACTCTGGGAGCAGTAGATAAGGCAAAGGGCAATGCAGAGAATTGAAAGTGTTGCACACCAGCTCTGAAGTGAAGGAACTGCCTGCAACTTTCCCTTATTGGGATGTGCAGATAAACCTCCTTGAGATCCAAAGTTACCAGCCATGAATCCTTACCCAGCAATTACCTAGTAATTGTTGAAGCGTGAGCATCTTGAATTTGGGAATCACCAGAAAAGTGTTTAGAATGGACAGATCCAGAATAGGGCACCAGGTGCCCCCTTTCTTGGGCGCCAGAAAAAGCCTTGAAAAAAACCTAGGCCTGCCTGATTTGCAGGAACTGGCTCTATGGCCCCCATAGTAAGTAGAGAAGAAATTTGAGTTTCTACCTCTGCCTTGAGATTTTTGTGTATGTCTGGGTACCCTTGTAAAACAGGGAAGGTGAGAAAGTAAAACTTGTAACCTTGGTTTACTATATTGAGCACACATTTGTCATCTGTGATGGTAGACCATACCTCTGCAAACCTGGCTAACCTTCTCCCAAAGGAAACCCAGGGTCCACAAAGGTAGGGACAAGAGGCCAGAGTCATTGAGAATACTTGCTTTGGGAAGCTGGCTTAGAACTCTCCCATTTAGCAAAAGAAGAATGTCATTGTTTAGCCCTTTGAGGGGCAGAAGCCTGCCCTCTTGAAGATCTGAAACCCCTAGGCCTAGAGCGACCCTGCTTGCCATGATCAGGGAAAGACCAATTCTTGGAAGGATAATGCCTAGTAAATCGAGTAGGCTGAACCTGAAGGAAATCTTTTACAGCTTGCATAGATTTTGACTTACCTCCAACTTTTTCAGTACCTCCTCAGTGTTATTACCAAAAAGATTGTCCTTGTGCAAAGGAACATCCAGCAATTTAGACTTTACTGGTTCAGAAAGAGGTGGCTCCCTGAGCCAAGCATGCCTTCTAATTATGGAACCAGTGGCTGCTGCTCTGTAGGAAGCCTCCAAAGTGTCAAAACCACAATGAAGTAAATGCTTAATAACTAAAATGGCAGAATTCAGTAAGTCTTGCAAATCTTTGTTTTCCGTCATGGAAGAAATATCTCCAAGTTTAGCCTTAATAGCCTCCAATGTATGCTGATGATACTTTAGCATCTGAAAAAGAGAATTCATGGATCTAATGGCAAGAGTTGCAGAAGTATAGACTTTTTTACCCCACCTGTCCAAGGCCCTAGATTCATTATCAGAAGGCACGGTGTTTCTACTAGCAATAGTAGCCTTAACACCCTTAGGACCTTGAGAAATAATTTCTGGATCAGCAGTAGGGTTTCTAAAAAGGAATTGATGAGATTCAGGAACCCTGTAATATTTTTCCGGTTTTCTGGGGGCAGGAAGTACAGAATTAGGAGTTAAAGAAATTTCCATGAAAACATCATCCACAACTTCCAAAACTGAAGGTATAGCCAGAGACTTATGCTGTGGCAAATCTAAAAATTCCCTGATTCTTTTCTTAGACTGTGGAAAATCCTGACATTCCCATTTAAAATGCTCCCTAAGAGTATTCAAAGTATCCCAAAGGAAAAATCTTCTGGAGGGGAGGCAGAAGAGATAGAATCCTCAGCATCAGAATCCTCAAAGCCAGAAAAAAGTTGAGAATTTCCTTCTTCACCAGCAGACATACTGGAAATCTCTGAGTCTGAGATAAGACAAAACATCAGGAGATAATTCCCTGGCCCTCTTTGAAGAGGGTGGATGAGAGCCCCTAATCAGGGAAAAAAGATCACCAGCCATCTTTACCAACTGGGACTGAGGTACAGGAGGGGAGGCCAGTGCCTGCTTGTGAGTAGGTTTGTGGCTGGAAGGTTTACTAGCAATCCGGAGGGACTCGGGAGGCATAGCAACTGCAGAAGCCTGGGCTAAGATAGTTGGTCTGGTTCTGGTCTCATGTGAAAAAAAAGAGGAGTCAGAAGCTGGTGCCTGCAAAGTGGCTCTGGACCCATCTGATGTGTCAACAGGTAGCGGGACTGAAGATGAAATAGCAGCCTGTGGCATGAAAGACTCCATAAAGGTCTCAGCAGTGGCTTGTAGCTGAAAATCTGCGGACTGCAGGGGCTGCGAAAGCGCCTCACTGACTACCGCTGTGCTGATCACCATTTTCACCGGTGTGTCATCAGTAGATTTAACCCTAGGCCTGTCACGGTCCTTGTCTTTGTGTTTCCTAGGAATATCCAAAGTCAGGAGACCAGAAGACGCCAAACTGATGAACTTAGGCCAGACTCCAAAATGCTTATACAAAATCTTACCTCTATGGCATATGGTATGCCGGTAAAAGGAAGCACAGAGTTCGCAGTTAGGGACGTCATGCTCAAGGCCCAAACAAGTTATACAATAGGAATGGAAATCACGGTATGGAATCTGTTTTCCACAGGCAAGACAGTTATTAACTTTATCTGACATTCGTTAAAGCAAGAAAAGAGGATCCCCAATGGGGTACTTATCTGAAGACGTCATCAACTTGGTAGTCAGAAAGTGAAATGAAAGAAAACAGCTGACCGGCACTAGTGCAAATTGCATCTGCTTCAGGCTCCGCAGCAAAAAAGACTGAGGAAATGGTGTCGGCTGCCTCCCTTTATACCTGATGTACTAACATCAGTTTTACAACGGGCGGCAGCCAACGTCATATACCAAGGACTCTGGTATTCGGGCCGAATGAGGGCTACTGGGAGCCAGATAACCCATATGTGAGGACTGCAACAGTAAAACACGAAGAACATCTGTTTTCTCAACCTTCTTGTGACAACAAGTATAAGTGTAGCACTGCCATACACATGGGCCTGGGTTTGAATACAGGGTGTTCCATACAGTTTTACTGTTATTCCACTTCCCATTTTAGTCACTCTCACTTGTAACACTTGACATAATAGAGCTATGAATTATATGTATGATGGCTGACACATTAGTACTATGTCAGTTATTTCTGTATATATCTAAGAATTATCACATTTATCATCAGATGTATGATGGTGGGTATACTGTGCATTACATTACTGTAAGCATATTTCTGTTATCTGGACTGGCATGGCCTTCACATATAACACACATGCACAACTGCCTGTACATCCACTAACCTTGAAATTGCAACTGCAATTATGTAATGTCTCACTGCTTGGCACCGTTGCACTCCACTTACATTGCACAAACATGGTGCTTGGAGGTGTGCACTGCTGAGCACTGTGTTTGTGCAATGGTAAGCAGAGCACAACATTTTCAAAAAGTGTGCACACTTCCAGTAAATGCAATAACTGGAACTGGCTGGAAACCATCACTGTCCATTGCTCTTGATCTGCGGTAGACAAGGCAGGCATTTGTGGAAAAGATGTCAGGTTTAGGCCACAGAGGTGGGGTGTCAAGGAGTCCAAGATTTTTATTGGACTCCTAGTTAAGAACCACAGTGTCAGGCTTCTATAGTGGGACTATTCTGTCTCCCAGTATAAGTTGGCAGCTTGGGATAATTTAGCCCAGGCTGTATCCAGTGTCACTGATATCCTGCAGACTGATGACTAATGTAGGCATCATTTCAATGACCTATGGCGGAGGAAGAGGAAAACCCTTGATGCTTGGATTGAGGAATTTAGGACTGCGGACATCCCACACCTCTGTGAGTATAAACTACAGAGAACACCTACAAGAGTTATTTTATTGATTTTATTTTACATTTGTTGACCGGGCTAGTCTAACTGGATATATGTACATTTTCAGTAGAGGTCTGGGGAGAAAAGCTCCACATAAAACACATGAACAAACAGAGCATTAAAACTTCAGTTACAGAACATTAAACTTCAGTTACAGATAACTTGTCAGACAAAAACAGGTGTTACATGGTAATTTAGCATGCATGATGGATAAAAGTAGAACAAAAATAAGATAACCCCCCCCTATTTTTTTTTTACTACACACAGTGGGTAGAAAAGTATTCAGAAGGATGTGGGAGATTCCAGGCTCAAAGTTATAAGTAAGGAACAGGAGAACAGACTAGTTAAAAACAGGACTGGGAGAATTAGATGAGGGGCATAAACTCATCAATGAGACAGAGAAATGTCCATTCCATCTTTCTTGAGTACAATAAGTGTAACTTAGAAGGTAGTGGCCTTAAAGTGCAATAAAGTGAATAGTAGCCTAGGAAAAACAGATGATGATGAAAATAGAAAGAGAAAATCTTAGTTAGGGTTAGTACAGGGACATAGCCAGTGGCTTGCAAGGTATAATTTGAGTTTCTTTTTGAAAAGTGTAGTAGAATAAAGAGATGTAAGTTCACCAGGAAGCAGGTTCCAGCTTTTCCCCACAGTGTTAGAGAAAAGGGAATCTCCTGCTTTATTATTGGGTTTATGCCTAGATACCAGACGTTTATTAGCTGAGCGTAGGTTTGTAAGATTTTTATATGGGCTGATTAGACTTGTGAGAATTGGTGTTTTACCTAGGTGATAAGGGTTTTATGGGTAATAATCAGTTCATGAAATAAAATTTGATTATGCAATTCAAGCCAACCCAGTTAATTCAGATTTTGGCAGTGGTGGGTTCTAAAAGGGGAGCCGTTAGCAAATCTGGCAATATTATTGTAGGAGATTGCCAGCTTGTTGAGGTTGCTTTTAGATAGATTTGTATATATAGGAGAGGCATAAAAGAGAGCTGAAATAAGGTGGGTGTGGGCAATAGTAGTTCTAGCTATGGGAGTAAGGAAGGGCTTAATTTTATAGGGGGAGCCTAGTTTTCGGTTTACTGATTTGTTGTTGTGTTGATATGAGTATCATAATTAAGGTTGTGGTCAATAGTCACTCCTAAGAGTTTGTTGGTAGTGTCAGGAGATATGACTGTACAATTTGTAGATTTGATAGAAAAGTGAAATGGGGTGGACGTTTGTGTAGAAGTAAACAGCAATAGTTTAGTCTTTTTAGGGTTAAGGAGGTGACAATGCTGTAAAAACCATTCTTCTACAAGCTCAAAGATATTGTGGGTGAGGGACTGCAGTTCAGAAGGCCCTGTAGCTCAGGATATTAATGTGGAGTCATCTGCATATTGTATGGTTACAGCTTGGGGGATACTAATAGACAGATCATTTATAAAGATAGTAAATAGAAGAGGGCCCTAAATAGATCCTTGGGGTACACCAAGGGTGACAAGACGGTGGGAGGATAGAGTGTTTTCCCAAAGCACTGCCAGTTGCCTCTTATCTAAGTAGGACTTGAACCACTGTAGTGCTTGAGTATCAAGTGAGAGGGACTTGAGAAGATTCAACAGTAGCTGATGGTTAACTATGTTGAATGCTTTTGAAAGATCAATAGAGATAGCAGAGGACAGGGTGTTATTGTTACGGTTTTTGTTAATGTGGTCAGAAAAGGAAAGGAAGGCAGTAGTGGTGCTATGGAAAGATCAAAAGCCATGCTGAGAGATAGCTAATAGGCTATTTTGGAGAAGGTGGTCTAATAGTTGACGGTGGATGCATTTTTCTATGATTTTAGCTATGGGAGAGAGTAGGGAAATTGGACGAAAGTTGGAAAGTTCTTTTCAGATGCCCCCTTTATGTAGTGGGATAATATGTGAGACTTTCCATATGGATGTGATTTCTACCTTCATTAATGGTTCTATTTTTTAGGATAGAGACAGTGTAAGAAATAACTTTATCTGCTATTTGAAGATATTTAGCAGGTGGTCAGCTGAGGGGGTAGAGGGTTTGTGTTTTTTAAGGAGGGTACAGATGAGGGATGTAGGGACAGGGTGGAGTTGGAAAGTGGGTGATGAGGTATATGAGGAGGAGGCCAGATTACAGGATACATGAGGTAGAGAGTTAGCAAGTGACTGGATAGCTTCAGTAAAGACATTATTGAAGGAGTCCGCAATTTATTTGGGAGTGTCATGGGTAATTCCAGATGGGGTTGGTGTCTTACAGTTGTCTGGATGAAGGAGTCTATTGATACCTGACCAGAATTTCTGTGGACTTTGATGGTTGGTTTGTTGAAGATGAAAGAAGAAGTCTTTTTTGTCCAATAGTATTGATACTTTAGTAGTGTTTCTTAGCTGTTTAAATTTTAAGTGATCAGTTGGGTCTTTAGAGGTATGTCATTTGGCCCAAAATTTGTTTCTTAGCAAAATTGTTTGCTTAGTTTCCTTAGTAAGCCATGGTGCTGTTTTGGTACTGTTCCTGAGAGTACAAGAAGGGGCATGGTAGTCTAGGATTTCATGGAACCTAGAACTGACGTATGCCACTGCTTCCTCACGTTGGAGGGGTTTTAAGGGCGACCAGTTGCATACACTCAGTTCATTTTGGAAGTGTTCAGGGTTAAAATGTTTACTTGAGCGAGTAGTTCTAAATGTTGTAGGGCAGGGTGTATTACTCCTTTGTCGAATTATATAAGTTAGAGAGTGATCACTAATGTCATCTGGCAGGATGCCTACCATATAGGTTGTGGAATGAGTATTTATAAGCATCCAATCTAGGGTGGTTTCTTTGTTTGTGGGTTTATGGATCAAGTGGGTGAGGTGATAGTTTGGGAGAAGCCATGTAGGTTTATGTGGTTAGTTGGGTTATCAGAATTACAGGTATTCCAGTCTATATTAAAGTCGCCTAGAACAATGGTTTCTTGTGGATAGTTAGTGGACAGCCAGCTAAGGATATTTTCTAGGAAGTTGATGTTATTACCTGGAGGAAGATATGAGCATAAAATGTAAATTGACTTACAAGTATTTAGTTGTAGCTTAGTGATAAGAATTTCAGAATTGGTATTAGATGGTGGGTGAGTATCCAGTAGTGTAAGTTGGAGCCCTGCTTTGTACATTAAGGCTACACCCCCAACCTTCTTGTTAAGGTGATCCAATCTTAAAATACTATATCCTGGAGGGGTGATTTCATAGTCTTGGGTTGATGGTTTTAACCATGTTTCAGTTAAGCATAGAATGTCAAAGTCATGTACATCCAGTAGGGCATGAAGGTAAGTCACTTTATTATTAATACTTTCGAATATTTAAGTTAGCTAAGAAGAGGGAGTTAGGAGACCTTGTAGGGGTGTGAAGGGGGCGAGGGAGAAGGTCTACCTGGGTGAGCAGGACTATAACTGATAGGGCCAGGATTGGGATGTATGTCACCATCTAGTAGGTGTAGTCTATATGTGTGAATTAGAGAAGGATTCGGTATGTAATGTGCTCTTTTGACTTGGTAGTTTTTATAGGTAATATGGGTGACTCTATGATACTTTGGGAGGAAATAGTTGGTTATAGATGTTATGTTTATGTGTTTAAGGGTGGCTGATAAAGCTGGAAGGGATGTTTGTTTTGTGGGCTGGTGGAAGTTAGAGTAACTAAGATGTTCATAGGCAGTTAGGGTATAGGGAAGGAAAAGGAAAGGAAGAATTGAGAACAGAAGTAGGGGTTTGAGGTAAGTTGATATGGGTGAAATAGGCATTGTGCTGAATAAGTTGAGGCTGGAGAGTGAAAAGATGAGAGTATGTGATGAAGTAGGAGGAGTGACATAGAAGATGGAATATCGTAATGAGTTGTGGGATGGGATAAGATAATGGGGGAAGTGGGAGTGGTTAGAGAGGTATAAGGTTAGATGCAATGGGGTGGGTGGTATTTGGGGGTTGGGTCGAGGAGCAGAGTGAACCCGCAGGGCGAACGGAGCAGGAAGAGCCAAGTGAAGGAAGAAAACCTGTGAAAACAATCAGTGGAATGCTGACTGCTAGAAGTAAGTTTAGGTAGAGGTAGGTAAAGGAGATAATAGATGTAATGATAGTCTGAGCAGGTTGGGAAGTTAACAGAATTATAGTGAATTTGGAAGGGTAAAGTGGAACTGCAATGAAACAAATAAGGCAAAAGTTTCCTAAGAGATTCTAATTTGAAGTAGTAGGACAGATGTACAAGGAAAAGGGTGCCATCTAGTGGGCAAAAACTGTACTTCTACAGTAGGTCCTGGAGGGAAAAAAGTGGATCTAGGAGTAAGGGAGGGAAAAAAGTGGATCTAGGAGTAAGGGAGGGAAAAAGTGAATTCAAGTGCAGAGGCTACAAGAGGGGAAGGGATGGAGATAGAGGAGTAGAGAGGAGTATGGCTGCTGGCTATCCTGGCAGGGAAGGGTAAGTTTTGCACCTATTATTTTAGACAAAATATCTTTTACATACAGTAAAAAACATACTTTCTTGCTTCCTTGAGGGGATGAGTTCGGGAAGAAGTTAGCCTCTCTTCCTTGTTTTAGGAAGAGACAGCAGGTACTATTTAAAGTAAGGAATTGTGGTCAACAGGTAGAACAGGTTCTCAACCCTAATGCAGAACAGGCAGCTCGCCAAGTTTCTTGCTTCCTTGAGGGGATGAGTTTGGGGAGAAGTTAGCCTCTATTCCTTGTTTTAGGAAGAGACAGCAGGTACTATTTAAAGTAAGGAATCGTGGTCATCAGGTAGGGCAGGTTCGCAACCCTAATGCAGGACAGGCAGCTTGCCAAGTTTCTTGCTTCCTTGAGAGGATGAGTTCAGGGAGAAGTTAGCCTCTATTCCTTGTTTTAGGAAGTGACAGCAGGTACTATTTAAAGTAAGGAATCATGGTCGTCAGGTAGGGCAGGTTCTGAAACCTAATGCAGGACAGGCAGCTTGCCAAGAATAGTTAAGGATGCTGGTACCTAGGATGCACAGCAGCCAAGAGTTAGTCAAGGAGTTAAAATTTAGGAGTTGAATATAGACCAGACTAATATTCATAATGGCATTCTGTTCTGTTTTGTTTTTTCCACAGCTGCCAGGGACTGGAAGGTCAATGTCCAAACTCATGGGGCTAGATTGGCGAAGATGAGAGAAGCATGTGATATGTATCAGTGGAAGAGTAGTGTTACTGCAGCATTAAATGTTAAATATAGCTTTCTTGGTATTTTTATAGAGTTGTATCAAATTGAACATGGATATCTCAACTGTAAAAGCAAGTATGCATGCATACATCTGTAGCACAAACCAAGAGTACAACATTAGAATTTAGTCAGAGGTTATGGGTTCAAATACCACACTTCCCAAATATACAATTTTGTTAATTCCTCAATTATATTTATATTAAATTAAAACCTCTATACCAGTGGCACAAATGCCCTGCTGTAAACTGTAAGCTATATAACTGGAAGATGCATATCTACAATATATGCGCATGTCAAGGAGTACTTTCTGCAATTTGTAGTATAGTGTGCATCCGTTAGTAGCTGGCAATCTTAAAAGTAAAAGTTATCTCTTAGGAGGTGGTAGTCTTAAATGCAAAAGTTAAAATAATAGAGTCAAATAATTGTACTAACACATTCTATGTCAAATATAAAGGTACTAATGTTAACTCTTTTTTTCTCACAACCCAACAGTTATCCCTCTTTTTATTTTATTTCTATTTTATTTTATTTTATTCTTTTTTTATTTTTTTCTTTCATTTTATTATGTCATCAAAATGTGCTCATGCCATTCATGTGTACCACATCACTAAATGCTCTACACCACAGTGGGGTAGGCCTGCCCCCCTCCACTGGCTACAGCACTGTTGCCCAGCATGTGTGAGAGCCAACCTGTCAGCACTGCCTCTGCGGTCCCTGCACTACCTGCTCCCTCAGGTAGTCCTGCCCTGGAGGCTGGCCCAGTGGTTCCTTCCAGGAGCAGTGGGAGATATGGTGATTTTATTACCCGCACCAAGTTGCCAGGAATGGTGTGTAAGGATGTGCGCTGCACTGTTGGTGCTCTGCTATTTTGGCTGTTTATGCTGCTCTCCCTCATTTAACATAGTACCAAGAGGGGGAGAAGGAGATGTCAAACACTGTAGCCAGTGGCGTAGTGAGGTGACAGTGATGACAGTCCAGGGGGTGAGAACTTGATTCTCACTGTCACCCAGCTTAACAACCATATGCTCAGTATGTCCCTACCCTCACCCCAATCATGATGTCCCCCAACCTTTTGTGTCCATCACTATCCCTGTCTCTTGTGTTTTTGTCTATATGCAATTGCTTCCTCACCTACCCACTTTACCTGACCCAGACATTCCTACATCCCTTCCCCAACATTCCTGTCTCTCTCCAAAAAAAATGGACATCTGTCCCACACATTTGACACATTTGATTCGGCCCAATTGGCCATATAGCATGATTGTGTTGCAGTAACCCCTCACTCTGGAGGTGACAATCAAAATTCAGTTAATATTTTCCACATATGTTCACTTTACACTGGTAAAGAAATGGATAGCTATGGTTCTTTCCTATCTCCCTGCTGCACATTCCTAGCCTGCTTTCCCATTGTTCTTCCCCTGCTTGCTACCCATTTCACCAGTGTCCAATCTACCCTTTACACCTCTTTAAGCCTTCTTTTGTCTGAAAGTGCACATCGTGCACCAACAAGCAGCAATAGGGAATGGTGGCAATGTATTTAAAGGTATTAGGTACACCTGTATTCGAACCCAGTACCATTTGGCCCCAACAAGGAATGTTTGTATCAATGCATTAACACGTGCTGCCACAGATTCAGTTAATCAGCAGTTGCATTTCATAAACTCAATAATGTCAGACTTTAGCAGTGTGGCTTGCATTTGCACACTGCTCACCCATGTGCAAACATGTGCAGCATGCATGTGTATGTACTTTGCTAACTGTCACATAAACGTGCTGCTTGCTGAACTATGGAAATGTACATATTATGCTGTATTACTGCTGTTTACTGTCCATTCCATGTGTATGACATGAAATTATATGTGTAAACATTACAAACTGAGGGCCCTAACTAACAAATATGTCAGATATTTACAATACATCCATCTGATGCTACCTCTTCAAGCACTGCAACCCTGGCATATCAGTACTTTTTCCACACACATATTTCAACCATAGTACAAAATGTAATATGAGATGTGAGCTATGCAATGCACATAAATCTGGTAACATGCAGAACTATAACTATATGCCTAAAATCACTTATCTGCAAGTCTAGGAAAGGAATCTGCAAGGAACATATCAAGAGGCACGTAGGTGAACTTCAACACACCTGACCCTACCCATTTTGTTGTTGTCAAGGGTAGAGCTTGCCTATTGACCCTTGTGGACTTCTTGAATACTGACCCCATGGACCTGGATAAGGAATGACAGGACATATCACTTATGTTGACTTATCCAAGGCCTTTGGCACTATCCCCAATTCATGTGTCATAGTGAAGATCTACCATGTGGGAATTAAGCCATACTGTAGTACAGGGATATGCAACTGTTGTTGTGTCTTTCGGCTTTTCCCGGTTAGGGGTCGCCACAGCAGAACTCCGGTCCGCTAATGATTGGCAGTTGATTTTTACATGCTGAGTTGCCAGCCCTAACACACAACCTTCAACGAAGGTACGCCCATTCACGCATGTCTCCACACAGAAGACGCTCTAGCTGAGAGTCAAACCAGACAGCGTCTTACTGTGAGGCGACAGCAATACCAGCTCACCAAAATAGCACACACTGTCAAAGTTGGGGACTGCTCCTCCACCAGTAGCCAATTTCCGCTAGACAATCACAATGATCTGTTGCTGGGCCCTCAATGGTTTGCAAACTACTTCCCTGAAGTTCAGACAATAGTAGAGGGCCTGTGGTTTACCATGTTTGCAGATGACTGGTAACTGGAGGCAGTAATACAGAGTTTCCCAATGATGGTGACATAATATGGAAGGAGCTGCCACACACAAATGATTGGTGCCAAACTCAAGGACTGAACCTTAAGGTATACAATGGCGCATTGTTCCTTTTGGCAATGAAGTACCCCTGCTAATTATGATATACATAGCACCCCTCTAAGCTCAAATACAGTGTTGTGGCTTAATAGAAATCTACACTTTCATCACTATGTGTTCATGGTGGTGACACATGCATTCTTCATTGTGCACATCATACATATGGACATCACATCCAAGACCAGGATGGTCATATCCCTGCTGTACTCTACCCATATCAGACCACTAATTAAGTTCAATGCTCTCTTCTGTTGGTACCTAACCAAGCATCTACAGCAATTGGGAAAAACAGAAGGCTGTGCTTGGGAGACTCCAGGGCCTCCAAATATGACAGACATGGAAAGAATGAAACACCTGTCAGTGTACTCAGTATCATGCAGACTGCTGAGAGATGACCTATGCCTGCCCTACACAGCAGTCTCACTCTCTGCCCCACTGGAAATGCTGAACATGTGCAAATCAAATGGGACTAGAATAACTTCCCCCAGGTTCTCAACCTAGCCTGTGACAAAAACTGAACATGCTGGGGAGACATAGATATCTCCCAATGACTCACACTCCTTTGTAATAGACTCTCACTACATGTGAATCAGTACTCCTCAATGATCCTGTTCAAGCACAACCTGGACGGGTGACTGTAACATCACCTCTGGGGTGGCACCTATGTCCCTCATAGACAGGGCCAATTGGTGCTGCTCATAAAATCATTCTCCTAACAATGACCATTCAAATAAGCTCAATAAGGGTACTTGAGTTTTTACACAGCTAGGCTTCTAAACACTATAGGGCCATTAGGCTAGTAGCCTTCTGTGTGCATATGAAGCTATGAGCCTATGCAGGTCTCCCAAAATGTTGTCTCCCACATGGCCTGCTGATATCATCAACTATAAATTCACCTACAGTCTTGCAAAAGTCAGACTTATACTGTGGTGTTTGCATAATATGCTGTGTTCTGTAGGCTGTAGAGGTAGGGGTTCTGTTCTCACTGAAGTCAACTAGGCATGTTTGTGTGTCTGTGTCTAGCCAAAAAAGCAAAAGTGTGTATCCTACAGTTACCACTCAGATCCCATGGACTGACACTACTTTTATGCTTGCATGCGCCTACACATCCATTTCATGCAGGCGTCCCAAAATCTTCTCTCCAACATGTACTGCTGATGTCATCCACTAGAAATTGGCCTGCTGCCTTGTAAAAGTCAGACTTATGCGATGGCACTTGGGTAAAGTACTGAGTTCTGTAGTCTGTGTATTTAGCTAGATATGGGTTCTGTTCTCACTACAGTCAAGTGTGTACATGTGTGTGTGTGTGTGTGTGTGTGTGTGTGTGTGTGTGTGTGTGTGTGTGTGTGTGTGTGTCTATCCAGAAGAGCAGAAGTGTGTATCCTGCAGTTACTACTCCAATTACACGAATTGACAGTATTTTGATACTTGCACATACCTTCAGATCAATTGCATGCAGGCCTCTTAACTTCTGATCTCCAACCTGCACTGATGATGTCATCCACTATAAGTTGGACTTCAAATGTGTAAAAGTCAGACTTGTGCCATGGAACTTGCATAAAGTACTGTGTTCTGTAGTCTGTGAATTTAGGTAGGGGGTCTGTTCTTACTGTAGTCAGCTGTGTGTGTGTGCGTGTGTGTGTGTGTGTGTGTGTCTGTGTGTGCCTGTGTGTGTGTGTGTGTGTGTGTATGTGTGTGTGTGTACACATGTGTGTGTGTGTGTGTGTGTGTGTGTGTGTGTGTGTGTGTGTGTGTGTGTGTGTGTGTGTGTGTGTGTGTGTAGCCAAAAGGGTAGACATGTGTATCCTGCAGTTACTGCTCCAATCCCATAAAGTGACAGTACTTTGATACTTGCATATGCCTACAGATCCATTTCATGCAGGCCTCCTAACTTCTTCTCTCCAACATGCCATTTCAGGCCTCCTAACTTCTTCTCACCAACATACACTGTTGATATCATCCACTATAAGTTGACCTGCAGCCATGTAAAAGTCAGACTTGTGGCATGGTGCTTATTTAACATACTGACTTCTGTAGTCTGTATACTTAGGTAGGGGTTCTGTTCTCACTACAGTAAACTGTGTGTGTGTGTGTGTGTGTGTGTGTGTGTGTGTGTGTGTGTGTGTGTGTGTGTGTGTGTGTGTGTGTGCACGTGTGTGTGTGTGTGTGTGTGTGTGTGTGTGTGTGTGTGTGTGTGTGTGTGTGTGTGTGTGAGTGTGCGTGTGTGTTTGTGTGTGTGTGTGTGTGTGTGTGTGTGTGTGTGTGTGTGTGTGTGTGTGTGTGTGTGTGTGTGTGTGTGTGTGTGTGTGTGTGTGTGTGAGACTATCAATAAGATCAGAAGTGTGTATCCCAGAGTTATCATTCAATCCCATGAATTGACAGTATTTTGATACTTGCACATGCCTACAAATCCATTGCATGCAAGCCTCTCAGCTTCCTTACTCCAACATCCACTGCTGGTGTCATCCACAATAAGTTAGACTTGTGCTGTGGTGTTTGTGTAAAGTACTGAATTATGTAGTCTGTGTACTTAGGTAGGGGTTCTGTTCTCAATGCAGTTAACTGGGCATCTCTGTCTCTAGACAGAAGAGCAGAAATGTATATCCCACAGTTGCTGCTCCAATACCAAGGACTGACACTATTTGGTTCTTGCAGATGCCTACACATCCATTTCATGCAGCACTTCCAACATCTTGTCCCCCAAATGGCCTGCTGATGTCATCTATTATAAGTTCACTTGACTTCTTGTCAAAATCAGACTTGCGCCATGGTTCTTAAGTAAAGTACTGTGTTCTGTAGTCTCTGTACTTAGACAGATAGTGGTTCTATTCTCACTTCAGTAAAGTGTTTGTGTGTGTGAGCTGTTTTTTGACATTATAAAGAACATTTTACACCAGTATGTGGGGCACTGCTTTATTCTCCTCAGCAGATACTGCTGATGTCCACAGCTATATCAGATTTTTAGATATGCAGTACTCCCACCAGGACAGGGTCAGAGACTGGCCTGGAGGCCAGGCAGAAGTCATCTCATCCTATAAAACAAGGATTACCCTGATACGGCTTTTAATCTAGCCACATATGTTATGGAATGGCTTGTAGGCCCTGTGTTAACTTGCTGAGAAAGCCCTGAGATCTCTCCAGCTGCTACATGTGTCTAGTGAGGTACATGAAAAAAAGAGCATTATTGTCTATTAGTGCTGTGATGAAGTTTGACTATGGTGCTGTCATACAATCCTAAGATCTAAGTATGATGGCATGACTTATGATGTGCACAACATAGGCTTTCAGTACCAGAGTGGACACTTGGTGGTCTAAGTTCAAAGTGTTACCCACATGTTTCCCAGAGGTGGCATCACTGTTTTCTACATAGCAGGACTGTTGCAAATACTGTGAGTAACATGGAATTCCACTTTTTAGATGGACAACATTACAAACATACCTTTCTGCATTTATTTGTAGATTGTGTGCCTTTGTCACCATTCTGTTGTGTGTGTTAGCTCCCCCTGTGCCATGTTATCACCATTGGTGGACTCAATGATTGCACCCAATATCCAAGAAATAGCAAACTTGGTAAGCCAAAGGCCAGATACTTTAGCCTGAACTGTTGAGAAATAGAGTTGATACCATGAAGGGCCAAGCACAGATCCCTGGGGGTTGGAACTGGTGACAGCTATTCTGGTACAGGCTACCTCACCAACTTTCAAATAATGTGTTCTGTTGGTGAGCCAATTGGTTATGCATCAACTAAAGTAAGGGTTAATCCCCAGGTTGAAGTTTCCTCAATGATACCTGCACAGGGGATTGTGTCAAAACCCTAGGCAACATCCTGATAGGCAGTATGCACTGTCTTACCTTCATCCAGGCCTATCACATGGAATCAATGAGCTAAGAAAACACATCCTCCACACTGCCTATGTTCCCATACAAGGGTGTACATCAACATGCATCCAACTGATTTGGGGGGACAGTGCCTAATGCATGCATGTGTAAAGAAATCCAGACTCTCCCCAACTGTGAGGTAGACCAATGTATCATCATGTACCTCTTCCACGTGTAGACTAGTAATATCCCAGGTGTGTGCAATGGACATGCGTGAGTTGTTAATGTTACATCAAGTCCGTTACATCTGATATATGTCCTCAAAGAGATCATTGAGGGGATGCATGATGATAACAGTATCATCTTGTGGAACTTGACCAGGTAAAGGTATTTGACACAAATCCACACTGACGTATTCAGTCAATACTGTTATATGAGGCCATAAACAGCTATATCACCAAATGGTTAGACCACTGTATGACATATGTGACATCTCACTATGCTGAAATGTGTAATGCGACCTATATCTCGGGTCCAGTGATCAGGTACATTAGCTGTGTCTGCTAGGCACTTTCCTGGCCATTAGTTAAGTGATGGACATCACAGATGACATACACATGCTGTATCCAGACAGCTTCCTGAAGGACTACAGATCGTGGCCAGTCATTGACTACAACTGCGATATTAGTATAATGCAGAAAGTATCAACGCATACCAGAAACTGCTGCCACAGCCATGACAACAACTGCACTGACAAGAAACATGGAGGGATTTGTTGAATCAGGAAACAACAGCACCACCCAAGTATAATGTGGCATCACACCCTATAATCAGACCAATGGGTATGTGACCCATGCCCTTGGGTACATAAGTGGTACAGTAAAATACCCATTATCCGGGACTCAAACAACCGGCACACTTAAGGAACCGGCATTTGATTGTCTCGTATGCTGGCATATGAGCCAATCAAACATCGCAAAGCAGAGCCACTTCTACTCAATGCAGAACAGCCTGCAGTTCTGCATTGAGTAGAAGTGGCTCTGCTTTGTGACTTTTGATTGACTGATATACCAGTATATGAGCCAATCAAAAATGGCAAAGCAGAGCCTCTTCTGTTCAACGGGGAACAGCAGGCTGTCTAGTTGGCATTTATGGCAAATATGTCCCTAGTTCTGGTTAAATGCCCCCACATTATGTTGGCCTTTGTGGAGATATGTTGCACTAATGTATTCACCGCTGTCTGTGAAGCCCTGGTGTTCACTGTGGCATTCCAAGCAAATCCACTGATTGTAGGTGCTCTGCTTTAAACAGAACTGTATCCATGCTCACTTACACAGTTTTCAGGCCGGGAACATTATTGCCAACCATGAAACCTAACTTAGGCACACCATACATCATTAATATGCATTGCGTCCTACCACTTGCTCTGCACTGTCGTGCAAGCATGTAAACTTCATGTACGCTCTGCGTGAAGCCTACATGGAGTTTAATGATTCATGGGGTTGTCTTTTTGAGTTTGGAAGATGAAGAAGTGAAGAGTACATCAGTTTCATTTTTACATTGTTTTATTTTTAACAAATAGCAAGCTAAATGTACAAATCCACTCGACAGACAAAAAATGTATTTTACATATGTTTGAATATCAGTAACATTAAATACTAAACCTAAAACACCTAGAAATTAAATTTATTCAAAAAAATGTCCTGAAATAAAGCGTGATCAAGGAACATACTGTACTTCTACATATGATTTAATAGCACAAATAAAAACTGAAGTGTCTCAGAGGACAGCATGAATATTTAATTCTGTAGAACATTCTCAACATTTTCAACTCTAAAATGCAAGAGAAAATATGACAAGAATATATAATATAATTCCAAAAAATCTCATGTTATACAAGAGATTTTTTATTTATTCTATATTCATATATCCATTGTAGCTTTATAATTATCTGTTTATGCTTTCCACAATAAAACTCTGTGCTGTATTTTCCAGTAAAGAAATAAATGTCCTCAGATGTATAATGACTGGAGGGAATACTGCTAGCACACTACAGCTTTAATACAGTTGACTTTTTCATCAAGTTCTACTTAGGTAATTACTTGATAAATAGTCAAGTCAGTTGATCTTGCCGACCTTTTCATCAACAGCCCCAGCAGTGAGGGCAATGTCAAAGGAAAAGACTTCTAGTATATGAAATTGATAGCTAGTCAAACATCAGCCCCTAGTAAGGTGGGAAAAAATAAAGAGTCCTCAGAAAAAGTCTATATGGTGAAGAACAGACAAACACCTGTATAATATAACAATACAGGTCAAATGCATTTGTAAGTAAAATCAACCGATTAAATGCACAGGTTTGCATTTTAACATATGCATCAAAGAAAACATTTAAACGGGGTGAAATGTGCACAGACAAAATGTTCTCCTGTTTGTTTTCTAAATAAAGCATCTTGTTTCATAAGCCCTTGTCATGAATGCAATAGTTCTTGGTAAAAATCCATCTGAAGCCACAATGATAGTCGCCACTGTGACTTTATATAAATACCTTCTTCAAAGTTGTACAACATCTGTGGTAATGGAATTACCTCTGAGATAGTGAGATCTTGGGATGGTTTATAGATATGACTACAATCAGCATTTGGTATTTCAATGAGTTATTCACCATGATTTCATTAGATGATGTCAACACTGATTTGCTTTGAAATCATTTTACTGGGATGGCCTGCTTTTCTAAGGTTTTTCTATCAGCATTTGTTCCAGATATGACTGATGGGTCCATAAATGGATAACTGTATATTTTGGACTTATGCTTATCAAGTGACCTGCTGCTTTAAGACAGTAGAATAACCAACTATGCTGTGCTTCCCTTATTCTCCTGCCATTATTTCTTACAGCATCTTTGCCAGATTCATTTTTCCCTGATGCTAATGCACAGAATAGTAGTACAATGATTTCTCAAATAATGATATGCACATTTACAGTATCACTGATTGTCTAAATGACTTGTTGGGAAATATACTCCATACTAGAGATTAGTTTCTAATGTGTGTATGTCGCCTCAACAAAATTTTCCACTGTTCCCTTTTAAGACGCTGCAGTGCAATTTCCTTCTTCAGTGGCTCTTTCATAATCTAAACGACTCAATATTTGCAGTACTGACAGTGTTTCAGTACTTAAACTTTGCTTATCTGCATCTTCTCCATGGAGACTAATTCATATGACCTCCAAATCAATGAAAATGGAGATATGCTACTTAAATGCAGCTGACAAAGCCATGCTTTGCCAATGAACAGTGCATTAAAATGTAACTGTCAAAAATATATTAGTGACTCTAAATCTATATTAATGTGGGAATTATTACCCCCTAAAACTATTATGGTGGTGGAATATGCCCCCCCATAACTTCTTCATTACATTTGAACAATACTAAAGTCTTTGCTGGACAGAGAAGTAAAAATGCTGATGAACAGCAAATTACTCTGAGTAATGCTTTACTGAGAAAACAAGAAACTCTTTTGATACCTTGGTATTGGATGAATGTTTTCTTCAAACAGAAAGCAGTAAACAGAAAACTAGTGATATAGAAGACATTACATCTGGACTATAAAATACATAGGAGGCAGAAAGCAAAAGAAATAGGGTAGTGCAGCATAGATCTAAATAGATCCAATTAAACACAATCATATATATATATATATATATATATATATATATATATATATATATATATATATATAAACACACACACACACACACACACACACACACACACACACACACACACACACACACACTAATTTGTACAGTGTTACTCTACAGTTACTATTCCTATGCTGTATTAATTTAGCTCACTAACAGTGTTCTATTACTTATCAACCTTCCTTGTCACACAGAATAACAACTCACCTTCCATACTATACTGTACATCCAAATCCAGCATACCAGTGTTTCTGCTAAGGAAATCATTTATATTTTGTAAAAAAAACTACATTTTCCCTGGGTAGTATTTTTTTGTCATTACTGTAACTTTTTACCTGAAACATGATCCTTTCCATTCCTTTTACCCTTATTCAAAGCTACGTTTAAACCATTGAGGTAGACAATAGGTAATATTTGCTGTATATAACATATAATGTGCTTGTACAGTTATATTTTTATATTCCTATTTTTTTTCCAAATGGATTGATATGCATTTATGGTTATTTAGGCATTTCTTTGCTTCATTACCTTGCTCTAACTGTTCATATATTATTCTTACTAGAGCTTTTCTCCCTGGGCCTCTGCTGAAAATGGACTTTACCCAGTCAGAGTTTCCTGGTAAACAAACGCAATAAATAAATCCTATATGTATTAAAAGAACTAGTGATATGAAGACTTAATTTTATTAAATTGATTTGTTAACCTCATAAGTGAACATCCAGTGCACTCTGTCAACGAAACCCATTGCCGATGTCAGGTGAGATATATAACTACCAGACTATACTTGACTCACAAAACACTGACCATAGCTCACCATTTGTGCAGTTAGGGTGTTTAAGAAAGTTATTTGGGGAAGAAGTCTCACATGTAATTACATTTATACATATTATTGGCAGGTATACATTGGGAGACAAGTGTCATTATATAATGTACAAATGAACAATGTCTGAGAGAAGATGGTGATGGAATAACATCACTTTGAATAAGCTCTTCAAAAATTGTTTTTTATATTGACAAGAACAATTAATTAAAACCATGTGACTGAACTACGTGTAGAAAGTAATAAAATATTGTATCCTCACTGAAAGAATTTTAGTGAAGAAAATTCCTGTGAGTTTGTGAGGAAACTAAGAAAACTGCTTGACAAAATAAAGTAGAGTAAACTATCAAAAGGAGAATCTGTCTTAAGAAAGAACTAACAATAAAATTAAAATGTCACAACAGATAAAACAAAAAACATGAAATATAAAAATAAAAGACCAACAACACCAGGATCCACCACTGTAAAAATTTAATCCAACCTCTAGCGCCTCGGCAATAGTCTTCCAATGAGAATACAAACAGAGAAAATTCGCAACATATATTTATAAAATAAAATTAATAAATCAAACAATTATACAATTAAAACACTTAAAGATTTTAAATAAAAACTCTCCAGTTGCATTCTACATTAATGCCACTAGGGGGCTAAGGTGCTGTATTTTAATATAAAAAGTGTTTCCTTGTACAAAAGTTTTTTCTTTATATTAATATTATATTGAGTAATAGGAAAATGTTCTAAAATTGTACCTAATAAACCTTGTGGGTTACTACTATGATGCTATTTAAAGTGCATTGCAAACGGACTTTCTGATTTTTCATTTTTAATATCCCTCACATTTCTGTATCTTGGTCTTAAAGGCCCTCTTACTTTCACCTATATAAAACATCCCACATGGACATTTAAGTGCATATACAATGCTTTCTGTGTTACATGAAAACATAGCATTAGGTTGAAAATGCAATTTATTAATATACTGAAATGTTCTACTCACATACTGACATGTTATACATCTGCCTCAGAGATGTGTTCCCACCAGGCTAGGATTATTACTTAGACATGTATTGGGTTTTGAAAATCTAGCATAAACTAGCATATCCTTTATATTATTACTCCTTCTAAATGAAAAATTCAGATTTTTATCAAAAATGTCCACCAAATCCCTGTATTTAAACAGGGAAGTCCAATAAAATTAGATATTTTATCTTTTCTGCTAACAAATCATAAGTCATAACTGCATATATCTTTCTTAAATTATTTTGATTTTTTAAAGTAGAGCAAACTGTCAAAAGGAGAATCTGTCTTAAGAAAGAACTAACGATAAAATTAAAATGATCTGAAAACAAAATGGGCAATTTACAACAAAGATATATAAAGAAATGAAATTTTAATCACCATAATATCTCAGTATGACACAAAGATAAAATAAATAGAATATGGAGTAAATGAGCTGCTTTGATGAGTTTTGGAAGATGAACATTGAACAGAATTCAAAATGCTTTGCTAACATAATAGATGGAAGACATAACTCAGAGAGAGATATGAAATAATATCAGATTATTTGGTGTACAAAGAAATGAAGTGGTAAACTTTCTGGTAACATGGATTCCCAAAGCATTAAAACTGACTGGAAGCCTGACCTCTGGTATGTGAGTGACCTCAATGAACTATAAGACCAATTTCTAAAAATAAAGGAAAGGAAAGATCCAAATCCATAACTGTTAAATTTAGAGAAAGAACACGTATTGAGATCATACAACTAGTTAGAAGTATTGTAAGATTTGATAATGTCTATTCATAGATAGTAGAAAAAAAAAGAAATCAGATTGGTTTTTGGTATAAACTTTTAGAAAAACAATGTAAAAGCTCCACTCATTTTTTTAGGAAAAATAAAAAAATGCAGTTGGCATTTGGTGCCAAAATATTTAATATGGTAGAAGAGGCAACTGATATGAAAGCAGAAAATGAGTGAATGGAATGGACACTATAATCATTTAAGAGAACAGCTGCTGAAGGGACTGGACTATAGTGGCACTGAAAAAAAAAACACTAAGATCATGTTAAAGGACTGAAAAGCCATATATGTGTCTGAAATCTAATTAGTTAGTTGATAAATGAAGTGTTTTTGACAGGTTAGCACTAAAAGATAAAATAACTTTCTTACAAACAGAATCTTTGCCTGAAAATCATTGTCTTCGGATTCCAAGATAAGCCATTCTAATAAATTACTATATTACTTGACAATTGGTAGGTTTACAAACAATACTTTGATATTTAATAGATGTTCCTATAAAAAGTGACAGAATGTGATAGCTTTCATAATCTCGCTACTTTAAAAGATAAATACTAAAAACAAACACTGCCACGGCTAGGAATCACTTCTTCAAACTTTTATTCACAAATTACAAATGATTGAATGCTTTCTTCCCTACATTCAGGGATTTCATTAGAATCTACATTCATTCACTATTTCCCCATTAAATACTTTATTCAATCAGTGATGTCACTCATTAAAAGAACTGATGGGATGTATTTAAAGTGCACAAAACATGTTAAAACCACCTTTTAAAATCTTGTAAAAAAACCACGTCACTATAAAAGTACTGTTCTCCTTTTCTTTTATATTTATAAAACCATGTCATTTTAAATTTCATTTCATAAAATCCACTTTTTTATTTAATAAAGGCTTTATAGAAATAACTTCATTTAAGCCTGGGGTTAGACTTGCTTGCAATTTGATTTGCCATTTTGTTTCCCTTTCTTCAATGTGGGTTCTATAGTTACCACCCCTCGGATTTTTTGCTACTTTCTCTAAAATAATAAACTTAAATTCTTTACAATCCTGGGAGTTGCTAATGTGCCTATATAGGGCATTATTACTGTTCTTGGTACTTATCTGGTATGTGTGTTCGTATATCCTGTCCCTCAGTTTTCTCTCAGTTTTACCTACATAAAAACTGGGACAGGATTTACACATAGCCAAATAAAGAACTCCTGTACTTTGACAATTCCCTTTCTCAGGTTTCACTACAGTTTTTAAATAGTTATTGATTTTTATCTTGTCTTCTGTACATATATATTTACACTGTGAACAGTTACCACACTTTGTGGTACCATACCTATTACTAATCTTCATGGCCATTTCAAAATTCTTTTTCAAGTTTGGACCTACTTTATATACAAAGTTAGGTTTACTACCTCCTATATTCCATAGTTTGAGGTTGTTTCTCAAAATGGCCCAATTTTTATTAATAATGTTCTCTACCTCTTTTGCATTACCACCATATGGAACAATCATAGCTCTTTCATATATTTTACTTACTGTGTCTTTTATACATTTTCTTTCTTGTAAAGCATGATTGTTCCCTAGTAGTGGCTTATATTTCTTGCCCCATTCGTTCCTGATGTACTCCACATATTCATTTATTATTTTCACAGGATACCCCCTTTCTTGAAACATGATAGCTACTTTCCTTAATTCCTCTTGTAGGTCTTCCTGTTTCGAAGTCATTCTCACTACCCTAATTAATTGTCCTTTAACTATACTATTATTTTGTCTGACTGGGTGGTCACTGAAGTAAGAATTACTGAAGGATGGTTTCCTATATACCTTGGGTTTGAAACAATTGATGTCCTGTTCTATATATGTGTCCAAATAATTTATTCCTTTTTTATCATACACATACATAAACCTTAGAAATCCTGTGCTTTCATTAAGATGTTGAACCAGATCTTTAATACTATTTTCTGGACCTTTCCATAAAATAAATATATCATCCAGAAACCTAACATAAAGTCTCATGTGTTGGAAAAACTCACTTTTGAACACATATTTTTGTTCCCACTCTAAGAGTACAAGATTGGCAAATACAGGGGCTCAAGAGGCCCCCATAGCTACACCTCTATGCTGCCTGTAATATTCTCCATCAAATATAATATAGTTGTAATCTAGGACTGTTTCCATAAATTCAACTACTAAGTCTTTTTTGTCATTATCTAAAGTAGTATTCTTATGTAGGCAGTCTCTAAAGATTTCTAAACCTTCTTGTTTAAGGATAGATGTAAATAATTCCACTACATCAATGGTTAGGAATATTACATCATTGTCCCAAAACTCCTCTTTAATTCTTCCCAAGAAATCCCAAGAAGCTTTCATAATCTCACTACTTTAAAAGATAACTTTGAAAGTATATTCTTGAAATCCTAATTGAGAAGTGAATATATAAGGCAAAAATGTTTATATTATTTTCCTGACTTAAACTTAGCAATTCTTGAAATATGAATTTAAACATTTATTCCTCAGAATTCATTTTAGACAAGAATTGGAATGCTGATACAAGTAACACATTTTGAGAAGAAAAAATATCCAGAGAAAAAATGTACCTAACAGCATGAGCATTTTGAACAGAACCAGAAAGTGCCAAAAAGTGGGAAACAAAATTACAAATACTAAATTTCAAATATAGTTTGAGTTTTTTGTGATATACACAAATAAAGTACAATAATTTTATAAACAATGTTTTACTTGATAACGTGTTTTAAAATATGCACAAATAAGATGAAATGATCCTATATAATCAGTAATTTCACAAATATAGTAACTAGTGGTTGGAATCATTTATAGGTTCATACGTTCATAGATGTTTACTAGGCTAACCACCACAAGGGCCTTTTTAAGCATAGCCATGCATCCGAAATCTCTGACAGGGACTTTGCAGATGAAACATCTACAAGCTAAGGGTTGGGATATGAACCATTTACAGGTTGCCTGTGTCCATTAGAGAGACAGGTGCCAAACCAGGGATGAATTTGCTGTTCCCCAACCAATTGTCCAGGTTGCACTTGAATTGGGTTAGGGAAGAACTCTGCTTCAATTGGATGTGGAGCCTATACCAGAGACAGGATACTCTCTGGGATACATACCTGTCTTTCCAGCAGGTCCTATGTATATCACAGGCAAGGTTTAAGTCTTTAGAACAGGTAATTCTGGTGCTGTTTGTTTTGCAAAAATGCAGGAGGTCCAACAGAGTGGGGTCTGACAATGTCCTGTATGTCAGGCATAGACTTCCATTCAAAAGACTGTTGGAGATAGAATACAGAGACAGAGCATTGAGGTGGTCTGTACAGGACATTTTACTTAAGCCCTGTATTCTTTTAGTGAGGAACCTCTGTGGACGTCCCAGTTGTTGGACATGCCTGGTTAGGTACATACCAAAGGGGGCATTGTACTCAATGACATGTCTGATGAATGCCAAATACAGTGGAACAATGACTTATACCTTTGTTAATAAGTTGTGCAACATAGAAGGATTTCCTCACTACTGTAGACATGTGATGGTCAAAGGCTAGATTACTATCTTTGTGTGTCCAAAAGTCCCTGACTACTGGATCAACTCTACAGGGTGTGTTGTGAATATGATAGTTACCATGGGTGGATGACTTCCTGAAGGATACTATTATGCATTTCTTGGCATTTAGCTTTAGTCCATGGCTCTGACACCAGTTGTCTGTCTGTGTCAGCCCCTCCTGGAGAACAGATGTGTCGGCTTAAGATTCAATGATAGCTCCTAATTTGCAATCATCTGCAAATTTAGTCAGCCAGAGACAATTGACATTGGCCTTGGCTTCAGAGAAGTGAATGCCAAAAAGGAGGGGCCCAAGGACTAATCCTGAGGGACTCCTTTTGTGACTGGTCTGTTTGTAGAGGTGGACTCCCCAATTTAACCTTCCTCGGTCCTGTCTGCATGCCAGTTGGCTATCCACTGGGTGACATATGAGTTTGTACCTAAAAGTTTAAGTTTGGCAACAATTTCTGAGTGGGGTATTGTGTCAAATGCCTTGGCCAGGTCAAGGTAGGCAGTCTGAACCAGTTTGCCCTCATCCATTGCTTTAATTTGATAGATGATCATAAAAAGGTGACAGAATATGATGGCTTTCATGATCTCACAAATTTAACAGATACCTTTGAAAGTATATTCTTGAAATCATAATTTCATCTCATAATTGAGAATTGAATATATAAAGCAAAAATGTTTATACCATTTTCCTGACTTAAATTTAACAATTCTTGAAATCTGAATTTAATCATTTATTCTCAGAATTAAATATCAGACATGAATTGGAATGCTAATACAAGTAACACATGCTGAGAAGAAAAAATATCCAGAGAAAAAATGTACATAACAGCATGAGCATTTTGAATAGAAATAAAAATTGCCAAAAGTTGAGAAACACAAAACAAGAAACACTAAATTTAAAATATATGTCGAGTCTGTTGTGATATACACAAATAAACTACAGCAATTTCATAAACACTGTTTTGCTTGATAACTTGTTCTAAAATATCCAGAAATTAACTGAAATGATCCTACATAATTAGCCAGTTCATAGATATAGTAACTAATGGTTGTAATCATGAAAATGTATTTGCTTAATAAATATTTATGACAAGACTATCCAGACGTGTTTAATTTAACATGATGCTGTTTAATGCACATGCTTTAGATAAAATCTCTATAAATATAAAATTTCTTGAAAGTTGTAACTTATTCATTTCAACCAAAAAATAAGGGTACCAAATGAAATGCTAATACAAGTATAATATTTTGAGGAGAAAAAAAATCTTCACAAAAATAAAAGATTTTTCATAACTTCTTTGAATGGAATGTGAAAAACTACATATAATGGGAACATTAAGAAATATAAACAGGCTCTTCTAAATGTAGGTCACAGGGTTAATGTTTAAATTATATTATTAAAACAGTTTGCATTTTTGTTTTCTATAAAATATTATGTTACTTTAAATAGATTGTGTGCCTTTCATTAGCATATTCTTCAATATGCATTATACAAAAGAATTTTAAGTACTTACAATTAAATATAAATGAAATTTCCAGTGCAAGTGTTTTTGTCCCAGTGGGGTTGGGGGTTTTAATAATGGTTAAGGTGTTTACTTCACAAAGACAAGGTACAGAATTTGATTCTCACCTTTAAGGGAAATTAGCTAGGTTTAAAATGGTTCACAAGGGCATCCAGCCTAGTACTTACCTACAAACCTAAGTCAGTACAACAAGTAATGCTAAAGATATTAAGATCAGCTAGGCTGGAGATGTTACTAGTTGAGGGGCTGGCATAATGGTTAAGGTGTTTACTTCACAAAAACAAGGTACAGGGTTTGATTTTCAACTTAAGGTTAAGAAGTTGCCATAATGATTACGGTGTTTATCTCACAAACACAAAGTAGAGGGCCTGATTCTCACCTTTGAGAGCAATTGGCTAAGTTTAAAATAGCCAGAAAGGGAAGCTAGCCTAGGACTTAAAAATAATTAAGTTTGCATAATGGTTATGGTCTTAACCTCACAAATATAAGGTAGAAGGTTTGATTCTGACCTCTGGTTATGGGCTAAGCTTGTAATAGACTGCAGAGCAATAGCTTAGTATGAGCCTATGAGCTAAGAGTGAACAGTTGATGCTAGCTCTTGGAGTTATCCCATTATCTTTTCAGTGGTCTGTAGGGATGAACATGCATTTGGCATGTCAACTTATTATCAGCTGCATACCCAAAACCAGCAGATAATGTTGTTCAATAATGCACATCAGTGTTAGAGGCTTTACTCTTATTTAGTCATGGGTTTCATTTGAAGGGAGCTGCACTTCCACAACTGGTTCAAGCTTTATCTTTTTTGGGGGAGGGGGTCTATCTTAGGACTGTTGCATCAACTCCCCTTTGTTGTTTAAAAATAAAAAGTAAAGGATTCATATATGCTGTAATCTTTGCATACTCTTATGCAAGAAGTCTGATGAAAGCCAAATAATCTGGAGTAAAAGGCTCAAAATCAAGGTGAGATTTTAAATACTCCTCCTCAGTGTATTCACCACATTCCATGCAAGACCTCTCATCTGTTTCTCTGACTTATGTAATATAGGGAATGTCCTATATCTCTCACACTTATGATACCTACATTTAACTTTTCTTGTCACACTTCCAATATCACCATACCTTCCCTTACTTGTAAAACTGTATATAATAGTTTCCATGAAAGAAATTTGTTTCCATGAATGAAATTTGTATCTTATTGTAACCCTTCCTTTATGATACCTTCCCTAAATTGTAAAATTGTATATATTAACTTATGTGTATAAATTTTGTGTATCCTTCATTTATTGCAATAACTATTGTTCATAAACATGGAGCTTTTCTCCCCTGGCCTCCTCTGAAAAAGGACTTTGTTCATAGGTTCATAGGTTCATACTAGGCCATCTGCCCTAGGGCATTTATAAGCCTAGCCAGAATGTGTTTGGCTTTCGCCACCCATTTTAAATTTATTTTGCTATGCCCTTTTTCGAGGTTAGTATACTGTGCCTCTATCTAACAGTGACACAGAAGTGATACCCGGGGTAAACCTACAATCTCCCATCCACTCATCAAGATTCCTCTTGAAGAGAGTCAATGAGGGACTCTGCCTAACCTGGACTGGGATTTTATTCCAGAGTGAAGGGAGCCTCTGGGTTATGAATCTGTCCCTCCAGCATGTCCTATTTATTTCAGTGCTGAGGTTCAAGTCTCTCGAGCGTAGCTCGATGAGATTTGGATTTTCTGAGGTGCAGCATGTCCATTAATTCCGGGTTGGACATGGCTTTATACGTCAGGCACAGATCGCCTCTGAACAGGCGGTATGCAACTGAGTAGAGCTGGAGTTTCTTTAACCAGGCAGCATATGGCATCTGTTTGAGCCCTTTGATCCTCTTGGTGAGGTACTTTTGGGGTCTTTCCAGTTGCTGCAGGTGTCTGGTAAGGTACATCCCAAAAGGGGCATTGTACTCAATTATGGGCCTGATGAGGGATGAGTAAAGAGGCACGATGACCTCCCCTGATCTAGATGTGGATCCCTTCATGATTAGGTGGGCTATATAAAATGTTTTTCTAACCACTTTGGCCACGTGGTTGTCAAATGAGAGATTGCTATCAACTTGGGTCCCCAGGTCCCTAATTACTTCTTCTGTACTTAATGGATTTCCACCTATGTGGTAATTTGTGAGCACTTTGTTTTTGCCAAAGGGGATGACTATACACTTTTTGGCATTTAGCTTGAGGCCATGGCTCTGGCACCAGTTGTCTGTTTCTATGAGGCCCTTTTGGAGGATACTTGTGTCGGCTGGAGAGTCGATTATGGCGCCCAGTTTGCAGTCATCTGCAAACTTGGTCAGCCACAGTCCTTCCGTGTTGGCCTGTACCTCCGAGAAATATATACCGAACAAGAGAGGTCCCAGGACTGAGCCTTGTGGGACACCACTTGTAACTGGTTTGGAGTCTGACATGGCTCCAGCAATTCTAACCATGTGGGTTCTGTCCTTGAGCCAGTTTGCAATCCATCTAGTGACATAGGGGTTTATATTTAAGCTGGTGAGCTTATCTATAATGCCCGAGTGGGGTATTGTATTGAAGGCATTTGCGAGGTCCAGGTAGGCTGTGTGGACCACCTTCCCCTCATCAATGGCCTTGGTGACTGTTTCAAAGAAATCAACCAGGTTTAAGAGGCAGGATCTGCCCTTAACAAAGCCGAACTGGGTAGGATCCAGTGTTTGTAGGTCCCCAATATCTTTATTTATGAGGTCCATGATGATACTTTCCATATCTTTGCAGACCAAGCTAGTCAGGCTTATGGGGCGATAGTTTCCAGGATCCGTTGAGGCACCACCTTTATGGAGAGGGACCACTGTTGCTGTACGCCACTCTTTGGGCACATATCCTGTAGTAAGGCTGAGATTGAACAGTAGTTTTATGTTTGGGTTTAGCTCTTCTTTGAGTTCATGTAGGACGCAGCCTGGGACACCATCTGGTCCCATTGATGCTGTGTTTTTTGCTTTGGAGAGGGCGGCTCTTACCTGAGCATCTGAGATGTCGGGGGCAGCACTCTGCTGGGATAGATATTTGCCCTTTTGGTGGGGAGGGGGGGGGAGAAGTTTGCGCTGAACCTGTCAGCTAGGATGTTGGCAATGTCTGTGGGTTCGGTGTATTTTTTGTCATTTTGGACTAATTCTGAGCATATCTGGGAATTACCATCCAGGTTCCTAACATAACTAAAGAAAGCCTTGTGATTATCCTTAGTGTCCAGTGCAATTTTTCTCTCGAAGCTGGCCTTAGACAATTTTATGTGTGCCCGTAGTTTTTTGCTAATACTGATCAGTGATGCCTTCCCTTTTTGGGATTTTGCTTTATCATTTAGTAGCTTCCTCCTTCTATTGTATAGTTTGTTTATGGCTGGGGTCCACCAGACAGGACGTCTGCGTTTGGAGGATTGGGTCTTGGTTTTATTTGGGATTGCATGATCCATGCATTCCTGAAGGTGTTCATAGAATGCGTTTATAAAGGATTCTGCGGTCTGGGCCGTATTTTCCACAGGCCCGGGGGCTTTGAAGGATTCCACCTCAGTTTTGAGGAGTGTAAAATTTGCTTTAGAGAAGTTTTTCACTGTGGTTTTCTGGGCAGGGGGTGGGGTCGGGATGTGAATATCCAGTGAGATTAGTTTATGGTCTGATCTTACCAGTAAGGGATACACTTCTGGTCTGGAGCATAGAGTCCCCATGTTGGTGATGATCAGGTCCAGTATGTTTTCCCCTCTTGTGGGAGTGGTAACAAGTTGTTACATAGCATTTGAGTTTATAAATTCTAGGAACCTTTGGGCTAGGGTGTTGGAACTAGAGTAATGCTCCCAGTCTATGTTTGGGTAGTTGAAGTCGCCCAATATAATGGTGTTTGGAGTCGGAATTTCCCAGTAACCAAAGTTAAAGTAAATAAATACTGATCATTTAAATGTAATGTTTCACATTAAATATGCTATGAAGGATTTGAAGCTGGTTGACATTCTAGTATCTGTCTAAGGTTGCACTTATTGGGTATGAAGGCCTGTTATTGTTTAGTGACTTCAATTCAATCACTTAGTAGAAAAACATAGATATCATGAAGAAATTACTAAAAATGAAGAGAAAAATGGACATTCTGCATATTTCTAGACAGCCGAAAGAACTGGTCCCTTGCAATTATTTTAGGTTACTGTCTTCCCCTGTTAGGTTTGAGCTGCTATACAGGGGATTCTCTGAGGGAGTTTCTTTTCTGGTACTCTTTCTAGTGACATTATCGCTGATGTTTTATTTTTATTATATAAACATATTTATATGTGGAGGTTGGCTATGACTTCGTTTTGAGGGAAGCTGATTGTCAGGTTAGCACAGCTCCTGTCTTTTTGTTACTTGTTTCTAGTAGTTCCTTGTTGTCAAAATTTATGGCCATTTTGGCTTGCTGTTTTTTTGGGCAGGAGTCTTATTTCCTTGTTGGTGCATTTTTTTACAGCTGGGTGACTCATCTCAGGTGACATTTACATTTGAAGAGGCATTGCTTTTGGTTGCATTAAAAAAATGAAATAATATTAAAGCATTATAAAATCAAAAGATGAGTTTGTTTATTTCTGTGCTTTATTTTATTTCTTTTATATATATATATATATATATATATATATATATATATATATATATATATATATATATATATGTATAATATATATTCTTATATTCTTATTTCAAAATTTTGTTTTCCCACATTTTATCATATATTTTAAAAATAAATAACATATAGGTAGACAGATGTGGCAGTTATAGCATATCCTTTTTCACTCATGTACTCTCATCTGGGTTTGATTTAATGGTAGAATGTTGGCTTTTGGTGCAAATGATCCTGAGTGTAGTTCACTTAAAAGGGATATTTTGTTGGGGGGTGGATTTCAGGATTTCACTTTCCAGTTTTTCGTTAATTAATTTTAATTGTTTTAAGATTTATTAGAGAATGACTTGTACATAATCATTAATAACAGTAATTAGAGATATCGACATCTGCAAATTGCAACTTAATACATCCTTTCTTCACTTGTGGTGCTCTTTCCCTCCTAACCCCCTTGAATCTGACAATGTTGGAGAAAAGAGCAGCTTACACTGATAAGCATCTGATAACTGATAATTAAAACATATAATAATGTATGTTATTTGCATATTTCATTTTGTAAACATTTTAAGTTAATACTGCTATCATTCCTTTCCTTGCCTGATTACTAATTCTCATTTGTGTTTGCAGGAACATGATATCTCTGCAAGAAAAGACATGAAAGATGGAGGGGGGTCACAGCTCAGGCTCAGGTCTTTTTATAGAGCTGCCAATTCAAACTTTTCAATCATAAGAGGCTCTGCAAGGTACTGCTAAGAGGGACAGACATCAATACCTGATATGGTAAATTTCAGTCAAGGAGCCTGCACACAATACTACAAGGCAGAAAGCAAGAAAAAAAAGATACAGTTCCATGATACTAATTGTAGAAACTGAAAGTCAGTGCAAAGGAACAGAAGGATAGTAATGGAATTATTAAACAAAGGGATTCATGGAAAGAGGATCACAGGAACCCTTTTAGTTCCCCTCATTTGACTGCTTTAGGTTTTCTCCTAAAGAAGATCTAGGAAGATCTTTAGATAATTCAGCACCTTTCGTACTCACACAGTTCATCTGTGAAGGATGGTATCAGTAAACAAGATATTAAGGCCCACTACTCTGCTTTTCCCCACGTGATACATATTATTTGTTAGTTTTAAGGACCCATGGATGGCAACATTTTATGTTTAGAGACCCATTCTCCTCCTTCTCATTTTCTGAACAAGATTGGTACCTTTTGGGATTTTTTTCTTTTTTTCTTTTTTTTTAGGTTAATTTTTATTTTGACATGGCTATGCCATGGCCTTTACGGTGTCATGTGCCACTTTTGAGAAATTTAGCATGATGTTGCATTGTTTTTGGGAACAGAAAGCTGAGAAGCAGTGGGCAATTCATTACATTGACAACTTCTTGATTGTTGATACTCAATGATTTTTGAATATCTTCTTGGATTTGTGTCACTAATTGGGGGCCTCCCTAGCTTAGATAAAATTGAAGGCCCTGCCAAGTCCTTTATAATCCAGAACTTTGAACTGAAAGTAGCTTGTTTTTCATTTAGTTTGCCTTAGTCTAAATTAGAAGATTTGAATTTCTCCATCAATAAAATGAAGTCAGCTAAGGAATTCAGAATGTGAGATATAATGCAATTTTTTAACAGTTAAATGTAGCCATGGGAAGGCCATTTGCATCTTCCTAAGCTAATTTATAAAGTTCTAGGTGACAAAATCAATAAAAGGTCATGAACACTATGATAGTAAAACAGATATGTGTATTTGGTCTATCTTCTTGCCAGATTTCAGTTGTATATCGTTTTGGAAAGATGAGTGGGTTACAACTGACACATTACAGGTATTTACATATGCAGCAGGTGGCCATGGTATGGGTGCTTACTTTAAAGGATGCTTGTTTTTTCTGCTCCCAAATCTCCTACTTGATTTGCTGAAGAAATAAAGGCTATCGTATTTCTTCATCTTATGCAAATTTGGTAGAACCAGTGTTTGCTAAGATGACTTAGAAAAAAGAAAGATAATTTTTTGATCTGAAAATCTGGCCACTATCCTTATCCTAGCAAAATGGTCTGCTGAGTCTGTTTGGTTCTGACTTTATTAAGATTATAGGTACTGTACAGCTTACATAGTAATTATCTTTCTCTGCTGAAGCTATCATTAGGCACAAAATATGTTTGCTGACACTTTTATAGATTCATAGTTTCACAGGTTAATGACCACTAGTGCTTTTATAATTCTAGCAATGCACCCCAACCCAATTTTGTCCCCAAGTATTTTAGATATCTATTAGGAGGGGGGAATGTTAGTAAGGAGTTAGCTAAAGTTTTTGTGGGACTGGGGTATGTTAATTGGAGAACATTTTACTTGTTGACAGCCTCTGCCCATCAGACGCATGGGCGCCATACTGGGGGAGATTTCCCATCCAATGATCAAGGTTTCATTTGAATATGGTCGGAGATGAACTCTGCTTCACATAGATGGGAGCCGTTTCCATAATGCAGGGATCCTTTGAGTCTATCTTTCATGTACTAATTATGTCAAAAGTGAATTTCATATTATTAAATCTAGTGTTTTTTTTTTTTTTTGGATGTGCAAAGATCCATCTAGGCTGGATTTGAGGATGCCTTATAAGCCAGACATAGATTTCCTCTCAGTAGCCTATAGATTCTCCTGGTGAGGAACCTTTGTGGGCATTCCGGCTGTTGCAAACGTCTGGTTAGGCACATCCAAAAATGGGCATTGTATTCAATGATGGGAATGATAACAGCTGACTGGAGTAGTACTATAATTTCATTGGACATAGACATAGCCCTTACCTATAAATTGTGTGAGAAATATTTTCTTGCTATCTTTGCTATATGTTGGTCAAAGTCCAGATTATTGTTTGCATATGTTCCCAGATGCCTAAATACCAAGTTGACTCTTAGGGGTGTTTTATTGATGGAGTAATTAACTAGGGTGGATAATTTCCCAAAGGGGATTATAATGCATTTCTTGGCATTGAGGTTTATGCTATAGCTTTGGCACCAGTCATTTTTCTGTGTTAGACCCTCTTGCAATATGTTGGATCTGTAGAGGGAATCTGTGATAGCTCCCAATTTAAAGTCATCTGCAAATTTGGTGAGTTAAAGCCCTTTGGCATTAGTCTTGACTTTTGAGAAGTAAAAGCAAAACAGCAACACACCCAGCAAGGAGCCCTGAGGTACTCCACCCCACTGCTGACTAGTGTCTTGGTGGAGGTGGTCTCACCAAACCTGAATTCCTGGGTCCTATGTGTGAGCCAGCCATCAATCCAACAAGTTATGTAGGAATTTTTGACTAGTTCAGAGATTTTATCAACAATGCCTGAGTGGTGTGTTGCATCGTATGTCTTGGCCAGTTCAAGGTATGCAGTATGAACTACTTTACCTCATCCATTGCCTTGGTGACCTTCTTAAAGAAATCTACCAGGTTAAGGAGGCTTGACCTTCCCCTTGATAAAGTCAAACTGGGATGGCTCCAGTGTCTGTAGTTGTCAATATCCCTGTTGATCATTTTCATGAGAATATTTTCCAAGGTTTTGCATATTAGACTTATCAGACTGATGTGTCTGTAGTTCCATCCCCCTCGTGTTTGTTGGCCTGTCTCCACAGTGCATGTTGTAAGAGGTATATTCCACTACCCTCTGTGATGCTGTTTGCAAAACACTGACATGAAGTCCAGCTCACAGTGAATGAAAAGGGAGAGGGATGCTCCAGACGTGAGGACAGAATTAATTGTTCTGATGAACGCAACTTGGATTGATGAAAGCGCTTATCAATTTGTATTAAATAAAACTGTCTGGAGTCCAGAAACCCTGGTGGTATGGTTTTTGGCTTATTTGTTCTTCTTTTTGCACCATTACACCACTTTTTGTGTTAAATGTGTGGAAGTCACTGTAGCCTTGCACTGCCAGAGTTTTTTCTACAGCTTTAAACCAAGTCTTGGCAACGGCACTGATGTCTTCCTTCTCCAGAGTGATGAGGGCTTGTAGGGTGTGAGGTTTTTTGTTCGGGTTCCTGGCAATGAGGCATAACAGATTCTAGTTTTCATTAATTGGCTTTCGAAGTAATACTTTTGCCCACTCAAGTTCCACTGGACCTATGGTGGAATGGAGAAGGATAGCGCAACTTTGTCAATTTTGTGCTGGAACTCTTGGGCTCCCAAAATCAAGAGAGGATACTGGGCTACAATTAGGTCTTATAAACACTTTTATTTAAGACTTTCCAGTAAAGATAAACTCTTGTAATCTAATTTTATCGGGGATTATATAGCATCCTGCAAGCTCAAGTGTGAATCACCTGGAACTGTTAAGCTGCATTTAACATGTTTGTAAAAAATTTTGAATTGTAAGCTGTTACTAAACACTGGCTGGTGAATAAGTGTATTAATAGGTTGAGTTATAACCATACATGTGATCACTGATTCATGACCCCCCCCACATTTTTAGTCCGCTATTGAAATCAATATTAGGGGGTCTCCATACAACCTTAAACAACTATCACACATTTGCCTTGTAGGCCACCCTGTTTACCTGGATATAGGTAGGAAATTTTCACATTAATAAATTGTTGGTAAATTTTGAAATGGAAACAGGTGTCTGTTATTGATGATGTCAGCTTAGTCTGAGTAGCTAGATATAAACATTTCAAGCACTGTTTCATCAGCTGATTCTAGACACACCCCCGACATCTCTTCTTTAACCCCGTCTTCGGATAATTCATTTGTATATGCTATCCTATTCCCATAAAGCTGATAGCCTAGTGTTTTTATTATTGACTGGAATACCATTATTACCAAGGTATTTGGATACCTGTAAAAGAAAAGTGTTAGCTCATTAAGGCATGCCTTATAATTGTCATGCCTCTTAATTCATTTCATATGGACTGAGCTACTCATATATTTACTGAAGACTTGTCAGGAGAACTTATTTAGAAAAATGCAGATGGCCTTCATGAGCCTTTTTGACTTAAAATAGATGGATTGTTTATACAGTTTAGTAGGCATTATCTATGCCTTGATCATTACACATTCTTTCAGTTTGCCAGGCAGACAATCAAGCAAAAGGTCACGGTGGAAGCTCACTTTTTTGGCTTGAATCCTTGTTTTGAAAAATAATCTGGAAGGGTTTTGTAGGCATGACATGGGAGCATCTGTTGTTTACATTACAAAACATTGTCAGAGAACTAGGTAAATTTCATGTTTTGATTAATCGTTTAGGAGGTTATATTATAGGCAAAACTGGATTGGCTGCTATCCAACTTTTTGAGACATCTGGTCACCATTCAACAATTATTCTCCAACTTGCTGTTTGCTTGGTTCACTATTGTACCCAGATTACATTGGGATAAGCCTTACAATCCCATGTCCCAAGAGACAGTTCATAACATTTTGAATCATAAGGTCACTTGGGCCACTCCACTTTGGGCTTTGCGGTCTTTGACCATTGTGACATTGTGGGCAAAGATCCTATTTGGTACCACAAAGATGGTATTCACCTTTTAGACACTGCATGGGATTTATTCAATCATGACCTAGTCTCTGTTTTCACAAATGGTGTTACCATGGATGATTCTAAGCAGTTTCTTAGTTATTGGGCAATAAGTGTCAGTGCTGGTACTGTTCTGTGTCAAGCTGATTGGGCAGTTATTTATTTCAGGCCTGGAAAGGGGAGGTAGGCAGGCTGCTCATATTCAGATGCCTGCTGGGCAGTCACTGTGTGATATCTCCTCACTTTTCATCCACCCCTTTTTCCTCTCCATGGTAATGGTCACTCCCAGAATATGAGAACAATGCATCTACAGGACTGTACTTGGTGAGTGTCATGTTTGCTGAGGGGGCACAGTTATTATGCCACTTGGTTTGGAATGGGAAAGACCAGATCAGCATGGGCAGTCTAATAAGATGCCCTGTCATCAGGCAGTTCGGTTTACTTGTATTATTTGGCCAGGTATTGCTTAAAGTGCTGTATTAAGTACTCTGGCATTACAACTGATGGTTTCATTCATGGCAAGTTATAGGTTTGTTGGATATAATAAACTGGTTCCAACATCAGTTATGTCATTGTTTTTTTTTTTTTTTTGTTGTTGTAATAGAACGTGAGGCCTAGGGCAAGTGGTAATTTATCGTAATTAGATGTGCATTTTGAACACAGAGTTACACAATATACATATTTCTAGACACATTCACAGTTTTAGTTTGTCCTGGGGGGCTGGGCCATATTATAAGGACTATTGTCTATGAAATAATAAAACACACATCTATCTCAGTTTTGAAGGTATTATGACATAACATATTTGATATTTACATACTGTAACATTCATCCATCTGTCTACAACCCCTATTTCCCATAACATTATATTAATTCACAACATGAAAATAAGTTATTTGGGGAACAGAGTTGTTAGGTTGAACCAAGTCATTTTTTAGGAAAACAAAAACTATACCTCGTAGTTTGGAAAGAACAGTTAAAAACAGAGACAGTTAACTTGACAGTCAACAGAGGGTACCTATAACCCTTACTGATTCAGGTCTCTCAATTTCCTGTCATGAACTTTAAGGATGCAATGATACAAAGATGGATTCATAGTGATGGTTGTGACACAGGTGATAAAGACATATGGCATGCTGAATACAAATTCACATTCACTAATTGTTGCTGTATGTGAATTGCAGACAAATGGGAGCTTAGAGACAGAGTTCTGGAAACATACTTGCCTCAGTATTCTTATAGAATTGTAGATGGACACATGAAAAGTGACATTTCAAGCTGTGGTGCTGAAACAACACTGCATATAATACAATTAAATTTGCATATCTCAATTTAAATTATAGATATTATTTTGCACAGAACTGCAACACAGCATACAGGCAGATAAACTTAAAGATGATTAAATAAGACATATTTTATATTATTTGTATCTGAATGCTAGGGTGCTGCCACAGTCTAGGGACTGCAACAGGAAGTCATAATTGAACTATACCCAGTCTATAGTAATGATTCCCTCAGCCTCTGACTGCATATTTTATGACACAGTAGTTCATTTAGTCTCCATAATGTGTCTGCTACCCAAAACTTAAAATGACTGACGATGGAAGGTGCATTATGCCTTTAAATCTAATTTGCTGTTGTTTTTATAAGGTGAAATTCTATTGCAGCTACCCTGTGGGTGTCTTCTTTTACTTGATGTTAAAATACTTTCACAGAATTTGAAAATTGTAAGCATCGACAAAACTCTTAGCATTGAATTCTGAAGGTTTAAACTAGAATTTGTGCTGCTCTACTGGAATTATTGCAGGATTTAAGGCTTTTTATGTTCTTGGTAACATAATATTGTGGACTTTGTAGTTGAGCAAAATGGTTTGATTTATACATATATACAGATTCCAAAGACATGCATCTGAAGGGATTCTCCTCGACCCTCCGCTGAAAATGATCTCTGTCTCAGGTAGACTTTCCTAGTAAACAAATGGTAAATAAAAATAATAAATAAAATAAAAGGGGGCAATGTATTCATTAATGGGTCTGTTAAGTGATTACAGTGGCAGGATGACTTCTTTGAATCTTGAAGAAACTCTCTTGGAATTCACTAGGCCAGATAGAAGCATACCTCTCAACCTCTTAGCTAAAAAATATGGGCAAAGCCTAAAATAATGGAGGACAAAGGCCCAAAAATAGGGACAGATTTTACATACTGCTCTTATAAATTTAGAAAATTGTTAGAATAACATGATTTGTGTTAGCATACAATTTATGAAGGACATGAAGCCTGAAGCTCAAATGTATGTCATTAATTAGAAACTTCACTCCTCGATGATTTGCTAGAATATCACAAATTTTATGAGGAACACACAAAAAATATGAAACAAAAATCTGGACATTCTGTGAAAATCTGGACAGCTGAGTGGTATGAGAAGGATTTACTGACTGATCGTAATAAATGCATACATCTTAAGTTGTTTCAGTTTGCTAAAAAGATTAGAGTAAAATGTAGGGGTTAAGTATCTTGCATCTTTAAAATTCATAGTAAACTTACTGCTCCCAGACAGTGCATGGCCATCACACAGTAATGGCGAAATACTCTAAAGTGAGTTGAAAACACTTCATTTAGCTAAAAAAACTGAATAAAATTATAAATGTTTTAGTGCTTGTTTTGGCTTACACCACTAATCTGTGGTGATCACTGACTGCTGTTAATGCACTAGCACAACAATAATGATTAGCAGTGGTAAGGGGTGTTTAACAAAAATATGTTATGAACCTTTCTGATGTTAAATATGTTCTTAACATCTGTGTCTTTTCTTTAATTCCTGAGCATAATCATGGTACTACATGCATTGCATATTTTGTCAATCCTCTCTCATTACGTATTTGATTTCAGGGAATCAGTTGCCAATGATTCATAGTGGAAGCTTTTAAAATTATTGTTTACAATCCTGTCTGTCAGTACTCTACTTTAGTTTGACTATAATAAAAATTCTGATAGAGAAAGCACAGAACTTAATAACTGCAAAATGCAGGACAAGAATGCATATTATATAACAGAGGTAAAAAGTTAAGCATTTTCATTTAAAAGAGTGAGATAGCATTTTCATATGAACAAATCACACAACGATATACTCCATCCCTCTAAAGGAAAGACAGTGAGAGGTTAAAATAATATGAAATGGACCTCGTTTTTCCAAGAAGTATCAGCAAATGAGCTTGGTTGTTCAGCAATTAGCACTGAGGACTTAGGCTATATGTTGTTAATGAGTTACTTTCTGAAGTCCAAGGATTGATTTTCCCAGCCTCTGCATGCCTACTGTATGATTTTGAGTAAGCCATTTAATCAAACAGTGCTCTCAAGTTAGGAATGAAAAACAAAAAGTCCATGTGCTGTAGTGCTCTATCTGGTTTATATCTATATATCTATATAGCTACATCTCTCTCTCTCTCTCTATATATATATATATATATATATATATATATATATATAGGTGTGTGTGTGTGTGTGTGTGTGTGTGTGTGTGTGTGTGTGTATGTATCTATAAATGAGGGTGACTAGATTAGGAGTGATTCAGAAAGCCCAGAACTCTCCAGATATATAACACAGACAAGGCAGAGACCACTGAAGACATCAGTATCAATAACGGTCACTTAGCATCTGGAAGGACATTTTGTAAAGAACTGTTCTAGGTTAGCGTGTCTGTCAGACGCTTGACTTGATTTATTTCAGTCAGTAGCTATATTACTGAAGCCATACTCATATAATAGGGTAGAACACAGCAGACAGTTAATATTTATTTCTGTTGAAAGAAGAAGTCTTCAGTTATATTGCAGTGTTATACTGCATGTCAGGGAGCTAATGATATAACTTGTAAAAGGTTATAATGTAGGAACAGGCTAATGAACAAAGGCTAGTCTAATTGTAAGTGATGGAATAATTTGGCATTTGCAAACAAACCAGTTTGCATCTTAGTCTGAAATCTTTAGGAACGTTATTAGTAGAAATCTACTAAACTTGTTTTGGATCAGTAGCAGCACGATGCTACTTGCCCATTTACCCAGTCTTTGACTCTGGTAAGAAGTGCAGCACCTCTGTTCCATCGAATGCCTCTTTATTGACACGTAATAAGCAACCTCACTAAACTGAGAAAATTCAAAACAGTGATTTATTTCCCTGGGAAAGAAGTCACTTGCACTAAAAACACATACACACAATTTCAAACATAACAAAGTGGGGGGCTGTGCCCCCACACCCCCCTAACTAAATATACCAACTCCAACATCGGACTACAGTGGGGTAAAAGGCAATGTCACAGCTCAAGCCAAGCAATTTTTTTCCCTGGGAAAAAAATCTCTGACTTGAGCCTTCGCTATTTTCGGATTTCGGTCTATATGTGTCGGCAAAACGGCATTCGTTGTAATGCCATTTCGATGATATAATATAGACCCCATAACACATCTGCACTGCCTCTGTATTGACAAAGCAAT
>NC_056727.1:1022086183-1022088683 GCF_019279795.1 Protopterus annectens
TACAAATGTCTTTACTTTAGGATTAGTGTCATTAAACCATCACTTTATGTCCATTTTGCTACTACTCCTAATTTTCTCTTTAGCTATCTTGCTGATACAAGTGTTGTCTTAGTAGTGGGAAGCAATGGACATCTCAGATTGTGCCTGCATAACAATGTATGATTCATTTATACTAGTAACCCTAGACAGCTATCTTTTTGCATTTTCACTGTCAGCTACTTTTTAGTAATAATTGTAATAGCTGCTTATTTCATTTCAGGTGATTATATTATTTTTGTTGTTCAATCAGTATAATTAATGAGACCTGTTTCTTTATAAAAGGCTACTGTTTTGTACAAGAAATGCAACCTTAGCACAATCTGGTAGCAATGCATGCACTGTTTTTGAGCAAAACATGCTTCAAGAAAACTATACTGTGTTTTTATGTAATGCAGCTGAGTAGCAGTTATGTAACTACTGGCCCAGATTAACTATAAGTCACCTAAATATCTTTTAAACTGCAGACACTGAAAACAGGAACAAAAGCTTCTGAAAGTAGGTATATCCATCTAAAAATCTAATTCCAGTAGGAATACCAGATACTACTTAGAAGCACGTTTAGAAACAGGGAATGACATTGATGGAAAATATACATGCAGTATCCAAAAGACAATGTAAAATCTATAGATTTTAATGAACTGTACTGCAAAGTCCAACTACACAACATCATTTGTTTAGTATCTGAAAAAGGGAGATGTAAGATGTGTGCCCTGTCTCTTTAAATTATTCTTACCACTAGTATGTAGTGTGGTTTTCTGTATATTAAACAGCTTTAAAAATCACATATGATAATGGGGATTTAGAAAATTGTGCGACTGGGTTAAATCAAGCTTAGAAATAGGGTATACCTCCAAAAATAAGGACATCCTAAATCAGGCCTAAAAATACAAAATGTTTTTCCAAAATAGGGACAACTGAAAGGTCTGAGTGTCCTCCTAAAAAAAATTCAGTACACAGTGTAAACATCATTAGATAATGTAAACTAACAATGATACATTGGGTCTATATTACGTAGTCAAAAGGTAAAAAGACCACTAAATATCAAAGACATGGAACAGCGATTTTTTTCCCAGGGAAAAAAAATCATTGGGCCGTGTTCGGGAGTTTGCCATTTGCTCCACTGTGGTGCGATTTCAAACTTGGTATATTTAAGTAGGGGGTTGTCCCCCCACTTTATTTTGTGTTTGGATTTTTTTTTTTCTGCGTAGCAGCAATTTTTTTCCATTCCGTGTCTTTGATATTTAGTGGTTTCACCTTTCAGTGTTCGATAAAAGAGCGTTCACTTTTTTTATCTTTCGACTATGTAATATAGACTCTGATACATTACTATCCACATTAGTACTCATAGCCTCATTTTTCAGTGCATTTACTTCTATGACTTTGTATGTTTATCTGTATTAATGTGTCACTGTCTATGGCCAGTGTTCAAGAACAAACAAAACATTTACAGCTGTGGACAGTACAGAGGTATCAAACTCCTGTCACATTGCACGAAAGTTCTGGAGAGGGTGACTGGTAAATAAATATGTAGAGTAGTGGAAACTAAGAAGGGAGATAAGCATTTCAGATTCAGATCAGGATGCAGCACAACTAACCCACTGTTTGCAGTGAGACAGACAGCTGAGAAGAAGATGAGGACTTGGAGAAGACTTATGATGAGGTCTCAAGAAAGCAGATTTGGGCCATCCTGCAGTGATTCGAATTTCCAGAAAAACTGGTAGAATTAGTGCAAGCCATATAAAAGGAGGCAATGACTCAAGTATAAAGAATGTTTGATCTTTCAGATGGGTTTCCAGTCAGAATGGATGTGTATCAGGTTTTATTTATGAGCCCACTGCTGTTCATACTGCCAGAGGGCTACATTAGCAAAGAGGTCGGCATGGACAGATCAACAAAGTTGCTGTATGCAGATGATGTGGCATTACAGGTGGAATCTGAGCAAGAACTACAGTAAAGGAGAGGAGAATGGAATGCAAAACTGAAGGCACATGGGATGAAAGTGAGTACAGATAAGACAGTTATAATGGCAGGAAACGGTGGAAATCAGAAGAAGCTGAGAACTGCAATAGAAAGGACAAGAGTGGAACAGTTTAACAGCTTCAAGTATCTGGGGGGTGGCTGAGGAGAAGGGAAGTCTAAATGAAGAGGTCAATGCTAGAATCTGAGTGACTGCAGCCAGCTGGCACAGAGTGTCAATTATAGTTTATGAAAGAAGAATGCCAAAGAAGTTGAAAAGTAAGGTCTACAAAACAATTGTGCAACCAACACTACTGCATGGTGCAGAAACTTGGACAGGAAAAGGTAGAGCAGTGGAGGAAGCTAGAGATGATGGAGATGAAGTGTCTGAAATACAGTAGGTGGTAGGATACTCCCTGTGGGACAGATGAAGATATAACAGAAGAAGCTAAAGTAGCTCAAATTGCAGAAAAGGTCAACAAGACTAGATTATGGTGGTTCAGGC
>NC_056727.1:1022093683-1022098683 GCF_019279795.1 Protopterus annectens
AAGATATACAGACCCTCCAGTGTGCAGTCTTTCAGTACAATAGTTCTTTTTTCAGTGTTTATGCTGTTGTTTCTATGTTGGAAAGTCATTGGTCTTTAGTTTGTTTTGTGCAGAATGGCGTGCATGTTCAGGGACTTCTCTTCCAGGATATAAACCTGGGTTTATCCACACATTTGGATCCAGAGGAGCTAATTAATCTGACACAGAAACTAACCATGACAGTATATGAGGGGTGTGGAGACTATGAAAATGAAAAATCTAGTGACTAACCTTCTTGGACCTCTAATGATAAACTTGTACAGCATATATCCATATCGGGAAAATGCTGTTGTGAATTTAATCAGATGGGAAGTAAGTGATGTACCAGGCAGCACTATTCAAGATATGAAAAGTGATATTAACCTTTTGAATAAAAATGTGACAAATCCATTTACCAGTTTAGAATTGCTGTACAACACTGCTTCAGGTCCTGGTTTGCATGTTAATGCTGACATCTCAGTGAGTCCCAGCAATTGTATAAAAGACATTTTCAGATAAGAAGGACTGATTTTCAGACTTAAGACCTGGCAGTATGAAATTTTCTATTTAAAAGAATGCATTAATAATGAACAGGTGCCTTTGGGTCTCAGAATCTTTAAGTCCCCAAACTGCGTGGCTCCAACTGACAGATTATATGGGGATTTAGTTAAACTGTTTAATAACACAGGGGTGACTAAGATGAAAATGCTGGTATAGGATTACCAGAAGAAAGTGGTTTTATTAGAAGAAGAGGTTTGGTCATTAAATGACTTCATTACAAAGAATGAGTATGTTACTCCATACAGTTCTCTTTATCATGGTATAAGTGCTACAGCCAACAGGCTGGTTTCTACCTTCATCAATAAGAAGCATAAAAAGATGTTGAGATGCTGAAGCTTGTTGGACAGGAACAGCTTATCTGCTGAAAAGAACTTGTGTTACTAATACAGGTTCATACATTAGTACTAGGCTAACTGCACTTGTGGGCAATTTTAAGCCTAGCCAATTACCCCATGTGAGAATCAAACCCTGTACCTTGTGTCTATAAGGTAAACACCTTAAGCATTACGCCAACCTCCCAATTTTTATGGGAAACAGGTTGTCAATAATAACCCAAGTGATTTTCTGTTGATTCTAATGGTGCCAACACATTGCTATGGAATTTTAGGGTAAGTACTTTAAGCAAAAAACAGGAGTAGCAATGGAAGCCAGGGTAGCTCCTGTTTTGGCTAATTTAGTGATGACATGGTAGGAACAGAGTTTTTTAAACCACACAATTTATATGATAAAGTTACTTTTACAGGCATTTTATTGATGATTTGTTCATCTTTTGGAAAGGGACAAGAGATGAATCTTTTCAGTTTTTTGTTTATTTGAATGTTAGCACTTCCTAGTTGTAATATACAGTGAGCAACATCCATAAAGGCATTCACTATTCGGACATTTCAATTTCACTTGAAAAAAGCTGTGGCAAGTTAAAAAGTAAGATTTTTAAGAAGAAAACTTTTGTTAACACACACTTGCATAGGAAAAGTCAACACCCCTTTCAAATGAAAAGATCTGTAATAAAAGGTCAGTTCATTAGACTTATTAGGCTGACCAGTGTAGATCAGATTCTTTTCTTTGAAGTTGAACACCTAAGGACATTTTCCTTAAACAGAGAATATGAAGACAGCTTGCTTTCTGATATTATTCAAGAAGTAACTACATTAGGACAAAATAAAGCTAAAAATATTTTACATAAAAGTAGTATTGATGAAATACATGATAGACTTCCAGAGGTTGATGATAAAACATCAGTTTTGAGATATGGGGGTGCGTTCCCACTTCCCTTCACTTCAGACATGACCCTTATTAGTAGTATTTTAAAACAAAACTGAAAAATTATACTTGCTAAAAGCAAAATGGCCAACATCTTAGGGGGCAGCCATCATTTACTTACAAAACCAGTAAAAATGTTAGATCTTTTTTTTTTTAGAAAAATCAAGTGCTTAATCTTTGATTTCCACGGGTAATTGGGGGATATTTAATTGTGGAAATTGCAAGCACTGCAGCTACATTTATAATTCAAGTATTTATTTGGAATCTGTTAATAAGGTTATTACAGCCAGTGACAGATTTGATTGCAATTCTTGTGGAGTTGTTCTCTTGTTATCTGTGATTCGTGCTGTAGTTTTAAAAAAAAACTAATAGAAGGTCAGCAAAAAGGATATAGGAGGATATCATAGCAATTAAAAACAAAAATTTTAACAACTCTTTAACCAAATATATTAACATTTGCACTGATTTCAAGAAGTTTTATTTTTTTGTAATAGACAAAGTTAATATGGTTGTATTTGCAGGGAATGTCAATGTGCTTTTAGAATGCCTTGAAGCCGAATTGCAAATTAGATTAGCAGCGGACAAGAAACCTGCACTAAATGAATTTTCAATGTACAATGCTTTTCATTACCACAAAAGTTATAATTGGTATAGAGGATTTTTTATATTAGAATTGATAGGTATTTACAAATTGATTTTTATGAAGCCAAATATGCTTAGGACTGTTTGTATCGTTCTGTGGTTTTAAATTTGTTACTGTTTTAAACAACATTTATTTTGGATTGTTTATTTATGTCACATGATGTATTGGTTCAAGTTTTATATTCTAGAAGTATTGTTACAAAGTATTTCAGAAGAAGTGCTAGTTAATTAAACAACAAGTTTATATGGAACCTCCAGTGTACGGTCATTCAGTAGATTTTTTTTTTTATGCTGTGTCTCTTTTTCTTGGGATTTCTAGTGTTAGATGTTATGTGATTTGATGTTATGGGTTTTAGATGTTCTGGTCTCAATGTTATGAAATTAGATGTTTCAAAGTAGACCCATATATATATATATATATATATATATATATATATATATATATATATATATATATATATATATATATATTGAGAGGGAGGTATCTGTATATGGGTGTTTCTCTTTATATGTATATCGGTAGGTCCTAGGCTATCGGCCCAAGGGCCTACGTAAGCCTAGCCAGCAAGGTACCATAGCTTACGCCACCCAAGAAATTTATTTTCCTGTGCCACTGTCCAGCAGACACACAGATCCCCGGAGTGAATTTCCTATTTCCCATCCACTCAAGATTTTTCTTGAAGAGTGCTAATGAAGAACTTTGCTTGACATAGATGGGTAGCTTGTTCCCGAGTATAAGAAGTCTCTGGGACAGGAATCTATCCCTCCAGCGTGTCCTGTTTATTGTGGTGACAAGGTTTAGGTCCCTAGAGAGTGTAGCTTGGAGGGATTTGGATTTCTTTAGGTTTAGCATGTCCAACAGCTCTGGGTGTGACATAGCTTTATATGTTAGGCAGAGATCACCTCAGAGTAAGCGATATGCTACGGAGTAAAGCTGGAGTTTTTTGAGGCGGTCAGTGTAGGGCATTTGTTTGAGGCCAGTAATCCTCTTTGTGAGGTACTTCTGTGGCCTTTCCAGCTGTTGCAGATGTCTTGTGAGGTACATTCCAAAAGGGGCGTTGTACTCTATAATGGGTCTAATGAGTGACGAGTAGAGGGGAACAATGATATATATATATATATATATATATATATATATATATATATATATATATATATAAACATATATGTGTATGGGTCTCTCTCTCTCTCTCTCTCTCTCTCTCTATAGATTTATATATGTGTGTATAAATAAATATATAATTATATATATACATATATATATATATATATATATATATATATATATATATATATATATATATATATATATATATACACACACACACACACACACACACACACACACACACACACACACACACACACATATTATAGTAACATAAGAGAGCAGGAAGGGATTCCACATTGAGGAAACATTTTTACAGCTTCAGAGGACATTTTTACAGACAAAATTACTTTTTCCAATGATTGTTTAACAAAGGATTTGTTTTGGACTGCAGTGAACATATACAGCCACACTAGACATTTAAAACTATGCACACAAAATGGAAAAGCTGCATAGTTTGCAACTGGACAATTTATATTTAATAGAATATTTAAGAGTTAAAAGGGCCCCTAAGGGGCTTAGAATGTATAAATTTCCTAATGGCTTAGTGGTGAACAACGGAGAACAAAATGAATTAACTGAACTATTTGATAGACATGGACTGGAATTAATTCTAGTGACAGCTAAGTTCAGCAACATTAGAGTTAATCAATTGTTGATGAACTGTATAATTTGAACTTACAAAGAACTTGTTGTTTGGTCATAATAGTGAAAAATACAACAGTACTTTTTCTAAGGTAAAACACAATGCGAGGCAGAATTTAAATGGAAAACATAAGAAATTGGACAGAGATAAGGTAGAATATCTACAAGGGAAGGTATTTCATACTCCCAGAGCTAATGCATATCTAACTCCCAGAGTTATTCTTCTGCAACTATACATGTTTTAGGTAGACCTAGCTTGCTAGCTACACTAATGATCTTTCTGATGACTGCACAACTGAATGCACCTGGACAAAACAATTTTTTAACAACTTTATTGACTCTAATGGTGAAACATATGACAACAATTTTCCCCCACTTAGAAGATCTGAAAGGATAGAAAACCAGCATAAACAAGAATAGTTTTTGGAATGACCGCAAAGTCCGAGGGGACAGAGAAACAGAGGGAAGGGGGAGAAATTTGAAAAGGAACATTTAAACAGAGGTGAACCACCTAGTAATATTGTAACTTCACAATACTCTGAATGCATTTCTGTTACACACTGTTCTAAGGTTTTCACCTTCTGTGGATTTAGTATTTACAACTACACAGACCTTAACATTGACAAAATTTGTTTTTGCTTTTCGAAAAAGGTTTTAAATTTGTGCCATCCTTTAAGACTGATTTAGCTGACACCGTGATAGAGTTAAAACTCTACACGAGGAAGCTCAACTTCCAAGTTATATTTAAGAACCAAGGGACTGGGTT
>NC_056727.1:1022103683-1022238683 GCF_019279795.1 Protopterus annectens
CAATCTAGGCATCATCCCCTATATCACTAGGTGTGTTGCAAATTGGCTCACAGATAGAACACCTAGTGTGAAAGTAGCAGACTCCAAGTCAGACTGCAGACTAGACACGAGTGGAGTCCCACAGGGATCGGTCCTGGGTCCTCTCCTCTTCAGCATCTAATTCTTAGAATTCCAGGCCAACACAAAGGGACTGTGGCTGACCAAGTTCGCAGACTACTGCAAACTGGGACCCATTATTAACATCCCAAGTGAGGCAGACATCCTACAGAAAAGCCTCACTGAGACCAATGGCTAGTGTCAAAACCATGGCCTTAAGCTTATCGCCAAAAAATGCATCATCATCTCCTTTGGTAAAAATGCAGTTCCCACTAGTTCCCACTAATTACCACATCAATGGGAGCCCACAGAGCACTGAAGGTGTTGGGGACATTGCCACTGTGGTCAGAAAGTCCTTCTATGTGGCACATCTCATTATCAAGGGTTTGCATCCAGGAAGAAAGAGGTCATTGTCTCTCTCTACTCATCCCTCATTAGACCAATCATAGAGTTAATTCCCCATTTGGCATGTACTTCACTAGACACCTGCAACAGCTGGAGAGGCCACAGAAGTACCTCACAAAGAGCATCCTAGGTGTTAAACACGTCCTACATGGACAGATTCAAAAGACTCCAGCTATTCTCTGTCCATATCCCCTACTTAGAGGCGAGCTCTGATTGACTTGCAAAGCAATGTCTGACCCAGCTCTGTCAGAAATGCTACATCTAAAGAAATCCCAATCCCTCTGCACCACACTCTCCAGAGACCTCAACCTCATTACCACAATCAACAGAACATGCTGGAGGGACAGGTTCCTCACCCAGAGACTGCCCATGCTCTGGAAATTCCCATACATGTCAAGCAGAGCACCTTGCTGTCCCTCTTCAAGAGGAATCTTGATGAGTGGATGGGTAATGGAAATTTCACCCTGGGGATCACTAGAGTGGCTCTACTTGATAGAGACAATGGGAACTAATGTCAGACGGCATGATGCCAAGGCACTACTATGGGCTAGGCTTGTAAAGGTTCCAGGACCATTAGCCTAGTACACACCCATGAACTTATGAGCCTAATATGGCAGATGTTGTGTATGTTCTCAGCAGGAGTAGCAGCATGTAGCCTACTGCAAGGTAAGTAAAAGGTACATGCCTTTTTCCCCACTGTAGTATGATCCTGGATTTAATATATAAAGTTAGGGGGGTGGGGGTGTAGCCCTCCCCCCCTTAGTTTGGTTTTATATTGTCCGATTTTGGCTAAGAGGGTACGTAGTTCTGGAAAGAGTTAGTCATTGGTGTTGTATGTGTGCATGTCTATGGTTTAGAAGTTCGTATTTTGAAATTTAGCATTGTAAGGTTTTAGTATTATGAGTTTCTGTCTAGTGAGTTTTCACTCTTTTGAAAATTAGGTATTTTGGTCTCAGTCAAATGAAAGTCAGCCAAATGAAATACCAGTCATGTGAAGTAGTCCCATATATATATATATGTATATAGGTGTCTCTCTTTCTCATATACATATATACCTAAATCTGGACAAAGCCATAAATAAAAGTGGGACAAAAGCCCAAAATTTGGGACGATTTTTAAATATTACTTTTACAAACTTAGAAAGTTGATAGAGTAACAGGTTTTACATTAGCATGAATTTTCAGAAGGGTATGAAGTCTGAAACTCAAATGCCTGTCATTATTTTTTAACTTCACTACTTAATGATTTGCCACTAATTTGCCAGAAAACTACAATTTTATGAAAAACAGACCAAAACTGTGAGGCAAAATCTGTACATTCTGCGAAGATCTGTACAGTGTATATATATATATATATATATATATATATATATATATATATATATATATATATATATACATATACAGAGAGAGATAAAGAGATAATATATGGGTATATCTCTTTCTATATATATGTATATGTTTATACACGTTTTTCTGAGTAGAAGCCACTTGAATTGCCATTAGGGTCTATATCCATTTTTCCTCTGAAAACCCATTGGTTGTGCAACCACTGAGTTAAGGAATACTTTTATGAGACAAAAATAATTTTTCCCATTTTCAAGGTAGTGCAGCCTTAGAGATAACATGAGTAGGTAAGTAACTTGCATAGAAAAGTCCCATTATAATAGAGTGTGGTGCGGGAGGGGGGTCTTACCACCCAGACAAAAGCAATTAATTGTCTTGTTTTATTCATAGTAGCAGTTTGTTTAGAAAAAGTTGCATTTCTTCCTATTCAGTTGAAAATATTTTTTCACGTTTCATTTTTTCTTTCCTCTGAACTCTAATGCATTGCTTTCCATCCAAACTGCTGCTAATCAATAATCTAACATCAAGTTAGATGAATACCAGCAAGTGACAATTTGAAATATGTTTATAAGAAAAGCTCAAATCACTGAAGGACCATACCGATTGCTTAGGCTTTGAGCAGATGTTTATTGTTTAAGAAGTAGGGCATAGGACTGAAAAGGACTTACTCTTGGAAAGCAAACTTGAGGAGATAATTTTCCATCAAATGTCTCTTTTTACAGTTTTGTTGAAAAGCTTATTCAATGTATTTGTTTACTAGGAGAGGTGACTGATCCATTAAACTTTACTATGCTCATGTTGTTAAGGATATTTCAGATAATTTAGAAGTGTGTAAGTTTCATGAAAGAATGTCAATGTATAATGTGTGTAAATGGAAAAATGTTTGATTTATTTTCTATTAATGCATGTATGCCTGTGTCTTAAGTGATACTTTAATAAAGAGGTTTGTACAAAAGAAAAAAAATGCAAAATGCATACCATAAGAAAATTCCAGTAAAACAGAAAGTAAGAGAACATTACAAAAGAAGCATCATATAAACTGCACTTGCAAAGTTCCTGTAGGTTTATTGGGCATTTATGTCTAGATAGGGTAATCTGCATGTACACATAGCAAGAACACTTGCCAGATATAATAACAGCTTCTCAAGACCTGTCATCTCATGAGACAAATGTAGAGTGTCATTCAAACACCATAACAATACGGGGGTTAATGTGCCATAACTAGCAGAACAGGGCTGTCTCTATAAATGTAGATATAAATGGTAGAAAGCCAAGGGCAAACTTAATGGTTTATATTCAAACTAATTCTACAACCAATGCTCTATCCAAACATGTTATCAATACATCTACTGAACATACATTTAGATTTAAGGTATTACAGAATAATTTCACTAATATTAGAAGGGGAGATATTTCCAATAAAACAGAAGAACTAGAAATGAATTGGATTATTCGTTTAAGAGCTGACCAGAAACCAGGTTTAAATGATAGAATTCCTATCAAACCTGTGTTGAAAGCTAGAAAATTAAGTATAAAATTCAAGTGAATAATTAATAATAAAGATGGACATCAAGGCACACATACTTGTATGATGGGAACATCTATATGTATATTTGAGAATATTATTGTTTTACATCCACCTGCGTATGTTTCCCATACATACAAGTCTAGAGATATATATTATGAAGTATGTATATATACTTATAATTATAATATAAATAAACAAAACATTTTTAAATAATTTAATAAATAGATTTTTAATGAAACATAAATAATTAATTGTATAATATATACATTATGAATCTGAAAAATAAATTTTATTTTTAAAATTTTATTTTTAAATTATTTAAATTGATTTATTTAGTAAATAAAGATTAATTACTATAATATTATGAAATAAGTAAATTCTGATTTAAATGTGATTTTAATAATATTAATAATATTTTTTAGTAATAAGATCATATTATGTTTTTAGAAATACTAAGTATATAATTTATTACACACATTAATAAAATTATTCTGATTAATAACAAGATAATATATTACAGAACATTTAATTTTAATTTTAATGACAGTTAATGTTTTAATACATGTTTATATTTTATCATAATATATATATTTAGTGATTAAAAAGTTCATGCTATATAATACAGGGTACCTGAATAATTTGTTTTATTTGGATAGTGAATAATGTTTATCTTAATGATAAACGAAATTTTTAACATCTTTCCCTCATTATTAATGATTAAAAATATATTCCTATAGATTTCATCGCATTGTGACAAGTAAACTGATTCAAGTGGACATATATCCGAACTTACTGGAACATTAATCAACGTGATACCTACATATGAACCTTATTAGTACTTTCTATTATAGAAAAGTATATGTTATATTACTTAATAATATCCAATACGTAATGGTAATGTTCGTTTATAATTACTATAGAGATAGCAACAAGCGATATATTGCACCTAATTCTATTAAGACAAATATAAATTAGTGCTTAGTTTTTAGTTCAATAAGCATACTTTTTTATTATATTATATTTTATATATTATTGACACTGAAGTTTAGAGCATTTGAACAAGTATTAATTAGAAGCTAATGCTTTAATATACATATTCCATAAATACATTTCTATATGTATATATAAGGCATTAGAAAGTAGCGCACATAAGTATTAGTAAAAGACATATGATGCTTAGGGTTAGATTTAGAGACAACTTTCATATACAAACATATTATATGAATATAAACATTGTAATTAACCGGAAATCCTACATTCATGCACTATATCGCGTATGTTATACAGCGAGATATGAGCAATAAAAAGCGTATTATTTTAACAGGATCCACATAATTCAGTGACTATTTATGGTACAAACTACCCTTGGCTGTAAAGGTCTCTTATGCTACTGGTTTAGTAGTTCGACATACGAATGGCTCACTTAATTAAAGGTTGATGGAAACGAAAATAAAAAATCATACAATAAGTAGGAATTATTCCAAACAGGTTTTAAAAAATATAAATAGTAGTTGGATATGTGCAATAAATAGAGGACATATATATATATATATATATATTAGTTACCCACTAAGGTGGTCTACTATTGCATTTTAAGTTATGCATGCCACACTTGATGTACATATACTTGCCAGCTATTTTAATTAACAGCCTAATATAAAGCATTTTAATTAACAGTCTTTTTATTTTAGTTTGCATTTTTAAGCAATAATAATTTATATTTGTATCAAATAATGTTATAACATATTACTGAATGTTTACATATATTTGATGTAGCGATACTATGTATCGCAATTAATATATTAGTGAAATATAGAACAGGATGTGACATCAGCAAGTATACTTTTATTTTATTTTATTATGTGTATTTTATATGATATATAGGATTATTAACATTTTATCGTTATTTATGCACTAGATGATAAAACAATATCCTACTAATTGTGAATTCACGATAGAAGATGCGATACTATGTAACGCTATTATAAGAATAGTTATCATGTTTTTTAACATAGCACAGGACGTGACATCATGAAATTTGAAATCCAGAAGTTATATATAGTTTATATCATTAGTACTGATCTAACGGCCTGAGGAAGTCAGTAGGTGAAAGCGCTAGCCGAAATTATTTGTCGACTATTTTTTATAATAAAGTATTTAGTTTATTCCAAGTCATTTGCGTGGTACATTCATAAAACGAACATTACAAGAACAGAACTGTTGGAACTACTAGATTTGGATTGTATTGTCACTATTGTTTGGAATTATTTCTGTTGGAATAGTTTGAGTTGGAATTGTTTGCTTTGGATTATTATCACCAGGAGAGGCTTATTGGTGCAATCGCTTGGAGAGGTGAATACTGACTGAGCGAATCAGTCTCACACTTGCACACCACTACAGAGAAGTGAATACAGCCTTGGTGTGCGCCCATTTACAAATAAGGTACTGTTGAACTCATAGCATCATTATATTTCAGTGCTATATATTCACGAGACTTTCTATGTACCATTAAAAGTTTTTCAAAGGTACAGCTGCATAAAAAGTGCTACGGATGTATTAAGACTTTATAATAATTATACTTTGAGTTCATAATAACGATATCAGCCTTTACACCAGTCATTTCTTTTTCTACTGATTATCTTGTTGGGACTATTTAGACTGTGTGTATTTGGAGCAGTGGTGACTGTTTGCTTACTTATATTCAAACTAAGTTACATGTTCTCCCTGGGTAACAGCCATATCATTTTGGCAGAATTAACTAGTAAAAGCTCCTTCTCATAAAGAACAGAGGGAATTTCTGGAAAGAATCTCTTGTTGGACATGCACTGGAATTTAAAAGAATATGATCCATACACCTTAAATAAGATAAACACCTTGTTTTCAGGTATGTGTGTTATGCATGTTGTGCATATTAATGTCTACACTGCTGCAACCAAAACACTATAGAAGAAACACTTGCATGGTGATCACACTATATCTAACAAAGGAAATTTATAGAGTGACTTTCATGACATGCATGATAATGATGGAGTTTGTGCCGACAGACCTGTACATTTTAAATAATGTACCATATTCTGCCTTATCAACTTACACACATATATATATATATATATATATATATATATATATATATATATTCACTACATATAAATAGTTGGCATATATACATGAGGTAGAGTTGTATTGTTTCCTCAAAATTTTGAGATAATAGCCATAGCAATGTTCAGTCTGTAATACACAGCATTCATTGCACAGTGTATTTTTACATGTCATGTACATATTTATTAAGTGTTAAAGCATTTCTCAGTAATAATAGAAGTTGGCAGTTACTAATAGGTATACAAGTATCTTTAAAAAGGGTCATCAACTGAATATCATTTCAGCAAGCTGGTTAAAAATAATAAATTCTACAATTAAATGATAATTGAATTTGTCAAATGAACTTACACACTGAGTTCTTTTGGTTGATATCTTTGCTCGGTGGCAGCTTCACTCCTCTGGATTTCATTTCAACTGACTTTTTTACTAAAAGAATACAAAAATACAGGAATATGAATTAATGTTCACCACAGCAGATTCAGCTATCACACAGCAAAGTGAAGACTTGTGTAAATTAAGTTCATTGAATAATAATCCTTTGTTCCTAAAGCTTGGTTATTAAATTTTGACGTATTGTTTTATTTATTACATTATACACCAGAAATGTACTAGCTTTATTTGTCTATCTATCTATCTATCTATCTATCTATCTATCTATCTATCTATCTATCTATCTATCCATCCATCCATCTATCTATCTATCTATCTATCTATCTATCTATCTATCTATCTATGTCTGTCTACCTATCTATCTGCCTACCTTTCTGTCTAGATACTCCATTGAGCCATTTGTTTAAGCTATCACATTATAGTCTCAATAATGAGTATGGTTAAAAAATTATCGATGACTACAAACCAGGATCACATGTAACAGCATCAGCTGCACTGCATGTCACAGATAGGAATATTAAGTTGATGCAGTAGCTAGGGATTTCACTTGGCATGCTAAAGCAGATGAGTAGAAGAAATAATATAAAAGCATGCAAACTATATCAGTGTTATGCTGAAAATGTCCTTACAATGGTAATAACTACTGGAACAAATAGCTGTTAGGTGAAAAGTTATAATGCAGCAAGGCTTACAAAATATCAAATTCAAATGGATAATCAAGTATAACTGGCAATGCAGCATGAATTGATGGATGCCATCAATGTTTATTGTACAAATCACTAAGATAACACTTCCTTCTATATGACTGCTATTCATACAAATAAGAGTTCTAAAAGCTAAGTCATTCAGAAGCACATCTAGTTTTAGTTTCAAATAACAAAGCCTGGATACTGTCTGAAGCAAACTGTTTCACATAATTGTCAAATAAATATGTTTAAAATTCTGGTCATACCATTTAAACTCCAAGCCTTATCAACAGACAATCAACGAGAAAGTGGTGGAAGGGAGGTAAAACCTCTATGATGTACCATCAAGGTTGTATTAAGACTTTTATACCCCTGCATCAGCTTTTTGAAAGATTAGTACAAGAGGATACAGAAGTCAGCAAAGCTGTTGGTTATATTTCTAAGAATGACACTGCCTTCTTCTGTAGATATAGTTTTAAAATCAGATCCCCAAAAAGTATAGGGTCTGTGCTCAGGAAAACTGCTCAGGATTCTACTAACATATACACGTTTAGCTTTAATATAAAACACTTTCACATTCCGGAAGACTTCATAATATGCCAACCTTTTCATCACAAGTGTATAAGACTCTACCTTGAAGAAATACATTTAGCAATTTTAAAAAGTCTAAAAATGCTTAAAATATTAAAAATTCTGGAAACATTTGCAAAATATGAAAAATATATGGAAGAGGCCAGTATTGAAAATGTTGAATGCGCAGTGGATTTTATTAAAAGTAGCTTTTCAGTGGACCACAGGAGAGTGCATAGACTTTGTAGAATGAAATGATGAAAAGGGGCAGGTCTATACTGCCCCATTGCCTTTTGTCTCTATTCTGTGTATCTTCCCCTTCCCACCAAATTTAACACCACCCCATTACTACTTATTTTCTTCTCTGTATCTCCTTTTCTCATTACTAACCTACAAATACTTACCCATTCCTTCATATATTTTTCTTAAATACTGTAATTAATCTATTCTGCCTCTTCTATACCATGCTTTCACCTATCTGTAGCTGTAAGATGACTTGCAAGTAACATGTCAGTCCTCAATGTATAGTCCAACTACTCTTGTTTTAACATATCTTATTGATACTGAAACTTAATTGTATTTGTTAACTCTTGTGTTATATTATACTATTACCCAGTTAATTGATGCTGAAACTTACTTGTAATTACTAGCGTCTAATCTCTGTGTACTTATTTATTTTAAACTGTAAATGTGGTGCTTTTCTCCTTGGGCCATTGCTGAAAATGGGTTTCTTCCGGGTCAATAAATGCCAAAACATAAGTAAATAAACAAATTGAATAAGCATGTTGTCTAACATGGTAGAATAATGGGGCACAACAGCTTAGAATTAGGGACTTTTTGCAAAATATTACTCTAATTCATTTAAAATGTTAATAGAACAGCAGTTCTGCATTGTCTGAGCAATAAGTAGAACAAAACTGTAATGTAGGCATTAGTGATTGACTGTAATCAAGTGATTTGTAGCAGAAAATAATTTTTTCCTAGACAAAGCAAAAATATTAATCAAACTGAGGGACAATTGAGAGGTATGGCAATAAGAAAGTAGAATCCAATGTTCTTATCTGATGGAACATAGTATGTTGTGTCTACCAGCGTTCTTATCTGATGGAGCGTAGTATGCTGTGCTAACAGTGTTCTTACCTGATGGAACATAGTATGCTGTGTCTACCAGTGCTCTTACCTGATGGAACGTAATATGCTGTATCCACCAGTGTTTTTATCTGATGTGACGTAGTATGCTGTGTTTACCAGTGTTCTTATCTAATGTGATGTAGTATGCTGTGTCTACCAATGTTCTTATCTGACATGACGTAGTATGCTGTGTCTACCAATGTTCTTATCTGACATGAACTAGTATGCTGTGTCTACCAATGTTCTTATCTAATGTGACATAGTATGCATTGTCTACCAGTGTTCTTATCTGATGGAACGTAGCATGCTGCATCTACCAATGTTCTTATCTGATGGAACATAGTATGCTGTGTTTACCAGTGTTCTTATCTGATGGAAAGTAGAATGCTGTGTCGACCAATGTTCGCATCTGATGGAATGTAGTATGCTGTCTACAAGTGTTCTTATCTGATGTAATGTAGTATGCTGTGTCTTCCAATGTTCTTAGCTGATGGAACATAGTATGCATTGTCTGCCAATGTTCTTATCTGATGGAAAGTAGTATGCTGTGTCTACCAGTGATATATTATCTGATGGAACATAGTATGCTGTGCCTACCAATGTTCTTATCTGATGGAAAGTGGAATGCTGTGTCGACCAATGTTCGCATCTGATGGAATGTAGTATGCTGTCTACAAGTGTTCTTATCTGATGTAATGTAGTATGCTGTGTCTTCCAATGTTCTTAGCTGATGGAACATAGTATGCTGTGTCTACCAATGTTCTTATCTGATGTAAGGTAGTATGCTGTATCTAACAATGTTCTTATCTGATGGAACATAGTATGCATTGTCTGCCAATGTTCTTATCTGATGGAAAGTAGAATGCTGTGTCGACCAATGTTCGCATCTGATGGAATGTAGTATGCTGTCTACAAGTGTTCTTATCTGATGTAATGTAGTATGCTGTGTCTTCCAATGTTCTTAGCTGATGGAACATAGTATGCTGTGTCTACCAATGTGCTTATCTGATGTAAGGTAGTATGGTGTATCTAACAATGTTCTTATCTGATGGAACATAGTATGCATTGTCTGCCAATGTTCTTATCTGATGGAAAGTAGTATGCTGTGTCTACCAGTGATATATTATCTGACGGAACATAGTATGCTGTGTCTACCAATGTTCTTATCTGATGGAGCATAGTATGCTGTGTCAACAAATGTTCTTATATGATGGAAAGTAGTATGCTGTCTACCAATGTTCTTATCTGATGGAATGTAGTATGCTGTGTCTACGAATGCTATTATAGGATAGAAAGTAGTATGCTGCCAGTGTTCTTATCTGATTTAATGTAGTATGCTGTGTCTTCCAATGTTCTTATCTGATGGAACGTAGTGTGCTGTGTCTACCACTGCTCTTACCTGATGGAAAGTAGTATTCTGTGTCTATCAATGTTCTTATCTGATGGAACATAGTATGCTGTGTCTACCAATGTTCTTATCTGATGGAAAGTAGTATTCTGTGTGTACCAATGTTCTTATCTGATGGAACATAGTATGCTGTGTCTACCAATGTTCTTATCTGAGGGAACATAGTATGCTGTGTCTACCAATGTTCTTATCTGATGGAAAATAGTACGCTGTGTCTACCAATGTTCTTATCTGATGGAAAGTAGTATGCTGTCTGTCAGTGTTCTTATCTGATGGAACGTAGTATGCTGTGTATTCCAATGCTCTTATCTGATGGAACGTAGTGTGCTGTGTCTACCACTGCTCTTACCTGATGGAAAGTAGTATTCTGTGTCTACCAATGTTCTTATCTGATGTAACGTAGTATGTTGTATCTATCAATGTTCTTATCTGATGGAAAGTAGTATGCTGTGTCTACCAGTGTTCTTATCTGATGGTACGTAGTATGCTGTCTCTACCAATTTTTTATCTGATGGAACAGAGTATGCTGTGTCTACCAATGTTCTTATCTGAAGGAATGTAGTATGCTGTGTCTACCAATGTTCTTATCTGATGGAACATAGTATGCTGTGTCTACCAGTGTTATCTGATGTGACTCAGTATGCTGTGTCTACCAGTGTTCTTATCTGATGGAATGTAGTATGCTGTGTCTGCCAATGTTGTTATCTGATGGAAAGTAATATGCTGTGTCTACCATTGTTCCTATCTGATGTAACATAGTATGCTGTGTCTACCAATGTTTTTCTCTGATGAAAAGTAGTATGCAGTATCTACCAATGTAATTATCTGGTGGAATGTTGTATGCTGTGTCTGCCAGTCTTCTTATCTGATGTAATGTAGTATACTGTGTCTAACAATGTTCTTATCTGATGGAACGTAGTATGCCATGTCTACCAATTTACTTATCTGATGGAACGTAGTGTGCTGTGTCTACCAAAGTTCTTATATCGTTCATAGGTTCATACTAGGCTATCTGCCCTAGGGCATTTATAAGCCTAGCCAGAGTGAGTTTGGCTTTCGCCACCCATTTTAAATTCATTTTGCTATGCCCTTATCTGATGTGATGTAGCATGCTGTGTGTACCAGTGTTCTTATCTGATGTAATGTAGTATGCTCTGTCTACCAATGTTCTTAGCTGATGGAAAGTAGTATGCTGTGTCTACCAATTTGATTTTTATGTAATTTGCTGTGTCTTCCAATGTTCTTATCTGATGGAACATAGTATGCGGTGTCTGCCAATGTTCTTATCTGATGGAACATAGTGTGCTGTGCCTACCAATGTTCTTATCTGATGAAACATAGTGTGCTGTGTCTACAAGTGTTCTTATCTGAGGAAACGTAGTATGCTGTGTCTACCAGTGTTCTTATCTGATGGAAGGTAGTATGCTGTGTCTACTAATGTTTTGATCTGATGGAAAGTAGTATTCTGTGTCTACCAATATTCTTATCTGATGGAATATAGTGTGCTGTGTCTACCATTGTTCTTATCCGATGGAATGTAATATCCTTTGTCTACCAATGTTCTTATCTGATGGAACATAGTATGCTGTGTGTACAAATGTTCTTATCTCATGGAAAGTAGTATGCTGTGTCTAGCAATGTTTTTATCTGATGGAATGCAGTATGCTGTGTCTACTAATGTTTTTATCCGATGGAACATAGTGTGCTGTGTCTACCAATGTTCTTATCTGATGGAACGTAGTTTACTTTGTCTACCAGTGTTCTTATTGATTGTAATGTAGTATACTGTGTCTGCCAATGTTCTTATCTGATGGAACATAGTATGCTGTATGTACCAGTTTTATCTGCTGAAACTTAATATGCTGTGTCTACCAATGTTCTTATCTGATGGAACATAGTATGCTGTTTCTACCAGTGTTCTTATCTGATGTAACATAGTGTGCTGTGTCTACCAGTGTTCTAATCTGATGGAATGTAGTATGCACTGTCTTCCAATGTTCTTATCTGATGGAACATAGTATGCTGTGTCTACCAATGTTCTTATCTGATGGAACATAATGTGCTTTGTCTACCAATGTTCTTATCTGATGTAACGTACTATGCTGTATCTACCAATGTTCTTATCTGATGGAATGTAGTGTGTTGTGTCAACCAGTGTTCTTATCTGATGGTACATAGTATGCTGTGTCTACCAGTTTTCTTATCTGATGGAACGGAGTATGCTGTGTCTACCAATGTTCTTATCTGATGGAAAGTAGTATGCTGTGTCTTCTAATGTTCTTATCTGATGGAATGTAGTATGCGTTGTCTACCAATTTTCTTCTCTGATGGAACGTAGTATGCTGTGTCTACCAATGTTCTTATCTGATGGAATGTAGTTTGCTGTGTCTACCAATGTTCTTATTGATTGTAATGGAGTATGCTGTGTCTATCAGTGTTCTTATCTGATGGAAAGTAGTATTCTGTGTGTACCAATGTTCTTATCTGATGGAACATAGTATGCTGTGTCTACCAATGTTCTTATCTGAGGGAACATAGTATGCTGTGTCTACCAATGTTCTTATCTGATGGAAAATAGTACGCTGTGTCTACCAATGTTCTTATCTGATGGAAAGTAGTATGCTGTCTGTCAGTGTTCTTATCTGATGGAACGTAGTATGCTGTGTATTCCAATGCTCTTATCTGATGGAACGTAGTGTGCTGTGTCTACCACTGCTCTTACCTGATGGAAAGTAGTATTCTGTGTCTACCAATGTTCTTATCTGATGTAACGTAGTATGTTGTATCTATCAATGTTCTTATCTGATGGAAAGTAGTATGCTGTGTCTACCAGTGTTCTTATCTGATGGTACGTAGTATGCTGTCTCTACCAATTTTTTATCTGATGGAACAGAGTATGCTGTGTCTACCAATGTTCTTATCTGAAGGAATGTAGTATGCTGTGTCTACCAATGTTCTTATCTGATGGAACATAGTATGCTGTGTCTACCAGTGTTATCTGATGTGACTCAGTATGCTGTGTCTACCAGTGTTCTTATCTGATGGAATGTAGTATGCTGTGTCTGCCAATGTTGTTATCTGATGGAAAGTAATATGCTGTGTCTACCATTGTTCCTATCTGATGTAACATAGTATGCTGTGTCTACCAATGTTTTTCTCTGATGAAAAGTAGTATGCAGTATCTACCAATGTAATTATCTGGTGGAATGTTGTATGCTGTGTCTGCCAGTCTTCTTATCTGATGTAATGTAGTATACTGTGTCTAACAATGTTCTTATCTGATGGAACGTAGTATGCCATGTCTACCAATTTACTTATCTGATGGAACGTAGTGTGCTGTGTCTACCAAAGTTCTTATACGTTCATAGGTTCATACTAGGCTATCTGCCCTAGGGCATTTATAAGCCTAGCCAGAGTGAGTTTGGCTTTCGCCACCCATTTTAAATTCATTTTGCTATGCCCTTATCTGATGTGATGTAGCATGCTGTGTGTACCAGTGTTCTTATCTGATGTAATGTAGTATGCTCTGTCTACCAATGTTCTTAGCTGATGGAAAGTAGTATGCTGTGTCTACCAATTTGATTTTTATGTAATTTGCTGTGTCTTCCAATGTTCTTATCTGATGGAACATAGTATGCGGTGTCTGCCAATGTTCTTATCTGATGGAACATAGTGTGCTGTGCCTACCAATGTTCTTATCTGATGAAACATAGTGTGCTGTGTCTACAAGTGTTCTTATCTGAGGAAACGTAGTATGCTGTGTCTACCAGTGTTCTTATCTGATGGAAGGTAGTATGCTGTGTCTACTAATGTTTTGATCTGATGGAAAGTAGTATTCTGTGTCTACCAATATTCTTATCTGATGGAATATAGTGTGCTGTGTCTACCATTGTTCTTATCCGATGGAATGTAATATCCTTTGTCTACCAATGTTCTTATCTGATGGAACATAGTATGCTGTGTGTACAAATGTTCTTATCTCATGGAAAGTAGTATGCTGTGTCTAGCAATGTTTTTATCTGATGGAATGCAGTATGCTGTGTCTACTAATGTTTTTATCCGATGGAACATAGTGTGCTGTGTCTACCAATGTTCTTATCTGATGGAACGTAGTTTACTTTGTCTACCAGTGTTCTTATTGATTGTAATGTAGTATACTGTGTCTGCCAATGTTCTTATCTGATGGAACATAGTATGCTGTATGTACCAGTTTTATCTGCTGAAACTTAATATGCTGTGTCTACCAATGTTCTTATCTGATGGAACATAGTATGCTGTTTCTACCAGTGTTCTTATCTGATGTAACATAGTGTGCTGTGTCTACCAGTGTTCTAATCTGATGGAATGTAGTATGCACTGTCTTCCAATGTTCTTATCTGATGGAACATAGTATGCTGTGTCTACCAATGTTCTTATCTGATGGAACATAATGTGCTTTGTCTACCAATGTTCTTATCTGATGTAACGTACTATGCTGTATCTACCAATGTTCTTATCTGATGGAATGTAGTGTGTTGTGTCAACCAGTGTTCTTATCTGATGGTACATAGTATGCTGTGTCTACCAGTTTTCTTATCTGATGGAACGGAGTATGCTGTGTCTACCAATGTTCTTATCTGATGGAAAGTAGTATGCTGTGTCTTCTAATGTTCTTATCTGATGGAATGTAGTATGCGTTGTCTACCAATTTTCTTCTCTGATGGAACGTAGTATGCTGTGTCTACCAATGTTCTTATCTGATGGAATGTAGTTTGCTGTGTCTACCAATGTTCTTATTGATTGTAATGGAGTATGCTGTGTCTATCAGTGTTCTTATCTGATGGAACGTAGTATGCTGTGTCTACCAGTGTTCTTATCTGATGGAACGTAGTATGCTGTGTCTACCAATGTTCTTATCTGATGGAATATAGTATGCTGTGTCTACCAGTGTTATCTGATGTGACTCAGTATGCTGTGTCTACCAGTGTTCTTATCTGATGGAACATAGTATGCTGTGTCTACCAATGTTCTTATCTGATGGAACGTAGTATGCTGTGTGTACCAATGTTCTTATCTGATGGAACATAGTATGCTATGTCTGCCAATGTTGTTATCTGATGTAAAGTAGTATGCTGTGTCTACCAATGTTCTTACCTGATGGAAAGTAGTATGCTGTATCCACCAATGTAGTTATCTGACGGAATGTTGTATGCTGTGTCTACCAGTGTTCTTATCTGATGTAATGTAGTATGCTGTGTCCCCCAATGTTGTTGTCTAATGCAAGGTAATATGCAGTGTCTACCAGTGTTCTTATCTGAGTTAATGTAGTATGCTGTGTCTTCCAATGTTCTTATCTGATGGAACATAGTATGCTGTGTCTACCAATGTTCTTATCTGATGGAATGTAGTATGCTATGTCTCCCAATGTTCATATCTGATGGAATATAGTATGCTGTATCTACCAATTTTCTTATCTGATGGAATGTAGTATGCTGTGTCTACCAGTGTTCTTATCAATTGTAACGGAGTATGCTGTGTCTACCAGTGTTCTTATCTGAGTTAATGTAGTATGCTGTGTCTCCCAATGTTCTTATCTGATGGAATATAGTATGCTGTGTCTACCAATGTTCTTATATGATGGAATGTAGTATGCTGTGTCTACCAGTGTTCTTATCTGAAGGAATGTAGTTTGCTGTGTCTACCAATGTTCTTATCTGATGGAACATAGTATGCTGTGTCTACCAATGTTCTTATCGATTGCAACATAGTATGCTGTGTCTACCAATGTTCTTATCTGATGGAACATAGTATGCTGTGTCTACTAGTGTTATCTGTCGGAACCTAGTATGCTGTGTCTACCAATGTTCTTATCTGATGGAACGTAGTATGCTGTGTCTGCCAATGTTGTTATCTGATGGAAAGTAATATGCTATGTCTACCAGTGTTCTTATCTTATGTAATGTAGTATGCTGTGTCTACCAATGTTCTTAGCTGATGGAATGTAGTATGCTGTGTCTACCAGTGTTCTTATCTGAAGGAATGTAGTTTGCTATGTCAACCAATGTTCTTATCAATTGCAACATAGTATGCTGTGTCTACCAATGTTCTTATCTGATGGAACATAGTATGCTGTGTCTACTAGTGTTATCTGTCGGAACTTAGTATGCTGTGTCTATTAGTGTTCTTATCTGATGGAACGTAGTATGCTGTGTCTACCAATGTTCTTATCTGATGGAACATAGTGTGCTATGTCTAACAATGTTCTTATCTGATGTGATGTAGTATGCTGTGTATATCAGTGTTCTTATCTGATGCAATGTAGTATGCTCTTTCTACCAATGTTCTTATCTGATGGAAAGTAGTATGTTGTGTCTACCAATGTTTTTATCTGATTTTATGTACTATGCTGTGTCTTCCAATGTTTTAATCTGATGGAACAGAGTATGCTGGTTCTTCCAATGTTCTTATATGATGGAACATTGTGTGCTGTGTCTACCAATGCTGTTATCTGATGTAACGTAGTATGCTGTATCTACCAATGTTCTTATCTCATGGAACGTATTGTGCTGTTTTTACCAGTGTTCTTATCTGATGCAAAATAGTATACTTTGTCTACCAGTGTTCTTATCTGATGGAACAGAGTATGCTGTGTCTACCAGTGTTCTTATCTGATGGAACGAAGTATGCTGTGTCTACCAATGTTCTTATCTGAAGGAACATAGAATGCTATGTCTGCCAATGTTGTTATCTGATGGAAAGTAATATGCTGTGTCTACCAGTGTTCTTATCTGATGTAACGTAGTATGCTGTGTCTATCAATATTCTTCTCTGGTTGAAAGTAGTATGCTGTGTCTACCAATGTTCTTATCTGATGGAATGTAGTATGCTATGTCTACCAATGTTCTTATCTGATGGAACATAGTATGCTATGTCTACCAATGTTGTTATCTGATGGAACGTAGTATGCTGTGTCTACCAATGTTCTTATCTGATGGAACATAGTATGCTATGTCTGCCAATGTTGTTATCTGATGGAAAGTAATATGCTGTGTCTACCAGTGTTCTTATCTGATGTAATGTGGTATGCTGTGTCTATCAATGTTCTTCTCTGGTTGAAAGTAGTATGCTGTGTCTACCAATGTTCTTATCTGATGGAATGTACTATGCTATGTCTACCAATGTTCTTATCTGATGGAACGTAGTATGCTGTGTCTACCAATGTTCTTATCTGATGGAACATAGTATGCTATGTCTGCCAATGTTGTTATCTGATGGAAAGTAATATGCTGTGTCTACCAGTGTTCTTATCTGATGTAACGTAGTATGCTGTGTCTATCAATGTTATTCTCTGGTTGAAAGTAGTATGCTGTGTCTAACAATGTTCTTATCTGATGGAATGTAGTATGCTATGTCTACCAATGCTCTTATCTGATGGAATTTAGTAAGCTATGTCCACCAATGTTCTTATCTGATATAATGTAGTATGCTGTGTCTAACAATGTTCTTATCTGATGGAAAGTAGTATTATGTGTCTACCAATGTTCTTATCTGATGGAATTTAGTAAGCTGTGTCTACCAATGTTCTTATCTGATGGAACATAGTGTGCTTTGTCTACCAATGTTCTTATCTAATGTAACGTAGTTTGCTGTATCTATCAATGTTCTTATCTGATGGAACACAGGGTGGTGTGTCTACCAGTGTTCTTATCTGATGGAAAGTAGTATGCTGTGTTTATCAGTGTTCTTATCTGACGGAACGTAGTATGCTGTGTCTACCAATGTTCTTATCTGATGGAATGTAGTATGCTATGTCTACCAATGTTCTTATCTAATGTAACGTAGCTTGCTGTGTCTAACAGTGTTCTTATCTGATATAATGTAGTATGCTGTGTCTAACAATGCTCTTATCTGATGGAAAGTAGTATTATGTGTCTACCAATGTTCTTATCTGATGGAATTTAGTAAGCTGTGTCTACCAATGTTCTTATCTGATGGAACATAGTGTGCTTTGTCTACCAATGTTCTTATCTAATGTAACGTAGTTTGCTGTATCTATCAATGTTCTTATCTGATGGAACACAGGGTGGTGTGTCTACCAGTGTTCTTATCTGATGGAAAGTAGTATGCTGTGTTTATCAGTGTTCTTATCTGATGGAACATAGTATGCTGTGTCTACCAATGTTCTTATCTGATGGAATGTAGTATGCTATGTCTACCAATGTTCTTATCTGATGGAACGTAGTATGCTGTGTCTACCAGTGTTCTTATCTGAAGGAACATAGTATGCTATGTCTGCCAATGTTGTTATCTGATGGAAAGTAATATGCTGTGTCTACCAGTGTTCTTATCTGATGTAACGTAGTATGCTGTGTCTATCAATGTTCTTCTCTGGTTGAAAGTAATATGCTGTGTCTAACAATGTTCTTATCTGATGGAATGTAGTATGCTATATCTACCAATGTTCTTATCTTATGGAATGTAGTGTGTGTGTCTACCAATGTTCTTATCTGAAGTGATGTAGCATGCTGTGTATACCAGTGTTCTTATCTGATGTAATGTAGTTTGCTCTGTCTACCAATGTTCCTACCTGATGGAAAGTAGTATACTGTGTCTACTAATTTTCTTATATGATTTTATGTAGTTTGCTGTGTCTTCCAATGTTCTTATCTGATGGAACATAGTATGTTGTGTCTACCAATGTTCTTATCTGATGGAACATAATGTGCTGTGTCTACTAATGTTCTTATCTGATGGAACGTAGTATGCTGTTCCTACCAATGTTCTTATCTGATGAAACGTAGTATGCTGTGCCTACCAATGTTGTTATCTGATGGAACGTAGTGTGCTGTGTCTACCATTGTTCTTATCTGATGGAACGTAATATCCTGTGTCTAATAATGTTCTTATCTGATGGAATGTAGTATGCTGTGTCTACCAGTGTTCTTATCTGATATAACATAGTATGCTATGTCTACCAGTTTTATCTTATGGAACTTAGTATGCTGTGTCTACCAGTGTTCTTATCTGATGGAACGTAGTATGCTGTATCTACCAGTGTTCTTATCTGATGTAACATTGTATGCTGTGTCTACCAATGTTCTTATCTGATGGAAAGTAGTGTGCTGTGTCTATCAGTTTAGTTATCTGACGGAATGTAGTACGCTGTGTCTACCAGTGTTCTTATCTGATATAATGTGTTATGCTGTGTCTAACAATGTTCTTATCTGATGGAACGTAGTATGCTGTGTCTACAAATTTTCTTATCTGATGGAACGTAGTGTGCTGTGTCTACCAATGTGCTTATCTGATGTGATGTAGTATGCTGTGTTTACCAGTGTTCTTATCTGATGTAATGTTGTATGCTGTGTCTACCAATGTTCTTATCTGATGGAAAGTAGTATTCTATGTCTACCAATGTTCTTATCTGATGGAACTTAGTAAGCTGTGTCTACCAATGTTCTTATCTGATGTAACGTAGTATGCTGTATCTACCAATGTTCTTATCTGATGGAACGTAGTGTGGTGTGTCTACCAGTGTTCTTATCTGATGGAAAGTAGTATGCTGTGTTTATCAGTGTTCTTATCTGATGGAACATAGTATGCTGTGTCTACCAATGTTCTTATCTAATGGAACATAGCATGCTGTGTGTACCAATGTTCTTATCTCATGAAAAGTAGTATGCTGTGTCTACCAACGTTTTTATCTTAGGGAATGTAGTATGCTGTGTCTACCAATGTTTTTATCTGATGGAATGTAGTGTGCTTTGCCTACCAATGTTCTTATCTGATGGAACGTAGTATGCTGTGTCTACTAATTTTCTTATCTGATGGAATGTAGTATGCTGTGTCTACCAGTGTCTTATCGATTGTAATGTAGTATGCTGTGTATACCAATGGTCTTATCTGAGGGAACATAGTATGCTGTGTCTACCAGTGTTATCTGCTGGAACTTAGTATGCTGTGTCTACCAGTGTTCTTATCTGGGGGAACGTAATATGCTGTGTCTCCCAATGTTGTTGTCTAATGGAAAGTAATATGCTGTATCTACCAATATTTTTATCTGCTTTTATGTACTATGCTGTGTCTTCCAATTGTTTTATCTGATGGAACATAGTATGCTGTGTCTACCAATGTTCTTATCTGATGGAACATTGTGTGCTGTGTCTACCAATGCTCTTATCTGATGTAACGTAGTATGCTGTATCTACCAATGCTCTTATCTGATGGAACATAGTATGCTGTGTCTACCAGTGTTCTTATCTGATGGAAAGTAGTATGCTGTGTCGACCAATTTGATTTTTATGTAGTTTGCTCTGTCTTCCAATGTTCTTATCTGATGGAACGTAGTATGCTGTATCTGCCAATGTTCTTATCTGATGGAACATAGTGTGCTGTGTCTACCAATGTTCTTATCTGATGGAACATAGTGTGCTGTGTCTACCAGTGTTCTTATCTGATGGAACGTAGTATGCCGTGTCTACCAGTGTTCTTATCTGATGGAACGTAGTATGCTCTGTCTACCAATATTCTTAGCTGATGGAAAGTAGTATGCTGTGTCTACCAATTTGATTTTTATGTAGTTTGCTCTGTCTTCCAATGTTCTTATCTGTTGGAACATAGTATGCTGTATCTGCCAATGTTCTTATCTGATGGAACATAGTATGCCGTGTCTACCAGTGTTCTTATCTGATGGAAGGTAGTATGCTGTGTCTACTAATGTTTTTATCTGATGGAAAGTAGTATGCTGTGTCTACCAATATTCTTATCTGATGGAATGTAGTATGCTGTGTCAAACAATGCTCTTATCTGATGGAACATAGTATGCTGTGTGTACCAATGTTCTTATTTCATGGAAAGTAGTATGCTGTGTCTAGCAATGTTTTTATCTGATGGAATGTAGTATGCTGTGTCTACCAATGTTTTTATCCAATGGAATGTAGTGTGCTGTGTCTATCAATGTTCTTATCTGATGGAACGTAGTATGCTGTGTCTAGCAATTTTCTTATCTGATGGAATGCATTATGGTGTGTCTAAAAATGTTCTTATCTGATAGAATGTAGTATGCTGTGTCTACCAGTGTTCTTATTGATTGTAATGTAGTATACTGTGTCTACCAATGTTCTTATCTGATGGAACATAGTATGCTGTGTCTACCAGTTTTATCTGCTGGAACTTAGTATGCTGTGTCTACCAGTGTTCTTATCTGATGGAACGTAATATGCTGTGTCTCCCAATTTTGTTGTCTAATGGAAAGTAATATGCTGTGTCTACCACTGTTCTTATCTGATGTAACGTAGTATGTTGTGTCTACCAATGTTCTTATCTGATGAAATGTAGTATGCTGTGTCTACCAATGTTCTTATCTGATGGAACATAGTATTCTGTTTCTACCAGTGTTCTTATCTGATTTAACATGGTGTGCTGTGTCTACCAGCATTCTAATCTGATGGAATGTAGTATGCTTTGTCTACCAGTGTTCTTATCTGATTTAATGCAGTATGCTGTGTTTTCCAATGTTTTTATCTGATGGAACATAGTATGCTGTGTCTACCAATGTTCTTATCTGATGGAACATAATGTGCTTTGTCTACCAATGTTCTTATCTGATGTAAAGTACTATGCTGTATCTACCAATGTTCTTATCTGATGGAATGTAGTGTGGTGTGTCTGCCAGTGTTCTTATCTGATGGAAAGTAGTATGCTTTGTTTATCAGTGTTCCTATCTGATGAAACATAGTATGCTGTGTCTACCAGTGTTCTTATCTGACGGAACGTAGTATGCTGTGTCTACCAGTGTTCTTATCTGATGGAACGTAGTATGTTGTGTCTACCAATGTTCTTATCTGATGGAACGTAGTATGCTGTGTTTACCAGTGTTATTATCTAATGGAACATAGTATGCTGTGTCTACCAATGTTCTTATCTGATGAGATGTAGTATGCTGTGACTACCAGTGTTCTTATCTGATGGAAAGTAGTATTATATGTCTGCCAATATTCTTATCTGATTTAATGCAGTATGCTGTGTCTTCCAATAATCTTATCTGATGGAACTTAATAAGCTGTGTCTACCAATGTTCTTATCTGATGGAACATAGTGTGCTGTGTCTACCAGTGTTCTTCTCTGATGTGATGTAGCATGCTGTGTATACCAGTGTTCTTCTCTGATGTAATGTAGTATGCTCTGTCTACCAATGTTCTTACCTGATGGAAAGTAGTATGCTGTGTCTACCACTTTTCTTATATGATTGTATGCAGTTTGCTGTATCTTCCATTGTTCTTATCTGATGGAACATAGTATGCTGTGTCTACCAATGCTCTTATCTGATGGAACATAGTGTGCTGTGTTTACTAGTGTTCTTATCTGATGAAACATAGTATGCTGTGTCTACCAGTGTTCTTATCTGATGTAACGTAGTATGCTGTGTCTACCAATGTTCTTATCTGATGGAAAGTAGTATGCTGTGTCTACCAATGCTCTTATCTGATGAAATGTAGTGTGCTCTGTCTACCATTGTTCTTATCTGATGGAACGTAATATTCTGTGTCTACCAATGTTCATATCAGATGGAATGTAGTATGCTATGTCTACCAATGTTCTTATCTGATGGAATGTAGTTTGCTGTTTCTACCAGTGTTCTTATCAATGGTAACGTAGTATGCTGTGTCTACCAATGTTCTTATCTGATATAACATAGCATGCTATGTCTAACAGTGTTATCTGATGGAACTTATTGTTCTTATCTGATGGAACGTAGTAGGCTGTATCTACTAATGTTGCTATCTGATGTAGATAGTATGCTGTGTCTACCAATGTTCTTATCTGATGGAAAGCAGTATGCTGTGTCTTTCAATTTAGTTATCTGAGGGAATGTAGTATGCTGTGTCTACCAGTTTTCTTATCTGATATTATGTAGTATGCTGTGTCTAACAGTGTTCTTTTCTGATGGAACATAGTATGCTGTGTCTACCAATGTTCTTATCTGATGGAAAGTAGTATGCTGTGTCTTTCAATTTAGTTATCTGACCGAATGTAGTATGCCGTGTCTACCAGTTTTCTTTTCTGATATTATGTAGTATGCTGTGTCTAACAGTGTTCTTATCTGATGTAACGTAGTATGCTGTGTCTACCAATGTTCTTCTCTGATGGAACGTAGTATGCTGTGTCTACCAATGTTCTTATCTGATGTGATGTAGTATGCTGTGACTACCAGTGTTCTTATCTGATGTAATGTAGTATGCTGTGTCTACCAATGTTCTTGTCTTAGGGAAAGTAGTGTGGTGTGTCTACCAGTGTTCTTATCTGATGAAAAGTAGTATGCTGTGTTTATCCGTGTTTTTATCTGATGGAACGTAATATGCTGTGTCTACCAATGTTCTTATCTGATGGAACATAGTATGCTGTGTGTACCAATGTTCTTATCTCATGGAAAGTAGTATGCTGTGTCTACCAATGTTTTTATCTGATGGAATTTAGTATGTTGTGTCTACCAATGTTTTTATCTGATGGAACGTAGTGTGCTGTGTCTACCAATGTTCTTATCTGATGGAACAGAGTATGCTGTGTCTACCAATGTTCTTATCTGAAGGAATGTAGTTTGCTGTGTCTACCAGTGTTCTTATCTGATGGAATGTAGTATGCTGCGTCTACCAGTGTTCTTATTGATTGTAACGTAGTATGCTGTGTCTACCAATGATCTTATCTGATGGAACATAGTATGCTGTGTCTACCAGTGTTCTTATCTGATGGAACATAGTATGCTGTGTCTACCAATGTTCTTATCTCATGGCATGTAGTATGCTGTGTCTACCAATCTTCTTATCTGATGGAACATTGTATGCTGTGTCTACCAGTGTTCTAATCTGATGTAATGTAGTATGCTGTGTCTACCAGTGTTCTTATCTGATGTGATGTAGTATGCTGTGTCTACCAGTGTTCTTATCTGATGGAACATTGTATGCTGTGTCTACCAGTGTTCTAATCTGATGTAATGTAGTATGCTGTGTCTACCAGTGTTCTTATCTGATGTGATGTAGTATGCTGTGTCTACCAGTGTTCTTATCTGATGTGATGTAGTATGCTGTGTCTACCAGTGTTCTTATGTGACGTAGTATGCTGTGCCTACCAGTGTTCTTATCTGATGTGATGTAGTATGCTGTGTCTACCAGTGTTCTTATCTGATGTGATGTAGTATGCTGTGTCTACCAATGTTCTTATCTGATGGAACATAGTATGCTGTGTCTAGTGTCTCTTCTAGCTTTTAGGTTTTACCATGCAAAGACTTGTACAAAACAAGCAGAAGGAAATTTTCCTTGAAGAGGCTATCATTTTGGTGTTGTCATGAGAGTGGCTGCATTTTATTCTCATTTTCTAGGTTTATCATTTTCCATTAGCAGTGAACTTCCACCATTTGGTGAAACACATCAAATCACACGCACATGCATGCTTGTTTGTGTGTGTGTGTGTGTGTGTGTGTGTGTGTGTGTGTGTGCGTTTGTGTGCGTGTGCATGTGCATGCGTGTGTGGTTGTGCGTGCGTGTGTGTGTGTGTGTGTGTGTGTGTGCGTGTGTGTGTGTGTGTGTGTGTGTGTGTGTGTGTGTGTGTGTGTGTGTGTGTTTGCGTGTGTGTGCGTGTGAGCGCATTTGGCTGTTAAATTCAAACTGACATGGAAACAGAAATTGGAAGGACAATGTATTTGAGATATAACAGACTAGGATAGCCCATTCACTTAGCCAGCAGTTGAACTGTAATTCAATTAATTTAGAGAACATCTCCATAAGTGATCAAAAGAAGAAAACAACTCTAATAAATGAAGACAGAAAAAGGATCAGATGCTGCCTTTTTGGAAAAGAAAGTCTCATTTCTAAGTCTGTGTGGGATTCCTGCATTGAAAGAGTACATTCATCCATCCACAGCCCTTTTTTCCCATTTTTGCACAAGGTGTTGGGGTGTCACTTCAACAATGACAATCATCTACAGCCTAGGCTTACACCACTGAATGGCTAGCCCTGCCACAGAGAAAGAGTACATCACCAACTGAAAAATTAGAAAACCCTGAAACCAAAGAAGGCAAGGCTGGCTAGCCAAGATTCAGAAAGTGAACACAAGAAGGAAAAGCTAGATTTTCCTCATGACAGCAAACAACTACATGGGGCCTAAATACTGTCAGCCTAAAAGAGAAATGGTTGAGCAAAACTGACTGAAGTAGAGAGGCCTGATAACAAATGCACACTGCTGATGCTTTCTACACTAAATGACAAAAGTATAATAAATCGTAAGGGCAAGTCTGTTTCTAAGCAAAGCCAAAATGTACTGGTTGTGATTAAAAGTAAATAGCACTGTGAATATTTGCCCTACACTGTAGATGTTAAAGCTAATCAACAAAAGTCAGCAACCAGTCTAAACCTGTCACAATACAAATCATCATCTTCTTTCAGCTGTTCACGCTAGGGGTCGCCACAGCGGATCATCTGTTTCCATTTCTTCCTGTCCTCTGCATCTTGCTCTATCACACCGACCACCTGTATGTCCTCTCTCACCACATCCATAAACTTTATCTTAGGCCTTCCTCTTTTCCTGTTACCTGATAGCTTCATCCTTAGCATCTTTTTCCCAATATACTCAGCATCCCTCCTCAGCACATCTCCAAATCAACGTAATCTTGCCTCTCTGGCTTTGTCTCCAAACCTTCCAACCCGAGCTGATCATCTAATATACTTATTCCCAATCCTGTCCACCCTCGTCACACCCAATGCAAATCTTAACATCTTTAACTCTGCCACATGCAGCTCTAACTCCTGCCTTTATGTCAATGTCACTGTCTCCAACCCATATAACATAGCTGATCTCACTACCCTCTTGTAGACCTTCCCTTTCACTCTTACTGGTACTCGTCTGTCACAAATCACTCCTGACACTCATCTGCACCCACTCCATCCTGCCTGTACTCTCTTCTTCACCTCTCTTCCACACTCACCGTTACTCTGAACTATTGACCCCAAGTATTTAAACTCATCCACCTTCGCCACCTCTACTCCCTGCATCCTCACCATTCCTCTATCCTCCTTCTCATTCACACACACACATTCTGTCTTAGTCCTGCTGACCTTCATTCCTCTTCTCTCTAGAGCATATCTCCATCTCTCCAGGGTCTCCTCCACCTGTTCCCCACTCTCACTACAGATCACAATGTCATCTGCAGACATCATAATTCATGGGGGCTCCTGTCTGATCTCGTTTGTCAACCTGTCCATCACCATTGCAAATAAGAAAGGGCTCAGAGCTGATCCTTGATGTAATCTCACCTCCACCTTAAATGCATCCGTCACTCCCACCATAGACCTCACCGCTGTCACACTACCCTCGTACATATTCTGTACCACTCTTACATACTTCTCTGACACTCCCGACCTCCTCATACAGTACCACAACTCCTCTTTAGGCACCCTGTCATATGCTTTCTCTAAGTCTACAAAAACACAATACAACTTCTTCTGACCTTCTCTGTACTTCTCCATCAACACTCTCAGAAGCAAACATCACATCTGTAGTGCTCTTTCCCGTCATGAAACCATACTGTTGATCACTAATCATCACGTCCCTTCTTAACCTAGCTTCCACTACTCTTTCCCATAACTTCATGCTGTGACTGATGAGTTTAATCCCTCTGTAGTTACTATAGCTCTGCACATCACCCTTATTCTTAAAAATCGGTATCAAAACACTTTTGCTTCATTCCTCAGGCATCCTCTCACTTTCCAAGATTTCATTAAACAATCTGGTTAGAAACTCCACTGCCATTTCACCTAAACACCTCCATGCCTCAACAGGTATGTCATCTGGACCAACAGCCTTTCCATTCTTCATCCTCTTCATAGCTATCCTTACTTCCTCTTTGCTAATCCATTGCACTTTATGATTCACTATCCCCACATCATCCAGCCTTCTCTCCCTCTCATTCTCTTCATTCACCCACCCCTCAAAATACTCTTTCCATCTGCTCAACACACTCTCCTCATTGTAAGTAGGTTTCCTCATTATCCTTTATCAATTTTGCCTACTGCACATCTTTCCTAGCTCGGTCCCCCTGTCTAGCCAATTGGTACAGGTCCCTTTCTCCCTCCTTAGTGTCCAACCTTTCATACAACTCTTCATATACCTTATCCTTAGCCTTCGCCACCTCTCTCTTTGCCATGCACCTCAGCACCTTATACTCCTGTCTATTTTCTTTATCTCTGTGACAATCCCACTTCTTCTTTGCCATCTTCTTTCTCTGTATATTCTCCTGTACTTCCTCATTCCACGACCATGTCTCCTTGCCATCCTTCCTCTGTCCAGATGACATACCAAGTACCTATCTAGCCATCTCCCTTTCTAGCTCTGCTATAGTTACCCAGCTATTTGGTAACTCTTCACTGCCACCCAGTCCCTGTCTTAACTCTTCCCTGAACTCCACCTCACAATTACCCTTTTTCAATTTCCATCATTTGATCCTTGGTGCTGCCCTTACACTCCTCCTCCTCTTCTTGATCACCAACGTCATCCTACAAACCACCATTCTATGCTGCCTAACTACACTTTCCCCTGCTACCACTTTACAGTCTCCAATCTCCTTCAGACTGGCCCTTCTACATAGGATATAATCCACCTGTGTGCATCTTCCTCCACTCTTGTATGTCACCCTCTGCTCATCCCTCTTGTTAACATGCATATTCACCACAGCCATGTCCATCCTTTTCACAAAATCCACTACCATCTGACCTTCTGCATTCCTTTGCTTAACACCATATCTACCCATCACTTCCTCATCCCCTCTGTTCTCTTCATCAACATGCCCATTGAAATCTGCTCCAATAACCACTCTCTCACCCTTGGGTGCACTCATCACCACTTCATCCAACTCTCTCCAAAAGTTTTCTTTCTCATCCATCGCACACCCAATTTGTGGACCATGTGCACTAACAACATTCATCATTACACCCTCAATTTCCAGATTCATAAACATTACTCTATCCATCACTCTTTTCCCCTTCAAAACACTCTTAGCATACTGTTCCTTCAGGGTAACTCCTATGCCATTCTCCTCCCATCCACACCATGATAAAACAATTTGAACCCACCTCCGATACACCTAGCCTTACTCCCCTTTCATCTGGTCTCTTGCACACACAATATATCAACCTTCCTTCTGTCCATCATATCGGCTAGCTCTCTCCCTATACCATTTATACTGCCAACATTCAAAGTTCCGACCCTCACTACCACAGTCCTAGTGTTTCTCCTCTCTTCCTGCCTTTAGCCATGCCTTCCCCCTCTTCAATTCTTTTGGCCAGCAGTAGCCCAATTTCCGCCAACACCCTGTTGGCTAACGGTACTGGTGGCGGTCGTTGTTAACTCGGGCCTCGACCGATCCATTATGTAAATATTTACTGCTGTCTGCATGAATGATTTGGCAAAGGTTTATGCCAGATTCCCTTCCTGATGCAACCCTCCCCATTTATCCGAGCTTGGGACCGGCACAAAAAAATGTACTGGCTTGTGCATCCCCAGTGGCTGGGTTCCTGTCACATTATAAATACATGTAAATATACAGACAAAAATGGAATCTTTCCTCATTTTCACATGATAGCAGGTCAGATTTTTAATAGGTTTATTTCCTATCATATTCTCAAACACATTTTCATCTAATCCACATTTCCTCTTCATTTTCCAACTGTACCCCAGTATTCCAGTGAAAGGATGGCAATTCTGTTAACTTGTCTTTTACACTGGAAACATACCTCAGTGTTGTGTCCGAAGTGTATTCATTAAACATGCTGATTGAGGGGATGGATCATTGTGATGGATTATTGTTTTTATGACAGTTCTATTACAAAAATATTAAATCGTGTTTTTGTGTAACAACATGTAAAACAATTAAAAGTGAATAAATAGTATCTAAACTTAAAACTTTATTATATAGTATACCTGCACATTTGTGGTCTTATCAGTTCTGAATTACTACAGCTTTGTGTGTGTGTGTGTGTGTGTGTGTGTGTGTGTGTGTGTGTGTGTGTGTGTGTGTGTGTGTGTGTGTGTGTGTGTTTGCATGAAGATGCAGCCCATGCTGTCATGGTATCAATTGTACATCAACAATTTATTGAGAGAAGGTGTTAAAACCATTTATTGAAAATTCTTCCCTTCAAATTATCTATGATACAATCCCAGTTATTGTCATTACAAGGAAATAAGTTATTACAAACTATGGGATGGGTACAGTTGCTCTCTAACCAAACGGGATAGGTTAATTCAAGCACAAAACTGGAAATTAGCTTGACAAAAAAAGGGCAGCCTGCCTAGTACTTATCTATGAACCTTTGAACTAATCATCATATTCTATGATTTTTAATCCATATAGTACAGATGCAATATGAGCAAATTTATCATGTGATGCCAACTTTTATAATGAGAAGACTAATTTAATTTGTGTTTTATTAGAGCCTGTACTTTAGAGTATTGTTTTTGTTTATGGCAATGAGTTTTAAATGCAATGAATTGGAGTAGCTATGCCCATAGCATGTGCTAAGGTTTATACTAACTTAATGAGTACAAAAGTCCAAAAAACTGTTAAATCCAAACAGAATCCATGGAAAGGAGAATCAGCCAACAAAAAGTGATGATAAATGAAAACGAAGACTTTTATTTGACCACAAAACCAAGTAAATCAAGCACTTTCGCCTGGTTAATACCAGGCTTTATCAAGATAAAAAGGAAACAGTGTAACATGGATTTAAATGTAACACTTGTAGTCACATGATATCTTGATTAATTAATCTAATAAAGAGTTAAAAAGACATTGTTCAAAAAAATTTGAGAGATTTTTTTAAAAATATAAATTAAAAGTTCCTTATTGAATAAGAGCATTACTTAATGTATAAAAAAAATTATAAAGCTGTAAATATTAAAATTAACTATAAATGTTTATAATAAATGTAATAAAATAAATATATACTTATAACACCTAATGAAGTTATTTTAAACCCATCATTTAGTTTTGGTTATAACCTAGCCTTCCTAAGCCTGAGCACACTAGTGATGTTGATGCTCTCATTCAAGCCAGGGGGCCTTGCAGCATTCAATCTAAGTTGCCATAGGAGCTCTCTGTACTCAAGACGTGTCTCCCAATCCCCCCCCCCGGCATCTTGTGTCACCTGTTCAAGTACAACAAATTTAAGCTGCATGTTGGGACAGGCAGTAAAATGCTTATGCCACTTGTATATCTGATGCAGAATGCATTTTATTTTTGGAGGTACACTGACGCAATACCTTTTTTGTCTGTTTAACTTACAATTAAAATTGTGATATGATTTATGTAGATTTAACTTTGGCATTTGACAGGGTCATACACAAAACATTGATCAATAAATCAGTACAACCAGGTATTGATGTACTGCTGATAAGATGGATAGCTGCATAGCTTACAAATAGGGCATGGCAAGTATCACATACCAACTGGACAGGTGAAATCCTTGGTTGCAGTCAGGGTGTCCCACAGGGCTCTGTCCTAGGCTCTTACTTGTTTAGATTGTATCTTTCAGACCTTACTTTTTCATCTGAGATATTTATAGTCTATATGCTGATGACCTGAAATTGGGTAAACTGATTACAAGTGTTACAGATAAGGCATGTCTACAAAATAACTTGACTAAATTGACCATTTAGACACAGGAGAATAATATACAGATAAATTCATCAACAACTAAGCATATGAGATTTGGGAAACATAAATTGAAAGGTGACTATTTAATACAGCACACAGTGATTGAAACTGTAGACTCATTTAAGGACCTGGGTATATGGATAGATTTAGCTATGAGTTTTTCTAATCATGTCAACCAATTGGTTAATGATAGTTATAGAAATATAGGTTGTATAAAAATATGTATAAAGTCTAGGAAATCAAACATAATAAAGTCATTGTTTGTTAGTTACATTAGACCCAAACTTGAGTATGGAATAACAATATGGAAATCCTGTAAGAAAACAAGCATGAATAAAGTGGAAAGAGTACAGTGGGAATATATTAAGGGCATCCATGGATGTGAAAATCTAAGTTATTAAGAAAGAATAAAATATCTGAACTTGTACAGTGTCTCCTACAGATATTTAAGAGGAGATCTTATTTAGGTATATAGGGCATTTAGGGACAACTACCTCTGGGAATGTTTGGGGTTATCAAAAAGTACTAGAGAATCATCAGATAACCTATGTAGGAGATTCTATAGGAATGAGAGGTGTACTAATTGGTTCTCTGACAGAGTAGCTGATGCATGGAACAGACTACCAAATTACATTAAAGCAAGTACTAGTTTAGATATTTTTAAGAACAGCCTGGATATTTATTATGGTATCAAGTGTTTTGGTATATTGGCAAGCTAGAAGGGCATTAATGCTCGTGCTTGAAACATTTGTATGCATGTATGTATGTATATATGTATGTATGTATGTACACATGTTATAATTTAGAAACTCCTTGATTACTTTTCTTATTCACACTGTAACATTTACCTTGATACTGGGCACTGAAGCCTTTTTGCTTGTGGTTTTCATCAGAAGTGAAATGAAGGCGCAGCCAATTTTTACTGCTGATAACAGGAGAAGGCATATTCAATCCTGTGAACCTAGGAGTGAAAAGAAAATTCCATGAAGGCAAGTCAGGAGTTATATTAACTTACTAGTCACATAATACTTACAGATTAGCTTTTTAAGCCATGAACATCACATTTTTAAAGCTGATTCGCTGTTACTGCACAATATAAATAATTATTCAGTCTAATTATAGAAATTTGGAAATATACAACTACAACAAAAGCAAGTCATTCTCAAAATTCCAATTAGGTCAAAAGAGCAACCCACCCTGAAAAACAAACTTAATTACTACACAGATGACAAAGTATTGCATCCCTTCCAAGATGGGTCTTTTCTCTTCCCAATAATCAAATAACTTGATTTGTATGATGTTTTCCTTAAATATCCACAAACATACACACGCGCACGCACACACACACACACACACACAAAAAAAAACTTTTGTCTGTTTTTAATCTAATGATTTGAATCACAGTAGTCATGTGCCTTCAGATATACTAGCATTTTGCATTTTAAAGCAATGCAGGAAACAATAATTTATATAGTGTATTCATTACATTGGTAAGTGAAATAATCCTTCATGGGGCATTTTAGCAATATTATTATTTTCTGGATTCACTGAAAAAGGAAAACAGGATACAAAAAATAAAAACATAAAGTACAGCTATGTGAAAATAGCACAGGAAATCAGCATCTCACAATACAAAAAGTGAAAAACACTACAATTTTCTTTCAAATTTTTTCTCCCTAATCTTAAATATTTTACCTTAATGTGCTAGCTCCATGTACTTTGTAATGAATCATTATGTATCGTAAAAGTTGAGCCTGTCTAGCCAGCAGACAAAAGTCATTTAATGAATTATAAAGTATACTTAACCAACACAAACAATACTTTTCCTCTACTAGCCACAGGCAGTTGTTCTCTAGAAAAAAAAAAGTAGTCTGGGCTCATTACCAATTTCTGCTTAGAATCCTATTTCCTCTTCATAATACTTTACAAATCAAAGGCTAAAATGTCACACAGACAATTCAGTAAAACCTGCAAGAATGACCAAATGACCAAACTACAGTATTTCCTGTGTAATAACTTAATCCTGTATGGAAGACCCATGGTACATATGAACATGGCCCCTTAATGGCATGCCAGTGTTTCATCTCCATGTTTTCTGAGTGTCCATGAATTTTTTCTTTTAAAGACTTTATGGGTATATTCAACCCAATAAAGCCAAACCCGACAAGCTGTAGACATGCCATGTTTTGGCCTTTTTCTGACTTTGTCATTGCAGCACAATTAGATTGTTTGATTATCCTTTAGAAATACAGAATTTAAAATCAAGTCTAGTGTCCACAGACATTAAGGTCCCTCTAGAATACCTAAAATAGCATCCAAACATATGGCAAAAAGTTTAGAAAAATAACTGTAAAATAAATTGATGATGATATAAACATACTTATGCATTCACTTACTGGATGGTGTGCTGATTACATAACCATTTAGAGCTGACATGAGACGTTAATAACAGAATATTATTACAAGACATACATTACGCAATCTCAAATTTATTTGTTTAATGGGGGTTGGTATCTTTTTAAAAATATATATTTTATAGTATCATAGGAGGTTATTAGAGTATCTCATTGGCAGATGGTAATACAAACATTTTTATGTCATTACTGCTGAGAAATATTTTAGTGTGTGTTGTTGATGTTAGGCCTGTTGTGTGTATTGCTGTATTGTCTGTAATAGTGGCAGCACTGGTACTTTGTTAACATATATTGGAATGCAGTAGTGTAGGTATTAATTTTTTCCTGTGTTTTTTGCTTTTTATCACAAGTGATCATGACAGTGGGAGTGTGGGTTCTCTGCCGCCTGATGTTAGTGTATCAGCAGACTCTGATGATGATGGTGACCAAACTAAGGCACAGCCAGGGGGTGCAGAGGGTGAATCTGACACTGATGTTGACATACAGCCATCCTCAGCAATTCTGCTCATCACAGCCAGTAGGACTATGCCTACCCATTCCAGTGAGCCCTCAGATATTGGACAGATGGAGGCTGAGGCCATTGATCAGAGAAGTGTGTCTTTTGTGACTTCAGTGCCTGTTGACTCTGGCCGTAGCCAAAGTGTGGGTGAAGTGCCATGCAAGGAGGGGTGATAAGAGATCTCAGAAGCAGACTGCTGTCCCTCTTCCACCTGGTGCAGGTGTCTCTTCCCATCCAACTCACTGCATGTTTAGGGCCATCATGGATGACAGGCATGTTCCCATAGGTGCTGCAGACAAATGCTCAGTGCTGTAAATGTGGCACATTCTGACATGAGTGACTGCCCCCACCATGTTGCCAATTCAATAGATTGGGGAAATGACACATTGAATCAAGGTGTATCTGTGATGGATTGAGGGGTGTCTGTCATGGAATAAGTGTTGTCTGTGTTGGAATGTCTGCTGAGAGGGGAAGGCGTCCTCATGGGTGTAGGTCAGCCACATCATCTGCTGTCATACAACGTGGCCATGACCAATCATACTCCCACAGTGGCAGTACTATGTGTACTCCATGAGTGAAAATACAAACAAGATGGGTCTGGAAACAATTAGAACGGACTCAACGTAATAAACACTGTTTATTGTAAGCACTTTCGGCTCAGTCACTACCAAGCCTTCTTCAGACAAACAGTGAAAAAAACAACAATAGAAGTTTAAATACATTTCTTAATTAGATAGTAATTACTTGTTAAAAGGGAAATGCTCACAATATAAAACCTCAAACGTAAAAAACATTTATAAATCAAAATGAACACAGAAACCTCACTACTCTAATAATGTTCAAGTGTATAGCAGACCAGCCTGATAATACCCATAAATAATAACAAATACAATAAAAATTCTTTCATATAACATGAATGCATATATATATATATATATTAACACTCATTGTTATTTCTAAGCTTTAGATGTTTTGAAAAAATATATATATATAAAATAAAAAGTAAAAAATTTTTTCTTATATATATTTATTTATGTATTTATATTTAAACTAGCTAAAAAATATATAAATATAAATATAGGCTTATGTTTCCTATTCTACCTATTTAATGCTAACAGTTTTAAAATACACTTAATAGACAGCGTTTCATTTAAGCCCGGATAAGATTGTGCATTAGTTAATATTTGCCATTTTAGTTCATCTAACTCAAGTTTCAATTGCCAAGGACCCCCTCTAATATCCAAAGTTCTTTGTTGTAGAATAATGAACCTAAATGAATGAGTTGGATGCTGTAAGATGTGCTTAGCTAAAGCATTATTGGGGTCCATTTTATTAATGGCATAAATGTGTTCATACACCCTCTGCCTAAATTTTCTCTCTGTTTTACCTATGTAAAACCCACTACATTGTTGGCATAAGGCTGCATAAACAACAATTTTGCTTTCACAATTGAATTTAGAGTTGAGGACATATCTTTTGTCTCTAATAAAACAAGCCTGACCAACAAACATGTGTTTACATTGCTGGCAACAACCACACTTATACATCCCTCTAATGTTAGAATGCGTAACACAAATATTACGCTTTTTTTCAAGAATATTTTTTAAATTAGGACCCCTCTTATAAGTTATTCTTGGACTATGCCCTAAGGTCTTTAATAAATGCTCATTACTTTTAATTAATGACCAGTTCTTATACAATATTTCTTTTATAATTCTATAATCCAATGAATAAGTATATAAAAAACTTGTTATTCCAAAAGGTCAGTTCATCAGAGCTAGTCGCATGACGTCAAAAGATTCTGATGCCTTAAATGAATTTGGTTTCATTATTTCCCTATTTTTAGATAGGGGTTTTCCACTGACTGAACTTAGGGATATTGCCACAGATGTTTTTCGTAGACGCATCACTGATTTTTTACCAATATTGTGTCTAACGAATGATAACATCAACACAAAGTCAGTTAAGGCCAGTGGCAAATTGACCAGCGGTATGGTTTGCACCTTGGGAATGAATTCCGACATCAAACATATCAAAAATATTTTAACTAAAAATTGGAGAGTCATTAGAGGTAACTCTGATATGTATAGCATTTTGGGTGACAAACCATTGTTTGTTCAGAGAAATGATAGCAATTTAAAAAGAATCTTAACACAATGTAGGGAGTCTAAAATTAACACCAGGACAGTCAAAAAAGGAATGCACTGTTGCAATGTTTGCAACATGTGTAGGTATATTTCTGTTGGACCCTACATTTCTGTTACGACTTCTGATAGAATTTTTTCAGTACCTGGTTATGTGAATTGTCGTACTTCTGGCATAGTATACATAGCATTGTGTTCTTCCTGTACTGCATTTTATGTAGGAATGTCGACAAGGGAGCTTAGAATTCGTATTAGGGAGCATTTATATTGTATTAAAATGAAAGATGATAAAAATGCTCTTTTCAAACACAGTACAATGTGTAAGAATTTTAATAAATTTTTATTTTCCATTTTAGAAGTGTGTCATAGGGATATGAGGGAGGGGGATTTCAAGAACTTTTTGTTGCAGAGGGAAACCCAGTGGCAAATTAAACTAAAATCAGATCACCCTCCCGGACTCAACGAATCCATTAATGTAAAATGTTTTTTGAAGCATCAAAAATTGAAAGTGGACAAAAGTAATGATTTTGTTTGCTTACATATCACATGAAATAATATCTTAAAAGTGTTTTTTTATATATATTTTTTAAAAATGTTTTTTAAATAATGATTCATATACATTTTTGAATGTATAAGTCATTAATTGTTTAATTGATCAATTAGCAGTAATGATTAATCAGAGTTGTTGTATTTAAAGCTTCATTTTGTATGTTTTTCTGCATTCTGATGAAGTCTACGGACGAAAGCGGAAAATAAAATTGTGTTACGCTATTGTTGGTGTCTTATTCCAGCTGCTGCCGGCTTTGTACATATATATATATACGCATTCATGTTATATGAAAGAATTTTTATTGTATTTGTTATTATTTATGGGTATTATCAGGCTGGTCTGCTATACACTTGAACATTATTAGAGTAGTGAGGTTTCTGTGTTCATTTTGATTTATAAATGTTTTTTACGTTTGAGGTTTTATATTGTGAGCATTTCCCTTTTAACAAGTAATTACTATCTAATTAAGAAATGTATTTAAACTTCTATTGTTGGGTTTTTCACTGTTTGTCTGAAGAAGGCTTGGTAGTGACTGAGCCGAAAGCGCTTACAATAAACAGTGTTTATTACGTTGAGTCCGTTCTAATTGTTTCCAGACCCATCTTGTTTGTATTTTTACCAGTTTTATCTTTTTACTCCATGAGTGAGTGTGCCAGCCACACCCAGATGTGGCAGGTCATGGAGTCATGGTACTGGCTGTCCAAGTGAAGGGAGCTCATCCAGCAGACATCAGTCATGTTCAGCTTGCAGCATTGCATTTGACTGTGGGTGTGGATGTGCCAGTGCAACTCCTGGCAGAGCCGATTCTCATGGTTGGGTTTGGCAACAATGAACTGCTGCCTCTACTATGCACAGCTCACACCTGTCCAACATACCAAGACATAGAGCCAGCACACAGCTTGGCTGTGTTCATGCAGACATTCACACACCAATTTCACCTGGAGGACCCCTACACACAAACACACACACACACACACACACACACACACACACACACACACACACACACACACACACACACACACACACACACACCAGTTACTAATTTTGTCTCACACTGGCCATTTGTTGGTTTATGTGAATGTCTGCCAAATTCTCTTTCTTACTCACACACACTCTCTGACCTTTTGTATCAGCCTAGGCTTCCTGCCCCCCCTCCCACACACAACACCCTGTGGAAGGGATGATAAGTGTGCCATATCCCTGTTTTCTATATTTTGGATCCAGGGATACTTAAGTTTTGTGTCTGATGCTCAGGGTACATAGCTAACTTAGTGCTTAGTATACCTGCATTTGTGGTGTTGAACTAGGAATTGTAGCTTTTACTTATGTTGGTCTTGGAGACTGCGGTGGTGGTGCTGCGGTAGCATTGTCACCTCACAGTAAGATGTCCTGTTTGATTCTCAGTTAGAGCATCTTCTGTGTGGAGACATGCGTGAATGGTTGTACCTTCATTGAAGGTTGTGCGTCAGGGCCGGCAACTACTGCCAATCATTAGCGGACTGGAGTTCCGCTGTGGTGACCCCTAACCGGGAAAAGCCGAAAGACACAGCAACAACTTATGTTGGTCTTGGAAAGTTAGACAGTTGACAGCATCAACATTTCACAACTCTATAGTGAATAATCTTGTGAGGGCTGCGAAGTCAGAAACTGCATTGTGTATCATTACTTTCTAATTTCTCTCTGTAATGATTTTCCAGTACAAACATATGGTGTTAAACTGAGGGGATGGAGTGATCATCAGTACTTTTGAGATGTGTGACTATGTGTAAATCTTTGATGCCTGAAGCCTACTACTTAGTAATGGACACATATAAGTCAAATAAGTCTCTGCTGTCACATGTTAAGGTAATTTCTGTGCAAATCTCCCACCTTTTTCTTTCTTACCAGATCAAGTAATGAAATACAAGGATATGCCATGCATTCATATTATTAAACAATACACTCCGGGTTCAGGACTTACCTTGTAAATGCAGCAGTTGACACAGTTTTAGTTCAGGGCTGACTCTGTCTGACGTAAGCAGTACACAGCCAATACATGGGGAGGTAAAGGTTGTGTGAGTTGCCTGACATCAGTTTTACTATATGTATGTGAGTAGGAGGAAGGTTTTAGGCACATAGGTGGTGACTGCCACATCTTTGGAATAGGTTGCCAATTCATGTGAAGCAGAGCACCTCTATGACACTGTTCATGGATGGGGCACTGCAAATTCTTACTGGGTATAGCACCCACAACCCTCCTGGATATGGGCAGTCATTACAAAATATAATATTGTGTATTGATTAGACTACATATGATATTACATTGGAATGAAATAGCTAGGCCTGAAATGACCTCCAGGTCAATAGCCTAGTAACCTCCTATGCTTCTATGATCCTATGAGTGAGTGTGCTGTGAGTTGTCTCTTAGCCAATGCAAGGGCATACTAAGCATGCCTGCATCTGCTTACACCCACAACAGCTTGTGCTTTCCCCTCTGACTCCTCATCTGCCTGTGGCTGCGGTGACCTTGGCATTGGTGGTTGGATGTGTGCCCCTTCATCTTGCTGATCCTGCTGAAGTTGTTTCCTCAAGATGATGCTGTGTACCATGGCACATACTGTCAATATTTCTGTCCATGTCATATCTATTGTACTGCAGGAATCCCCCAGATGTATCTAGGCACCAGAACCATGACTTCAGCAGCCCAAACACACACTCTATGATATTTCTGGTTTGACTGGGTGCCTCATTATGGTGTTCTTCCAAGGTATGTGTGCATTTCTGATGGGTGTCATCAGCCATGGTTCCAGTGCATAGCCTGTATCCCCCAGTAAATGACCCTGTGGGATATCCCACCTAGCAAACATCTGGTACAACTGGAAAGTGTGCCAGATATGTGAGTCGTGGTAACTGTCAGGGTTGCCAGCACCCATGTACAAGATGATTCCCTTGGCATTACACATGACTTGGCATTTCATAGAGTGGTAGCACTTTCTATTTATGTAGACCCTACACTGTTAGCCGGGTGGTGCCTTACAGACAAAGGCTATGGACAACTAGCCAACACAGAGGAAACCCACAACCTCTCGTTAACTATGTACATAGAAAGTGCAGAGTGTTGTCCCCGTAAAATAATACTCACTTTTGAATTTGTTTGCAGTGAGTTAGGTCGTTTTGTGAGATAAACTTTGCGCATTAGTAGATGAAACAAGGAAAAAAAACTAACCTGCCTTCATGTATTTGTAAAAACAGCCACCTGTCATCCAATTTATTTATATTCGCACACATTTTGATTTCCCTATGTAAATAAATACATTCATATCTATATATATATATATATATATATATGTGTGTGTGTGTGTGTGTGTGTGTGTGTGTGTGTGTGTGTGTGTGTGTGTGTAAAGAAAAAACGGTTAGAGAAAGAGAGAGAGGGAGAAAAAGAATGGTGTTAACATATTTCATATGTAGTATTCATCTTATCCCTTCTAATTCCTAAAATGGTAATAAAATAAAAGCACTGACCATGTTAAAGATACTTAGTTTTTCAACTGGAGCATCCATATCAAAGCGGCACTCTTACCTAAGACCAGTTGTTAGAGGCAATCGACAGGATCTGAAATAACTGTGATCACAAATTATCTGAGCTCAGTGCCTGTAACTCTTACACTCCTGACTATATTTTAGTGAAGAATATTGTGAAATTGATCTATGTTTCCTCACATTTTAATTTAAACAAGCAGAGTTCCTATAGTTGGGTTACTAACAGTGAATTTGTTTTCCTTCTTTAGATTGCTATTAATTCTTTAAAAAAAATGTCAAGACATCTTCTTCAAATAAAGTACAATAGTAAATGAACAAGGGACATGAAATGAGATCTTGCTTAAACTGGATGTTATAAACCTGTATTATGAGTTCTATGTCTCTTTAGTTTGGAGGATGGGTCTTTGACTATATAATGACTCCTAGCATGCCCTTTAAGGTGATTTTATAGAATCTAACCAAACATTGTGTAACCTGAATGTCTCAAGGCACAACAGTAAGAACACACGACAGACGATGCTAGTGCCTGACTGGATTTCAGCAATCATGATACATAACAAGAACACTGAAATGCTTATTGAACTCATACTGACATAGTTGAATTTTTCTTTTTTCATTGCTGGTTTAATGGGAAATGGCTTAAATGTGTTTTCACAGTTCAATGCATCTACTGATTCAAGCCACTGATGAGAAACAGTAAGGGGTAAAATAATTTGTCAGGCTTCTTTTATGTGTCCTTTCAAGGCAGAATTAGAAGAGAGTCATGAATCATTACATTACATTCATACTAAATTATAAAATTGTGCCTTATTATACTTTTTTTCTTTACATGTTGTACAAATATTAAAGAAATACTTAAAAGTGGTACACATTTTTAATTTAAAATAAAATGCTTTTAGATGCAACTGCACAGCAACTATGAATTACCCATAGTGTAATACCGCACTTGTATATCATTGTCACTCACTGTGATTTAATTTAAGAAATATGTAATAAATTAATGCTTATATAATATATAATAATACTTAAATTTAAATCAGTTTCCTTACTTTTTCTTCCAAGGAAGGTATACACACAGTCTATTAATGTAGTTTCAGCCACATTTATGCCAACTGCATTTTCTTTTATGTGTATTACACCCATTTCCTGATTTAGAACTTACAGCTGGTTCTCTTATATATACCAGTAGTTGGAGCAACTACTTATACCTGTCATTACAGACTATTAATATACACTTCATTTGCACTTAGCATTATATTTATGATTTATTTGTATCAAGAATATGACAGCAATGAATAAGAAATGCTATCAGAGTCTTACAGCACAAGTCAGACCAAAGGAAGTATGTGCACCAGATCACCAAAAGTTCACTTTTGCTCATAGTAATAATTTAACTTTTACCATTTTATGTAAACAAGATAATTCAGTCATGGCAATGGACTGTTAACCGAAACACAGTATCACTGATCATTGTGTATTTATCCAGCTATAAGGTGAAATTATTGGAATGCTTTAATTTGAAAAGGGTCATCAGTATAGCTACAGAATTATTGCTGGGTTTTGAAGTATCAGGATCTTGCGGAAGAAAAAAAGCAGTTGTATAATGGATGGGATATGTCCAAAAGGATGGGAATACAGTGTTATTTCTGAACAGTTTTCACAACAGTGCCATGTGTAGGTACACAGAAAACTAGCAGAGGATAGAAGATATTTTCAGTTGTTTGTACTAATATATAGTCAAAGAAACACCACGTCATATCTTGGCATCGTGAAAGGAAAAATGAGGCAATTCATGGCACATTTCAGTCATATTTTCTACAAACAGCACTAAAATTCTCTCTACTTCATATAATCTTTCATTATATAGGGGCGTGTGTGAGTAAAACAATTTTCTCTACTTGTACTTTGTAAATCCTTTCATTATATAGGTGTGTGTCTTCCCACAATGGTATTTTATGGTATCAATCAAAAGTCATCTTAACCACTAAATAATCTTTTATCCTGTAATCAACTTACATTATCATCAGTGTACCATATTAATTAATTGTTCTTTGCATAACAAGTCTGTATCAGCTAATGCGTACTTATCATTGTATTACAATGGTGGCAAGCAAGTCAAATGCATGTTTCTTATTTCTTTTTATTGTCAGCACCTCTTACTTCTTTTCCATTCAGATTCATTAACTCATTTTACTCTGTTTTCCTATTTGTCCACAACAAACATACTTAATGTTGACAGGGCACGCTCACTGCATATGATACTAATGTGAGCTTCTTTAAATACAGCAATGCTACTGAATCAAGCTTCACTGAAAGTGGAGTGATTCCCTTTCCCTAAGGTAAACTGACCTGCTGAAAGTTTTCACTAAATACTTTAGGCTGCTTGAATGGTGACAGAAAATTCCATCATTTCCATCACTGCAGAAAAATCACCATTAATGATTAACAAACCATGCATGCTTTGAAACTTTAATTTTGTTTACAATAAAACGCATTTGGGAAAGGATGGTATGGCAAGTTTTCTAATCATTCCCATTACCATAACCACATCCAGCTTTAAGTTGGCCGGTATGACAACTTAAACATCCACATGGGAAATAAACAAATAAAAAGCTTGGGACTTGCTGACATCAGCCATGCAAATAAATACTCCTGCCTCCAAATAATGTAAGTCACAGTCCTATGCAAACAATAATGTTCAGACTTTAAATGGAATTCATTACCATTGGCAGATTTAAATTTATTCTACCTAAAATATAACACCTTGCAAAAAGCATAATTAGTGTTGCTTTCTGTTTACCTCTTAGTCTATATTTTCTTTGCTCTGTTTCATTATCTTGATTACAGTCAAGAAGATAAAAGTCTTAGGGCAGGATCATATTATAAAGCATATACAATGGCTCAGCATCTGAATATACTGATAACAAATCCTCTTCACAAAAATATAAAGGTAACACTTTCTGTATCACAATTTTATTTATTCGCTGAGCTTGCAAATGTTAATTGAGCATGTAAGATTTATAATGACTAGCCTATGTACGGATAACGCCAAGATGTTGACACTTCACTACAGAGCACCGCAGAATAGTGTGATTTATTTCACATTTCAAATATTTTGTCCTAAAGTAAAATGAACTCAAACACAGAGGACAATGAGACATGGACAGAAAATGCTAGGCAAGACAGAGACCCAAAACAGACATTGACTGACGTTTGTCAGGCACTGTGCTAGAGAAACTTTGGTTATTACTTTGGGTTACACTGCTGTTTACAACAAATTGCCAGCATTAATGCCTAGGACTCAAGACAGGTTTGCTGCCCTTCCTAGGTAGAGATTCCATCTGTCCTTTGTATTTTGAGCTAGCATCCTCCACAGCAACCTATAGCAACTGTTTCGTGACTTGCAATGGAAACAAAGGCTAGAGCATTTATGGTGGGCTGAAATGACAGCTTGCTCTGATTGCTGAATAACTGTTTTAGCCATTAGAAGAGTAAACATGGCTTTGCCACAATCCCCCAGCTCTATCTTTCCATTCATATGTAGAAAATGCATGGGATGAATGGGATTTAAATCTGTAGTATAAGAGGGTATATTGTCCAGTCTTATCTATAGAAGATTTCAGTGCCATCTGAATAAAACAGCAGGTGATCTCATGACATGCTTCAGGGGAATGGATAACCTTGGGAGAGTTTGCCTCTGCCAGTTATGCAGTAACTTACTAGCACTTATGCAGATTCTGGGGAGTGGTCTTTGATGTTGCATAAGAGTAGCCAAGATTATATGAGTGGTAGGATCTTCTTAAATCAGTAAGATTGCTGTCTCTCATAACCACAGTGAAACTTTTGTATTTTAAAATATTTCTCAAAAACAGCATGCATCAGTCCATGACTGAATCAAAAGTTTCATTAAAGTCAACCCATTTGGAATTTTCAACCTGAAAACAAACTAAGAGAAAAAACTGTGCAAGTCCTTATTATGACCATCTATGGTACCAGTAACAACTGGCCATGTAGTAGCTACTACTTTTACGAAATCTCATTTCTCTTCATTAGCATATTTCTCCATGAATACTGACTACCATAATGTACTGTAAACCAAAAGTAAGACTACCTGAATAGGTGAGATAGCAGGACTCCCAATACTAATCCTCCAGCAAGCAAGGAATAAGTAATCAAAATGTTTTTGCATCACTTTAATTGGCTGTCAGGATAAACTGCATGTCATATGTAATCAACATAGTAATGTCTGAATACAAATGTGGAACTGTTTGATTTGTGCTTATATATATGAAAATAGCAATATTGTGGATAATTCACTATTCTCCAAGACACAGCACTTTCAGAGCTAGGATATCAAAGTGCCAGTGGTATGGGGGATGCAGGAGAGCAAAGACCCCCTGCAAAAACATTCTAAGAGTGAAACAGCACATTTCAGTTGCCACTCTTTTCCTGTCAGCTTGTTATATAATGATTGCACTTCTGAGTGTTGCTTGTTCATATCACAAACTTTTGTCAGGCTACCACTTGCATTTTGTGTAATAGTGCAATGTAGAGGGGTTGCTTTTGAAGAATGAATTGGCAGAATGTCTATTTGGCATTAAGCAACTTTGTGTTAAAATGTAAACATTTCACCATTTTAAGCAAAGCTAATACATGTGAGACTGTGAGTTACAGTCTCTGGCTTACTGACAAATGCATAGCATGTACCAGCTACTGAAAGGAAAACCAACTGTCTGGCATTACATAACTGTGCTCATACAAACCTAATCCTTTCACATCTGTTTACTGTTAGTTTCATTAAGGTTTCTGAGAAAATAGCACACTAGTACACTAGTATAAAGAAACTGTGTCAAGACTGAGAAATAATGAATTCCTACAAAAACTGCATATGTGGAATAGTCACCTTAAATCTAGAAAAAAACTGTATATCCAGAAACATCTATTACATGAGCCGTAATGGTCCTCTTGATGAAAAGCCAGGGGTTACTAACTAGTTAGAACACTTTTTAAATATATTTAGGTATGAAAAAACTACATAATGCATTTCTCAAAGAACTTTAATTCTTCTGTGTCAGGCTTCATCCTTTACTATGGTAAGGTGAGTGTACTATCTATAATCAAAAACATGCAAAATCAAACCGAAATTAATCAATCCAAAAAGATAAGAAGACAAAATAGTGAAAAAAAGAAAAACAAAAGACATTTTTGCAGTTCCCCACACCCCTGCTATTTAAATATTTCAACTCCAAGATCAGATGGAAAGGGCAAATTCTCAGCTGCACTGCGACGTCCCACTAAGCAATGTCATTATTCTGAGATCATATTACTATTATATCATTTGAGCTGACATTAAAAAGATTTGATATTCTGAGTATTCGATCAAAGTGCTGGTTCCTGAAAAGACATATTGTTGGATTCATTACAAGCATATATACTTTGTGCTAAGCCTACATGATTACTTCATGTTAGCGTGATAAGCAGCCCTGCTCAATGAATATGCAAAGGATGCTATACATTTACTAGCACCTTTCTATGGCTAGCACAAGGGTTAGCATGCACAAAAGGTTGCACAGAAGCTCAAGCACACAATGTAAACAAAAGCTGTTGCCTGTAGGCAAACCCAGCGAGTGAGCATGCATGGACAGCTAATACAATACAAGTGTAAGTTTACTGAAACAACTAAGATGCAGGGGAAGTTAAACATGGAAAGTGTGCTCATATAATGGGATTAGTACAGAAATAATAAGCAGGGTTAGCTAAAATGGGAAAATGTAACTCAGTTAATTAAAATGTGATTATTTAAAAAAGAGTATTTAAACATAAATAATTTTATATTGATTTAATAAAAAATAATGTATTTACTCACATAAATAAAAATGGACATACTGACAAAATGTGGTAGGGACACAAAGCAACAGCATAACAAACGGAAGTAAATGGGGTATAAATATTATATAATAAAATGCTGAGATGAAATAACTGTTAGCAAGGACAGTACCCACATTAAGGGATATTTGCATATAATGCAGTATCATATCATATGTGCTTAAAGACATTCATACATACATACATACATACATACATACACATATTTCAAGCATGGGCATTAATGCCCTTCTAGCTTCCCAACATACCAAAACACTTGTTCCCATAATAAGTGTCCAAGCTGTTCTTAAAAATATCTAAACTAGCGCTTGCTTTAATGTAATTTGGTAGTCTGTTCCATGCAATCTCTACTCTGTCAGAGAACCAATTAGCACACTTCCCATTCTTATAGAATCTTCTACAGGTTGTCTGATGATTCTCTAGTACCTTTTCATAACACCAAACTTTCCCAGAGGTCGTTGTTTCTAAATGCCCTATATACCTGAATAAGATCTCCTCTTAGATATCTGTAAAAGACACTGTACAAGTTTAGATATTTTATTCTTTCATAATAACTTAAATTTTCACATCCATGGATGCCATTGGTATATTTTCGCTGTACTCTTTCCAGTTTACTCATGCTTGTTTTCTTACAGGGTTTCCATATTGTTATTCCATATTCAAGTTTGGGTCTAATGTAACTAACAAACAATGACTTCATTATTTTTGATTTCCTAGACTTTATAAATCTTTTTATACAACCTATATTTCTATAACTCATTAACCAATTGATTGACATGATTAGAAAACCTCATAGCTGAATTTACCCATATATACAGGTCCTTAAATGAGTTTACAGTTTCAATCACTGTGTGCCATATTAAATATTTACCTTTCAATTTATGTCTCCCAAATCTCACATGCTTAGTTTTTAATGTATTTATCAGCATATTATTCTCCTGTGTCGAAATGATTCAATACAGGAAATTATTTGTATTAACCAACAGTAATGTCACATTCTCTACTTCATCATGTATAAACATGAATAAATGAACCCTACAGCTGTTGTGTCATGTACATCAGAAAGGGACATGTCTTTACCATATGTTGTCACCTGCAACCATAGAACAGGAGCAACCAAAATGCTCATTCTCTTCACACCAAACAAGACTAAGAACCAGGCCAGGCAGCAAAAACCAGGTGGAAATAAACTGCAAAAAATCCACTTTAATTCTAAGCACTTTCATCTCTTACTAAACTTAGACATAGAACTTTATTAGAGTAAAATAGAAAAACGAGGTAGGGAGGCTATTTAACGTTTAAAAACACCAATCACAGAGCACATGTATTGAATATTAAGCAAGTCATATTACAACACTTTTGAATAATTAATGAAAACCATTAGCATAAGAACTGTTGCAAAGATAATAATTACAAAAGTTAATCAAAATGAAACTTTAAAAGACTGAAACACCTAAAAAAAAATCAGTGTTTCAAATATTAAAAGATCTCATTTTAAAACACTTTTTAAAGAAAAATTATCACTCAGTCTGGGTGGATGCTTGGCATTTATCCTAATTTCCCAGCATACCTCATTGTATTCTAGGAAATTTTCAATGTCACTACCTCTAGGGTTTGGAATTACTCTATCTATAATTGTAAAAAGAAATTTATTACAATTGTCACAACCCACTGAATGGCTATATAAAGCATTAGTGGTTTTCCTATTTTTAATGTCTCTTATGTGTTCACAAATTCTGTGTTTAAATTTTCTTTTAATCTTACTGACACAAAATGGTGTACAGCAGACACAGCTGGCTAAATACACTACCCCCCCAAGTGTGACAATTGACATGTCCAGCACAACTAATAGTTCTGTGGCAACTGTTTACATTCATATAAGATCCATCATTAATGAATCTGCAAGTTTGACATCAATCATGTTTTGCCACTTAGACCTATAATGGTCACAGTTCTTTGTGGGTTCAGTCTCCACCAGTTCTTTTAGATTCCTACCCCTACTAGAAAACCAAATAAGGTGTTTCACCTAACCTCCTCTTCATTTCTTGGGTAAAACTCAAGTTCCAATTGGAGGTCAAAATTCTTTGGATCTTAAAGATGTCCCTATTGGAAGGAATTGCCATTGCTCCAGTTTTTAAAATGTTCAGTTTTCTAGAGGCGTCAATGTTAGATATATCTTTTGGGTGAGTTCTAAAAATGGGTGCATACTTTTCCTTCCTTCCTTGAAAAAGTAACCCCCTCTTAAATTTTCAATGAGGGTTTGTGGATAACCTCTTTCTTTAAACATTTTGATTAACTTCTTCACAATACCATCAAATATAGTGTCTTCCGTATTCAGCATTGAACGTCATACTAATGACCTTTAACAATGATTTTTTACTAAAAATATGGGTGACTAGTAAAGTGTAAATAATCATTCGAAAATATTTCTTTCCTGAAGATGGTTGAACTCATGTTCTCAGTATCTTTGTTAAGGATGACATCTAAAAATTCTATCTTATTGAAGGCATTTTTGTATGTAAACCTTAAAAATTCAGTAGATTCCCACAATAGGTAACAAAGTCATCCAGTTGTGGCTCATTCCCATGCCATAATAAGGATGTCATCCAGAAATCTAAAGTAGGCTTGGATATAGATGTAAAAAGGAAAGCTGAACACAACTTCCTTTTCCCATGCTACCAGAATGATGTTAGCCAAAACTGGAGTACATTTTGCACCCATATCTACTACTGTCCTTTGGTGAAAATATTCACCCTTGAAAAACAAAAAATTGTTTTTAAAACAAGTTCCATAAATTCACTGATAATGTAAATATCATTGTTGTCACAATCATGAATGCCATAAAGTACCCTGGTAAATGCTTCCAAGGCTAAATCATGTGGTATAACAGAAAAAAAACTGACAACATCAACAGTGACAAAATAAACTACTTCATTGTCAAAAACAAGATTGTTTAACTTCTTAAGGAGGTACCAAGAATCACGCTGTAAATGTTTGTGCTTGGTAATAATGTATTTACATTCCACTTCAATAAAGGCTGCTAAAACTCAGGTTTTGATAGATGTGAGGCCCCAATAAGTCTGAAAGGGGTATTAGTAGTACTTTTGTGGATATTGGGTATGCAGTATATTGAGGGTATCAGTGAATAATCAACCTTAACAAAATAAAAAGTCTCAGCCATAATGAAACCTTGATCTAACACGATAGCAAGCTAATAATCAATTTTCTTGTAAGCAGCATTACCTTTGTTTTTAGATACCCTCATAAACACCTCTTTGTCATTAAGGATATCAAACATTTTAGCAGAATAATCCAGTTGGTCCTTCGGTACTACCCTCCCTTATCTGGTTTCATGAGCTGGATCCTTCTATCTGTCATAATATTTCTCAGTGCCACTCATTTATCTCTTGTCAAATTATCCAAAAAAGCTCTTTGCCTGTGTGACTAATATGTTGTCACTTTCCACTTAACCCTATGTTGTCACATGCAGCCATAGAAAGGCAGACTTTACCTTTTAACTTGTATGAGCATGAGTTTTATACTAATGTAAATGCTGAACCGTGACAATACATAGAGTTACAGTGGCCACCATATATGCTCTTTGACATGCTCAGTAATATATGTGTTACATGATTGTACTGAGAATGCCTATTTAAATATGTGTCGTTGGTATATTTTAGTACTCTGACACTGGAATCTAGACTGTGGGAGGGATCAAAGGTAATAAATTACATCCATGTGACTGCTGTTAGGACTCGCATATAGGTTAAAGAATTGTAAGGCTATCATTGCAATATGTGTATGAAGGAAGCAACAGTGACAGTTTTAGGGCAGTGTACACACCTGTGTCAATGTTGACATACTGAGTTAAATCACAGGCACCTGTTCAATAATAACAATAATGTTAACAAGTGAATTAAGTGATAAAAAAGCCTTTGTTAAGCAACTTGCATATTATGAATGTTAGAAAGTAACTGACTGTTCATGCATGCTGTGCATGTATGTAACAACATACAGATGGACCTGACAACACAGATGTGCCACATTGACCAAGATATAAACAGAATCATGATTTGATGTGACATGCTTACATGCAAAATGAGACATACTAAGGTGGCATATGTGAACATGCATATAATTCTAGGTATATGCCAAGTGTAGTTAGTCCACTGAAAAAAGAGTTCTGTTTCTGAATATTATGATGTACATTAGTTTACATAGGCAGTTGTTTTGTGTATATCACAAATAGATAGGCAGTCCTCACAAGACATGGGTAAAATAAAAGTGCAAGCAAGCATTATGCCAGTGACCCATCAGTTATTGTGCAAAAGTAGCAAATGTCTAGCTTCAATTATTTGCAGCCTGATGTATTTTTTACTTTAAGGAATAAAACAACATATGTCATACCTAGTGTAAGTGCCACACCTGACATGCTAACTTGATTGAGTGTATTAAAGTACAGATGTGAATACAGTATATTGCAATGTATATCTAGCCCTGAAGTTAGCCTTGCTAAAGGCAATAGTAATAACTTTATGGCATTATGTTAACATACAACACACCCAGGTGAAGCACTGACGTATATTAATAATTCACCTGTAGTATGTTTAATTGCATAGACAGCAAATGTACAATGCCCTGTGAGAAATATTGTTATTCTCCACCTTTAGGTCACTAACTTCATTGCCCAGACATTGGCAAAGCCAAGATCCCAGAAGATAATTCAATTAAGTATTGACAAAGAACAACAAAAAGACAAGACATATCAAATGACATTCATTGCTAAGCAACACATATCAACTACATCATTATACTAGGCCTGCTTACAAAGAATTACAGCAAGAACTACCATAATAGCATGTAAACAACAGTAGCACATAAGAAAGTCTCATAACACAGGCCCAATCACACTTTTTAATGGTCCTGCAGCATCCCATACTGTAAGAAATGTTACATAAGCCATCATGTCCCATAAAGCTCTACAGTGTGAACAAATGAATTACTCTAATACATATATGTTTGGATAAAGATATGTAATGCAGAGCATTTTTATTTCAAATATAAGTAATATCTGTGAATAATCACTGACATACTCAACATTTGCTCCTTGAGAGACTCAAAAATATCTGAGAACAGCTATCAGAGAGCTTTCTATTAACTACTGATGCTCCAGAAATAAGCATTCAAGTTATGTCATGAAGAACACACTTGAAGGGCTTACATCATTATCCTATTATAATGAGTATGACACCTCTAACATGGGTTGTGAGACCTAAAAATGTGGCTCTTTTATGTTGCTTTATCTGCATTCCTTGCCTAAGCCTCTGCTGTCAGTGATGTTAACAGATTCAAACCCTTCGCAGTCATGCTACACATTCAATAGAGCTGTGTATTCACTGTGTCTGCCACAGGAGATAGCAATGAAGGTTGTCTCAAATAAAACAAATCAAGATGTGAAGCAAGAAAGGTCTCTTGAGGAAAATGTATCCAATACAATTTTTTCTCATTGATGAAAAGGAGGTAGCGATGTTAATGTGCATACGACTGTGAAACATCTAATATCAATGTTGGTTGGCCAAGATCCCAATTTCTGTCCACATTTTATGCACATACAGAGCTAGATTCAAACCACACTATAGATATAACTCTATGCTATACAAGGCTATATTAACTGCACATGCTACAGTGGCACTCTCACCACAAGCATCGTAGAACACCTATTTGACTGCCAAGAAATGTCCAATGTGTCAAAAGGTGTTTGTTCTGAACCTACCAAAGGAGAAGTCTTAAACTGTGAAATACTGTGCATCTAAAGGCGTTACATCATTGTATTGCTACAAGGAATATGTGACTATAATTTTCTTACAACAGTAACGTGATCTGTCTCCTTGTAACAAAATATTGCATGATGCTGCGTATACCCCAAAATCACGTGTTGCTTAATGCATTCATCACGGTGATACTAAAAGCAGAATCATGCAAAATTAGTAAATTGCTACAATTTTAACTAATGTCTTACTAAGGCAACAAGCTAAACAACACTGTATCATTCTCTCACACCACAGAAGAGGGCTTACTCATAGGTTTAGAAATAACACATTTCAACAAACTGATTCAGCAGCATTCAGCAAAGGAGTAGTATGTGCTAAAATTCACACAAAGTGTTAATGGGAAAATGTTCAGATATACATGTACACATCAGACATTTGATTGGCAACATTGTTAGCTTAGACCATACATTCACACTTATACTGGTACAACTGAGTTTAAGAAGTAATGCCTGACTTCGAGCACACTATCTGACATCACAAGCTAGAGAAAATTGCATTAATCAGTAGCTCATTATGGGACATTGTTTTACAACTGTGACACTGCACATTTGAATGGTTGATATCACCATGGTTTTAATAGGGTGATGTGTCTGCTAAAAGGAATGAAGTATTGGGAGAGCCCACTAACACAGACTGAACATGACAGTACAGACACATACATACACTTATAGCACTTTTGCAATGCTGGAATTGAACCATCTACCTATCTAGTTGCACAATTCAGAGAATGCGGTATCAAATGCAAGTGCTACAGCAGCAGTCTAACTTTTATGGGTAGACAGCAAACTCTTGACAGGGTGACCTCATCAGTGTGTTGCAGAGAAAATGTCTGTGCTAAAAGTTGCATTAGGTGTGGGGGATTGTTCTCCTAGTGTAAATGTGAGTAGAAGTAGATACAGCACTTCTGCCAATGAAGTTCTCTGTAACTGACACTTCAGATGCATACACAGAAGGAAGTTCAGAAATGTTGGATTTAAATCTCCTTCCTAAATACACCATCGAGAAATAACAGTAGGAATTGCATGAGCCACAGGACAATTCTTACTTCTATAACTAGAGAGTGCACTTTTGACAGGGTGATCTTATAAATGTGATGCAGACAAGATGTTTGTGGTAAATGTTGCATTAGATAAGGAGAGAGTCCTCTCCCACTGTAAATGTTTCATCTGAGTGGAAATAGATGCAGCACATCTGTCATTAAAGTTCTATGCAACTGATGCTTCAGATGCACATATACAAGCAAGTTTTGCATTGTTGGATTTGAACTTCCTTTCCATCTACTTATACCATCTAGAGAAAACAGTATGAATCATAAGGACCACAGGACAAGTCTAACTTGTTAGTGCACTTTTGACAGGGTGACTCATCAGTGTGTTGCATAGAAGATGTTTTATGTAAAAGTGGGATAAAGTGCAGAGGGAGCTATGTCCAAAGTTGAAGTTTTTTCCTGAGTGGAAGTGGACACAGCACATCTGTTGTTGAGACCTTACTGACGCATCAATATAACCACACACACACACACACACACACACACACACACACACACACATACACTCTCCCGGTCAACAAATGTAAAATAAAATTAAAAAATAAAATAAATAAATATCTAGAAACATTTACTTAAATTTATTTATAGCATCCTCTAGGGGTAAGTGGAGAAGGAAGGACCAGTTTATGGAGGAGTCTGTTGTTGAACTCATGAGGGTTGAAGTTAGGAAGACTACAACACTCTTTGTGTTTGTGCAGCTTAATGTGTTGAATTGTGTATTTTTGAATGTAGGTGGGAAAGTGGTCACTTATGGAAACAGGGAGTGTTTTGGGGTTATAGCAAAGGTTTGACTTGGATACTAGAATCCAATCAATGATAGCACAAGAGTTGGTTGGCTTGTTAATATAGGTAGATGATGAGATTAGTTCTGTAAAGACATGGAGATTTATATTAGAGTTAGGAGAGTCAGTGGTTAGGGTTTGCCAATCAATGTTGATGTCACCTAGAATTATGGCTTTATAAGATATGTAGTGAATGATTCAAGAGAGAACCTGCTCAAGAATGGGGATATTGTTACCCGAAGGGATATATAAAGCAGCAATTTTTTTTGTGATAGTTAATTTTACAGTTTACTATTAAGACTTCAGCAGGGAGAACGTTGGACAGTGAAGTTGGCACAGGGGACAAGTTAAGTTAATTAGAATGAATTATAGCTACACCTCCTCATTTTTATGGACCTTATCCAGGCAGAAGATATTATATCCATTGGGAAGAATTTCATTGTCAGTGATGTGGGGTTTAAGCCAAGTTTCAGTGAGAATTATTAAGTCAGGAAAATAGTGGGCATGAGTGGAATTCACAAATTTTGTTTAGAATGATGTGAATATTCAATGAGTATATGATTAAGCATTTGAAGGAGGACTGGGGAGAGGATGTTTGGGATGAGGAGAAGGTGTTAAGAGAACAGCAGGAAGGAGGTCAGTTTGGGGTGAATATATCCTGATAGGAATAAGCGTTTGGTGTTTTGCAAAAAGTGTAGGAATCTTAATGATGTATATGTGGCATATGGGACAGTTCTGAGGGGGTGTGAGGGGTGGAGGACTAATTTTATCTTGAGTATGAGTGGGTTTGAAGAGTTAAACAGAGAGGGTGTTGTTAGGAATGTGTGGGTTGTTTTTAAGTCTCTAAGTTGATGAGTAAGGGTAGGAAGAAAGTTTGTGGGAGATAGAGTGATAAGAGGACAGGTGGAGAAGAAGAAGAGGAGTGAAGACAAGGATGAGATGTATGTTGAGGGTGGGTGAGAAAGAGTGAAATGAGGACATTTGAGAGAAGACAAGTAGTGAAGAAGAGGTTGGTTGCCGTGTAGAGATAGATGTGAGTTAGGAAGTAGATACTGGTGAGAGACTGGGATTTTAGTTGAGAAAACTGGGGTGAGGCAGACTTTAAGTAACTGGGAATTCAGTGTTAGTCCTTAAGAGTGAGGAGGTATAACACTGAGGGAGGAGCTAGGTGAGTGTAGATTGTTGGGGGGCAGGGTAAGGTGGCAGTGTGTCTCAAATAATAAGGGTGACAGGATAGAGGGGGTGTGGTAGTATGGGGGGATGTGAGATTAGACTGGAATGAGAGTACAGGATGTGGAGGAGAAGAAAGGGAGTGGACAGAAAGAGGAGGAAAGAAAAGGGGAGGGGTAACAGAGGGATTAGAGTAGAAATTTAGAATAAGTGGAGTAGTTTGTAATTGGGGGTAGGGTACGGGAGTGGAGTGAGGGTAAATGGAAACTATCTGTTTCAGTAGAATGCCACAGATCAGTACCAGAGTTTAAAGATAATAAAAATGCTGTTATGGTGCCATATAAAATATTAGAAAATAGGTAACAAATGTTTGTCAGGCACTATAATCCCTGTGCTTCTGGTTTTAAGTGAGTTTCCCTGATATTTAAAATGTAGGTTGAATGTAGTGTTTAACTGACAGATAAACTGACAAGGAATATCAAAAGACAACTGTATACTGGGAGATGTGAAAGGGGATCCTAGATAATGTGACCCAGTTAGTATGCACACCACTACCCTACCTCAACTAAATACACAAGTTAGATAAAGGTAGAACAAAACTGCAGCTGAGTAGGGAAGACATACATTGAGAAAAACTTGAACATTCAGATGTGGACACTGTCTTGCTGTTGGGGTGAGTTTCAGATGCAGCCAATCCTGGGGGGGGGGTACATTCATGTATGCAGTGTGTAAGGTGAATTGAGAAGAACTTGAAAATTCAGATATGGGACTCTCTCTAGTTGTAGGGGTGAGTTTCAGATGAAGCCAATCCCGGTAGGTGGGAAGCACTCACACATGCAGTGTGTAGGATGACTAGAGGAGAACTGAAAAATTCAGATGTGGGACTATCTCTTGTAAGGGTAAGTTTCAGATGCAGCCAATCTTAGGAGTGAGAAAACACTTGCATATGCAGTATGTAGGGGAGTGGCGATCACACTAGTTGCTGGATGCCAGGGAGCAGCACCTTACTCAGAAGCATAATTTTTCTCTAAACTAATTTCTTGCACCATGTGCCACAGTGATAAGTAGCTGTTAGGTACATTTATTTACTCATTATTATCCAGAGTGCTGGTGGCCACATATTGGTGTCAGGTTCATTTGTGTTACAGAAGGCAGACAGAATTAAATTTTTCATTTTTGCCTTAAACTGTGGATGCACGCAGTTGAGTGATATACAAATGCAAACGGCAAAAAAAAAAGGATTCTGTAAAATTGTAATTTCAAAAACAGCTATCTATCAAACAAACAGAGCTCTTGCAATATTATCCTGAGACAGTCTTTCAAACATTGTTCCACAGCTATAGAACTTGCACTTGTGTTGCACATAATCTGAGATTCTGGTAATCTCAGTTTTCTAGAAAGAGGACACACAGAAAATTACATCATCTCATTTTTGAGACACCATGCAGAAGTCATAATGACATACTTTGAAAGGGAAATGTATTGTCATGATTCATAATTTGGATACATGGATTAGTAATGTATAATATATTCTATTTATTTACACATTCATAATGTTACTACATTTCTCCACTTACACTTTAGAAAATGTCATATTTGACATCATGCATAGCAAATTCACAAGAATAACAGTTTATTTTCTCATAACAAACCATTTGTAATAGCATTTCACAAGGACTATAGGTTAAATCATTAATATTTATAACACAGACTTAGAGTGATGAATTCACATCTAAAAATCTGTGTCAATACTTCATCTGACATCATAAGCAAAATTATCAGTAGTATTGATTTGAAGCCACAAATGCCTTTGCTTTTGCTCTCTACTCAATATATTTACAACCTGAGCCACAGAAATAGTTGGTTAATGAGTGTATTTTATTCATTCAGTGCTATATAGATTGCTGACAGCAGTACACCAGCACCAAGCTTATTTGCACTACAGAAGGCAGCCCAAACTATTTTTTTCATTTTTACTTTCATCCATAAAGTGTGATTGCACACTTCAAAGAGGTACACAAATGCTAAATGCAAACAAATAATAATAATAATAATAATAATAATAATAATAATAATAATAATAATAATAATAATCTAATTAATTGAAATAATCAAAGAGTATATCTAGCAATGACCAAAGGACATAATGTATTACATTGACACACTCATCCTTTTCACATCTTCTTGCCACATCAGAACTTTAATTTCTGTCAGGACTTTAGGTAATGCCAAGTAATGGGAACAAGGACAGACAGCAGATGAAAGTAGATTGTTTTTGACATAGCAGCTACAATTAATACTGGCATCAGTTCAAAGAAAATTGCTGTCATGATTACTGTTTGGGAGACATATTAATGTAATCCATCATATGTAATACATTTTTCCACAAGTCATGTTACTGCTTTTTTGTTATCACAATTAAAAAATATATATATTTCACCTAATGCATATCATATGTTGTTAGTAATACTGAGAATTTTGACTTTCAATCAACAACACATTCATATACCAAAATGCATGTCAATATTTATTCTGAGCACACCTTAGAAAAAATATCTAACTGTCTTCAAATTCCATTACCTGTCCTCTTTCTTTAAACTCACTGCACTTACACCTCTTCACAGTAATAAGTAGCTGACAGGAGAATTTTCTCACTCAGTACTATCCAGAGTGCAGATGACTATATACTGGTGCCTGGCTCATTTGTACTACAGAAGGCAGTCCAAATTAAAATGTTCATGATTTGCCTTAGGCCGTGAACTGTGTCTGCATGCTGCTGAGTGGTGTGCAAATGCAAAAGACACACACACGCACACACACACGCACACACACACACACACACACACACACACACACACACACACACACACACACACACACACATTAAAGGATATATCTAGCAAAGAACAGAACACTTATAGCATTAACATGATACAATCATCCTTTTCACATCTAGTTGCCACATCACAAGTAGCATTTGTGTTGCGCATTATCAGGGTTTAATGTAGTGGCAGTTGTTCAGATAGAGGCCACACAGAGAATTACAGGAGGTCATTCTTGACACAGTATATACAAGTAATAAAGATATAAAAAATTAAAATACAATGCATTATTGTGACAATGAATAATTGTGAGATATGGATAAGTCAACCAGCAAATATGATACATTTCCACATTATTCATTTAACTTCTTTTGTGTTTTCACACTTTATAAACTGTCATATTTTAGATATTCTATAGCATGTATCATTCTTAGTAATGAGAAATAGTGTTTCTAACAACTCATTTGTAACTGCAATTCACATGAACTACAGGTAAGATTTTTAGCAGTTATCACACAGAATTTAGCCTGTTCATTTTATGTATAACACTTTATGTCAATGTTTATTCTGAACCCAGTCAAAACAATATCTATGAACTGGATTCATACCCCTCATTATGAGTACTTTCTCTAAGCTCACTTCACTTACACTTTGTCCCTATGTTTATTCACTTAGCACTGTCCACAGTGCTGATAGAAGTGCATTGCAGTGTCAACTGCACAACTGATAGCATTCCAAATTAAAGATGTGAGTTTTTACCTTAGATAGTGAACTGTGGTTCACTGTTAGTGACTGCTAACAGTCAACAATGTGCAATGTCAAACAGTGTACAAAAGATGAAGAACCAAGGAAAAACTGAAACATTATGAAACATGTATTTAAAATGTGTCAGTCATATGTTTCCTCAGTCATATGTTCTCTTGTAACATGAACATATGCTCCCTAAACTTCACTACATTCACAACAGCAGTACCCTCACTGAATCTGAACCATCAACCAGGGCATTAATAACACGCAACTGAGATTATTTTTACTATTTTCCAAAGACAATGTCATATATTAGGTAGAAGAAAAAGTGGATTGCATATGGTGAGATGTGGCATTGTATTAATTCACATAAAAGTGCAACAGAACTCAAGAGTTGTCCTTTGTAATTTGCCAGTAGATGTCTAAACGAATGGGATATTGGCAACTGTTAAGCTAATACTTCCTCTGAAAATATTAATCAAATATTTGCAGCATGGCAGTTTTCTTTTCTTTATTTTTGTGAGCATCATTCCCTTATCTGTGCTTTTCTAACATGAATGAATGCAACCTCATTTGTGTTTGGTATTTATTTTAATGAGTAATATACTTCCTTAGAATTGTAGACATTTTTTTACAGAGAGAAACAACAGTGTGGTCATAATCACTTCGTAACATATTATGAATGTTGTGAATGCTTCTCTCCTAAGCCAGTGAATGCAATCTCAGATTTTTTTGGTAAGTCTCTTTTCCCTGACACACCCTTGGTAAGTGTAAATTAAAGAGGAATGACTGTGAAACACTGATTGTTCTTACATTCAGACTAATCATCCACACTTGTAAGCCCTTAATGCTCATCCTTGCAATGCTAGGATGTGTGCACGCAATTGTGTAGATCCTTACACCATGTTTACCTGCCCTGCACTTACTGCCAGAATTCACAAATGCTAACTAGTTCTTACCAAATTTCCATACTGAGTGCTCAGAGGACTTAATATGCATTATATAAAACTAATCATGTTGGTAAGGAACTTGTATAGTAGCACATAAGACTGTTTGGATCTAGAAAGCTCAAAGCCCCTATTTGACTTGTCAAACTTGTTTCTACTTTAACAACCAAACATCTGAAAAAGTATGTTGCTGTTATTTGCAAAGTGATTTATATTTTTCCTTATTGATGGATTACATTTTTCAATATACCATTTATTTACTGTCTGCAATTATTTTGTGCATGATAGGGGCATATATTCATTGATATTTCTTTTGTTGACACTCTCTTGTTACTTAATTTCCTTTAATTGATCTTTTTCAACTCATACAGGGCTATGGCACCCAAGACAGCCGGATCCCATAAATTTCCATACACAGATGTGGAGACGTAAGCTACAATCCAGGCACTGTGATGATATGGCTCATTCATTTTAGATGGAGGCAGAGGTAACTCCTCCAGTGACCATATCTGGGAGCAGAAGGTCAGTAATGTCAAAGTAGTTGGAGGATATGGCTATACTTATCAAAGGACATCAGACACTGGGACAGTGATATGATAATGAACATGAAACATAGGAAGGCTGCAACTGCTCAGCAATTGATGGCTACTGGGGTGGTCCTGCTACTGAAGCACCACTGACTGAGACAAAGGAGTTCATGTCCTCTGTCAGAGATCTAGGCAGTGCAGCTGGGGAGGACACATGGTATAATTATTGTTGATGTTGATTCAGAGGGCCATCTGATCTTCCAGGTTTTGTGTGTGTGTGTGTGTGTGTGTGTGTGTGTGTGTGTGTGTGTGTGTGTGTGTGTATATATATATATATATATATATATATATATATAGAGAGAGAGAGAGAGAGGGGGGGGAGAGAGAGAGATAGATCTTGTATCTACAGTATCCATCTATAGTGAGTAAAAAAATGAGGGAGAACAGAGTGATAAAAAGATGGGGGAATGAAAATGGGCAGCACACTTTTGTATGAGATGTTTCATATTTGGCAGATGTATATAAAGAGATTGCCTTTTGTTTCTTGCATCACTTGTATCTCTTGCATTGTGATACTTATCATCTGTGTTTTATCTGTTTTCCTATCTGTAAGCACAGCTAGTTCTGACCAACTGATCATGGCAAGCACACCTTTTTATTGTTATTCCTCTGCATAGAGTGGATTTATATATACATGAAAGTCCTTTTTGCATTGTGTTAGCATCTATTATTGTTTAAAATACATTTTACATAATGTGAGTTTGATAAGTTTATGTTCTATTTTTATCTTTGTTGTGTTGATTCCTTGTTATCATAGGTGAAGTGGCACTGTGAATTCCTACCACCTGATACCAGATTATTGTTAGCCTCTAATAATGAAGATGATGGTAGCGATGAAGAGACACAGCCTGGGGATACAGAGGGTCAATTTTACATTGAGATTGTAGCTCTAACATCCCCATGCCCATATTTCTGGCACAGTTAATATGCCTATGCATACCAATTTCACAGAGACTTCAGACACAGCACAGGTTAAGGGTGACACATTTGATCAGGGAAGTCTGATTACTCCACTTACAGAGCTAGCTGAGTTTCTCCACAGCCATCATGAGGGCAAAGTTCCTCACCGGATGGCTGGTAGAGGTGGTCAGAGGAGACCTGCTGTCCACCATTCTCCTGATGTTGGTGTGTCAATAGGTACCACATCATACATGTGTAAGATCATCACAGAGGCATAGGCATGTTCTACCAGTGCCTCAGAAGAGACAGAATGAGTACTAAATGTTCTGTACTCTCATGTATAAGACTACCTGAACTGTGTGGGAGACTTCTCGGAGAGAATAAATGACACACTGGATCAGGCAATGTCTATAGTGGAACATCTGCTGGGGAAGGGTCAGCATCCACTTGACATGATAACCAAAATTGTATAAACCACTCACGTATAAATGAAATACAACCAAAAGAAAAATCTGGAAATCCACTTTATCTACTTGGCCAGAGAGCTGCTAAATTGTCAGGTGTTAGCTGATGTGGCTCTGTCAGATACTGTTCCTGTAGTGGCACTACTTTCACTGCTCCTTCAGGGATTGAAGTGTCCATGCCCAGATGTGGTGGGCCTTGTGGTCATTGTACTAGATGTAGTTGGGATGAGAGCTCATCAAGCAGACATCACTCACATTCAGGTAACACACCAATGTCTAACCTTGGCTATAAAACTTGCAGTGCAAGTCTGGCAGAAGTAGTTCTTGTGGTCTGGGGTGGTGAGGGGTGATGGCACTTAACTGTTTATTCTACCATGCAAGGTTCACACCTGTCCAAGATGCCATAACTTAACGTCAGCACAATGTTTGATTGTATTCATAAGGACATGCAGAAATTGAAAAACAACGTGCCCAAACCACCACACACACACAAACGCACACACACACACACACACACACACACACACACACACACACTATAAACACTACTGCTGACTGATAAAAGCACACACACAATTGAGCATGTATTATATATGCACTATTGCTGACTGATATAAATCACTTGCTACTGGCTCTGACAGCTATATACTTCCTGAATAAATTGTTTGCCACTTGCACACACTCATTCCTTTGATGTCAGGCTTGCCCTCCTCTATTGCCTCACCTACACACTGTACAAGTGATGATGACTGTATGCTGCCCCTTGAATATTTGTGACATTGGGTTACCTATATGTCTGATGCACAGAGTGGTTAACTAATGCTTACTTACTCTGAAGCATGCTTTAATGTTCATGCATTAGAGAAGAAATCCTTCCATTTATCATTCTTATTAAGTTGTGAATGATTAGTTATGTAATTGTTGAGACCTTCATGGTATTTGTGTTAGTATTCACAGTAATGCAGTCAAAATGGATAGTTAATTATTACTTATTGCTATACTTGTGCAAATGATGCGATCACTGACCTGCTGACTGCTGGTTTATGTACAGTGACCAACTGGAATGTTTGATGTACAGTCCTGGGTAAAATCCTTAGCTGTAGATTGCAAACATCAGACATAAGCTTTTACTGGTATTACTGTACATCTGAAATATGTTCCAGTTTAAGGACATATACGTATGTTCATATGACAACAATCAGTTATATACCTTCTTTTTCATATAGCTTCTGCACTTACCTTGTTAATACTACAGCTACAAGATGTGTCCATGGGGGGTTGTCTGTGCCTGATGCTATAAGAACACCAACCATTAGATGGATAACTAAGTAAAGGTTGTGGTCTTTTGCAGCCATCACTTTCATTTAATCTTTGCATGTGTTTAGGATCTTCACTTGGGTAGTAACTGTGTGCTATCATTTGCCTCTTAGAGCCATGGAATACTTTCCTGCCTATGTCTACAAGCACCATCTGCAACTGATAGTTAAACTTCCCTCTCATACTTACTACTAAAATTAATTCACCTTTCCCTTTCTACTCTCCTAATATTATTTACATATTGTATTCATTGTCTGTGGAACTATCTACCTTCTGTAATTACTCTGTGTTTGTGAATTTGTTCTATTTCCTTTTTTTGTGAATCTCTTCACCCATACTGTTCCTGGAAATGGTCTATAATGATCACTGTACTACTCCAGTAAGTAAACTAAAATAAATAAAACAATAAATAAATCCCACAGACTCCTCTTCTGCATCAGAAGGAGCTGCGGCCCTGCCTGTGCTCCTGGAAGATGTGGTCCTTACCCTAGTTTTGCTTGTTGAAGCTGTTCTCTGAGAATTATATTGTGCAACATGACACACATTATGAGTATTTTGGCAGAGGTGGCTGGGTTTTACTGCTTTATTTGAGCAAGTCAAACAGATGTTCTATAATATTCCTAGTTTGAGCATGGACATCATTGCATCCTTGCTCAGTGGGGTTGTGTGGGTTTCTCATGGATATCATGAACCATGGTTCCAGTGCATAACCTGTATCCCCCACTAGATGACCTTGTGGAAAGTCACCTCTGCAAACCTTGTGTACAGGTCACAGTTGTGCCATATGTGTGAGTCATGAAAACTGCTTTGGTTATCTGCACACATATCGTATATGATCCCTTAGGCATTACAGATAACCTGACAGTTTATACAGTGCTATCCTATATTGCTGATATATGTCAATCACTGTTGAGCAGGTGGGACTTTTATTTCTATATGAATGCAATCTATGGCCCCATAACTTCAAGGAAGTGTGCTATTGCATATTCTTCTTGCATGGTTGTTGCTCTATCCTCTGGGGTGTGTGGGAAACAGATATGATCCCTTGGATGTTGTAGCATTGTATTTAGAAGCGCATGTAATATTCTGGAAGTCAATGTTTGTGACACCCCTAATATATCCCCTAATGGTCTCTGGAAAGTATCTGTAGCTAGTATACATATTGCTACATAATGCTGCACATGCCTTTGTTTCCACTGGGATGGCTTCTAAACAATTTCCCAAGGGCCTCAAGTGATGATAACAGAGGTCAGATATTTCCTCTAGTGTTTCCATGACCACCCTGTATAGTTCTATACTTTCTATATAGAAATATACTTTCTTTTTTCAATTTATACATTCTTGAATAGCTCCAATACGTTGGACTGCGTAAGTAGCTAATAATTTGGCTACTTATGCTTTTGTTAGCATATTTTGCTGATTACCCTTGTCTTGAGGCTCTACAGTAAGCATAGAGCTGTTCAATAAATACTAACTAGCATGTAACAGAAGCACTAAGTGTAGTAATAAATACCAAATAGCATGTAATAGCAGCACTAAGTGCAGTAATAAATACCGAAAGTGTAGTAATAAATGCCAAATAGCATGTAACAGTAGCATTGAGTGTAGTAATAAATACCAAATAGCATGTAATAGCAGCACTAAGTGTAGCCATTCACGAATCTTGGCCATATGCTTCTTACTCAAGTAGAAGCACAAAAATGAGGTACTGAAGATAAGTTTGTATGTACTATCTTCTGTTACATAAATATCTAAAATGGGAGGAATTTAATGTGCATTTACATTAGGCTAAATGTTTTCCTTTGTCCAAACATTATAATGAGGCACTAATGAGTTATAGTATTTAAACCAGCATGGATTAATCACAGTGTGACATAGGGTGTATGTATAGTGCCTTCCACTTGAAAAAGAATTCAGTTGTGTTATTAACAAGACATGAAATTAGGACAAAAAAATTAGCAGTCACAACTTGATTCTTCATTTATTACAGATATTAGGCATGGCAGGGTTTTATTCTATACAATTTGACTGCAGTAATTACTTACAAATCAGGCCTTTTGTACAAGAAAATTGGATCAAAATACACAGTTGTATTTTAATGGTCTGCCTAATGAAAACATCTGTGTTACCACAATGAATTTAAAGTTTTTCTTGATTTTTATTTCTAGTTTTATCACTGGTATTTCATAAGCTGGCCTTACTCCATATAGTCATATAGTTAAAAAAAACAGCATGTTGATAAGATGTGTGGTGCAGTAGTTTGAACAAAATGACCAAGACTGATGTTTCATTTATACTTAATTATGGGCAGGTTCAACTTTGTATGTGTATGATTTTAAGTATTATATGCCTATTTTCTATAAATTTTTATTTGCTTTGTCAAAGTTAAGTTTGCAAATTGCACACATATGTTTACACCTGAAGGTGACTTCCAAAACACATGTGTGTGTGTGTGTGTGTGTGTGTGTGTGTGTGTGTGTGTGTATACATATATATATATATATATATATATATATATATATATATATATATATATGTATATATATATATATATATATATATATATATATGCATATTATATATACATGAGCTCTGATGAACCTTATTTAAAAGCAAAATCACTCACCTACTTGTTTTTCAATAAAGACGTTTTGGTTACTAAACAAGTTATAATCGCTTGATTACTCTGAAGGCTCAACTGTGCTTGTCTACAGTGCATGGTTCTTTTTTCCTGATTTTTTTAGTATTCTCTGTCAGCAGCTTTGTTGCTCAAAAGTACCAGTTTTCCCTGTGGTCTACTACATATACATACATACATATATATATATATATATATATATATATATATATATATATATATACATATATATATATATATATATATATATATATATATATATATATATATATACAGCTAGATATAGATATGTATAGCCGCTTATAGTGAGCAGGTAAAAGAAACAGTCCCCTAGAGAGCTATGATCAGTGTTAACCTGCCATGCGTTGTTTCGGTATATTCTGTATATATTACACTGGAATCATCTACTAGCATGAAAAATGTTGAAGTGACAGTCTTGACAATCTGGGTTTTATTGGATGTCATAAGAGTTTTAACACCTCCATTTGCAGTTCTTTATCTTATGCATTTGCAGACATGATTGATATAGCTGGCATAATATATAGAACTTTAGGGAATACTACCATTCTGTATTATTTGAAGCGCATTGACATATTAGCCTAGTTAATTTATAAGGTGAAGATTTGAGATGTGATATTATTATTTAATTGGTCTCTCTGGATTATTGTAGGTATTGAGCATTGTCCAAATTATTCTAATTCTGAAGTGCAGTACACTAAATTATATGCTTGATTAATCTGGGTGGTAGTGAAAAATTAAATTCTATCAGTATAGACTAGTAAACTAAATTTTAAGTTTGCCATTGCTGCACATTTATTTAGTACCTACCATATATTGTTAGAGGTTTAATATGATAAAGATACTGCCAACACTATTCAATCAAATCAGAGAATTTTATTCATCTTATTGCAGAATTATGATAGTAACAGACATCTTAACTTCCAGACTCTGTCATCAGTAAACTCCACTACAGTCTGGAACTTAGCACAGAGTATTAATGCTGTGAATTGCTTACAAGCTTTCCTGCAGTACAGGGTTTGATTCCCTCAGTGTTCATTTTCCTACTGCATGACTCTGAGCAAGTGCATTAATTAGACAATGCTTTGGGGAATCTGGGCTAAGTTCATGATTGACCTACTGAGTACATGCCTAGTAATTTCTTGCCTTAAATGACAAATGGGTGATGGGCTACCTTTCTTAGTACAGCAACTCAACTGAATAGTCACCAAAGCATAAGAGTTACCTTGAGTGTATAATGCAGAATCATGACTATAGACAATATTCTTCTGTCTTACAAAACTAATCACCACACATTTAAATTATTTTTAATATATGTATTAATGGCTGTCTTATGAATTAGTTTACATTATAGTTACAGGTAAATTTTATTTCATTTATTTTTTATTAGCATTTGTACAGTTTTGTGACATTAATCTTATAGTATGCTAAAGGTTGAGACATTTTTAAATTATAGTTTACTTATGAGTCATACTTAGTTTAGTCTAATTTAGCAAAGGCATTTAGTTTTGGATGCATGATGAGTTTGCAGTACATGAAATTTCATTTGTCTTTCAGTTTTTTGAAAGGGGCTGAGATTTACTGATTCTATACACAGATTAAAAACAAATGTTTGACTGGATACACAAGAGTTTTTATAAGTAAATATCAACACCCGGTGGTCATTTATCAGCACTTGTCATAAGGATAAAAACATTCACCAACACCCAGAAGTATTTTTTGTGCCTAATTTGTAGAATTTGCCTGGATAGTCCTTCAATATCATTTTACCAATGTGCAATAAAGCAGATATTGCAGCCTGAATGAATATAACAATGACTATATATATATATATATATATATATATATATATATATATATATATAGGCTCCCATCAGCTCTTATGAGTAACTTGCTGATGATATGAAATACATATTACAAAACATGAGTGCTACATACTTGTTGAGGCCTACCAATTAATATATTAAATTATAGCAGCCAAATGCCCATGTTTGCTTATAATAAGCCCTACCTATTTATAATGTGTTCATAAGTGTAAAACTTCTCACAGTCTCAGAATGAATAAATTGTTTCTTATAAACACTACACAACGTAATGTATGTTCGTAGTCCACAAGAAACACAGGAGTCACATTAGCACTTTCATTGCTTTACTATTGGAACTTCATCTGAGATACACCATTTAAACATTCAACTAGTTAAAATACTATCAAACCAGTGACATCACACTCCAATTAAGAACATACAAATTAATTAAAGCACTAGTGATGTAAAAAATAGTAATAAAACTTCTTCATCAAACAATTTATAGCACGCACAAAAATGTGTGTAATAAGAAATCTCAACAATTGAAAATAATCTTGATATATTTATACAAATGTATATTTTAATACATTTTTAATGGAAATGGTTTCATTTAAACCCGGACTGACATCAGCTCTGAGAAAAAACTTGTCATTTCAACTCTAACATCTCTAAATAATTGTTACTAAAATCAACAAACTTGTTAGTATCCACTTGTAAAACTAAAAAATAAAATTTATGAACATGTTAACAATTTAAACTATGCCTTGCTAGGGCATTGTTCATGTCCTTATTTTTAATGCCTCTAAGATGTTCCCCCATCTGACTTTTGAGGGCTCTAGAAATCTTTCCTATGTAAAAATTGTAGCAGGACCCACAGATTGCCAAATAAACTAAACCTACACTTTTACAATCAAATTTGTGTTGAGGTTCAAACAAGAACCTACAGATCTTAAATAAAAAAGTACTTTCAGGATAGATGAACCTGCAAAATCTGCACCCTCCACAGAGAAATGTACCTAAAGGTGAGGAACTAACTGTTGTAAACTTGTCTTTACCTTTTTCTAATAAAAACTTCAAATTAGATGTCTTCTTATAAATAAATTTAGGCTCCATAGCCACTACCTTGCTGAGAACCCTGTTCCCTAAAATAACTTTTCAATTGTCCTGAATGAGCATGTAGCACCATCTTTTGCCAACTTGGTAATGTGCTGGTGGGAGAATTTTTACTTGTCTAAATTACCTTTGTTCAAATCTGTTTATTTTTATCGTAGATACATAGATGATTTGTTTTTTATTTGGAAAGGTAGTAAAACAGATTTTGATAATTTTGTTTTACAAATGAACAATAGTGTTAGGTGGTTGAATTTTGAAGTAAGCTGTATAGGTACCACCATTAACTTTTTGGACATCGAGCTTACATATAATCCTGCACAGAAGAATTTTTCCAGTAACATTTTCAGGAAAAAGACTTTTAGTAAGAACTACATTCATTTTTCTAGCGCCCACCCTGAGTATATGAAATTCAACATTTTTAGAGGTCAAACTATCAGATTGAGTCGTATTATAAGTCACCATAAAGTTTTTATTAATAAAGTTAACGTCTTGATTGATATGTTTAGTCAAAGCGGATATCTCAGGACTAAGTTAAGGAAGATAGCGGATGCAGTCATCTCCTATAGAATAGACAAATACAGGCCTATTCTTTTTTCAGGATTTATTCCCAAAGCTAAGCACAATAAGAGTGATAAGTGCAACGACAAAAAATTTCTAGCCTTTCAAATTCCAATGAGTTTGGAAGGGGAACAGCTTAAAAAGATCCCATTCAGGACAACTGGAAAGGTATTTTAGGGAACAGGGATCTCATCAAGGTAGTGGGTATAGAGCCTAAATTTATTTATAAGAAGACGTCTAATTTGAAGTTTTTATTAGAAAAAGGTAAAGGCATGTTTACAACAGTTAGTACCTCACCTTTAGGTACATTTCCCTGTGGAGGGTGCAGATTTTGCAGATTCATCTATCCTGAAAGTGCTTTTTTGTTTAAGCACTGTAGGTTCTTGTTTGAACCTCAACACAAATTTGATTGTAAATGTGTAGGTTTAGTTTATTTGGTAATTTGTGGGTCCTGCTACAATTTTTATGTAGGCAAGACTTGTAGGGCCCTCAAACGTTGGATAGGGGAACATCTTATAGCCATTAAAAATAAGGACTTGAACAATGCCCTAGCAAAGCATAGTTTAAATTGTGAACATTTTCATAAATTTTATTTTTTAGTTTTAGAACAAGTAGATTCTAACAAGTTTGTTGATTTACGTAACAATTATTTAGAGATGTTAGTGTTGAAATGGCAGTTTTTTCTCAGGGCTGATGTCAGTCCATGTTTAAATGAAACCATTTATATTAAAAGTTTATTAAAATATAACTTTGTATAATATATCAAGATTATTTTCAATTGTTGAGATTTGTTATTACACACATTTTTGTGTGTGTTATAAATTGTTTGATGAAGAAGTTTTGTTACTATTTTTACATCACTAGTTCTTTAATTAATTTGTATGTTCTTAATTAAAGTGTGATGTCACTGGTTTGATAGTATTTAGTTAGTTGGATGTTTAAATGATGTATTTCTGATGAAGTTCCAATAGTAAAGGAATGAAAGTGCTAATCTGACTCCTGTGTTTCTTGTGGACTACGAACATACAGTGCATGGTGTGGTGTTTATTTAGTATTTTGCATGCTTCAGGTTTGTTTTCCAAATTGTTTCTTATATTCTTGTGTAATAATTCAGTCATAAAATATCTTACATTTATACAGCAACATTGACGTATTTATGACTTACATTTAATTCCTTTTTATATTCTTCAGTCCAAGTGAATGGCTTTGATAGATAACCACAACAACACTCAAAGGTGTAAAACTGGAAAACATAAAAATAAACCACAAATGTGGTAAAACAATCCCAACAAATACCACTCAAGACAAGCATAAGATGTACGGTTTAGTGCTTTTGTCTTACAAAGGATATTTTAAATGCAGTTTGGGAACAAACTAATTTGTCCAGAGCCACTTTAAGTAGCTAGGTTGATTAGGGTAGGGGAAAAGGGGAGATTAAAGGTGGGGGGGAGGTGTGGGTTGGAATCGGAAGAGCAGGGAGTTTAGGGGAGTGGTGGTTAAGAAAGGATTAACTTAGAGAGGCATTAGGTAAGTGTAAGTAGAAGTTAAGGTATTTTTTTGTGAGAGTGTCAGAGTTGTGAGATTAGATTTAGGTATAAACTTGTAGCCTGCACTTCCCCACCCCCTTTTATTACATGAAGGATTTTGGCTAATTTCATAAGTGTATTGGTTTGCTGGCAGAGAAGAGGGGCAGGCTTTTCCCTCTTCTGTTCCCCCTCTGGTGTTGGGTGTTGGATTTGGAAAGGAAATTGCTTGGGTATGGAAATGATTGGTGGTATGCTTCTTCCAATAATGTAATCATAACGGAGTGGTTGAGGTAATGCTGCTAATGGGCCAAGGTTAGTGGGATACGCTGCCCTGTTAAATTGTTACATGCATGTTATGTTCATGTTGTGACTAATTAATATTATGCGAGATCAATTAGATTTGTGATTAAGAATGTTGTTCAATAAAGTTGTGATTAAAAATGCTGCTCAATATGAGGTCACTATATGCCATTCTGGTGTGGTGTTTTATTTGAATGTGATCTGAAAATTTTATTTTTTCACCTAATGTACTTTGTTATTTTAATTGTATTTGATTTTTGGTACCTGTTGCTCTAAAAAAGTTTTTTTTATAGATGATCCTGTGACTATTTTATGGGTATTATAAAGGTTTTTTCTTGCAATGATGTATTGGTTCTGATGAAATCAAAATAAAGATGAAAGCGTTAAACAACATTTCTTATACCTGTTTTGAGTGGCGTTCTTTGGGATTGTTTTATCACATTTGTGGTTTGGCTTTATTAGATGTACAAAGCTAGCCTGAAATGGCCTTGTGCAGTCATCTTCCAATTCACATAATGTGAATATGGGATGCAAAAAATTTAGTTTAGTTATAACAAATATATATTTTTTAATTGTTAAAATCAGTTTATTAAAAATGTTCTTTCATGACAGGTACTTGTTATAGGCTGTTTGACATATTTTGCTGCCTTCCAGGATGTCACAATCAGTTATGTTTCAACTTCATTTTTTTGAAGAGAATTTAAAGTTCAAAAAGATTTTCTGCATAACACATTGTATTATCACCAATTCATATTTTTCCTTGAGTGTAAGCCTTACAAGGACTATATGAACAAAGGAGAACTAAGTACCAAGTACAATGTGTAACTCCTGGCTTGAGGTATATCCGGTATATGTTTTTGAAAGTACATTTTGTATACTCTAGTTATACATGCTAGCTAAAAGTGTACCAGATATACCAGTAATATTTTACTTAAACCATCATTGTAGTTGACCTGCACACCTATACATATGTATATACTTTTTATTTTATCTCCCCATCAAAAACACATATACACACACACACACACACACACACACACACACACACACACACACACACACACACACACGCACACACGCACACACACACACACACAGACACACAGACACACACACACACACACACACACACACACACACACACACACACACACACTTTCTCTATAAGAGGAAAAGCAGGTTAAAAAGTTTCCTAGTGTGACTATTTTCCCACTGTCCTACCCTCCACTATGTGAAATCTATCAGTGTTTAAATTGAAATTATTGAATGACAGCTAAAGCATGCATATTATCCTTAATACTCCTAACTAACATTCTTTGGTCTTTCTAGTATCCAGATATATCCTATGACTGATTGCCTCATTCTGTTCTCTCAGTAATTTGCTTTATATATTTAGTTTTTACATCCCAGTGCATTGTGTTTCCCATACATTTTCTCATGTCTTTCTTCTGTTAATTTTCCCTATCTATTTTAATAATTGCTCCTCGCAAGAATATGACATCTCCATGGTGCTCTGATACTATGGGCCTGAGTTACCCTGTGACTGTGACAGCTTCTGCAAATATCTTGATCAATGAGCTCACCATCATATGTATTGTACATCCTTCTAATTCCAAATAGATTCTAACTCAAGTCTTGTTTTCCCCCTGACCTAATGTCATTTTTAGCATCTGATATTCTCCAATAATGACTTCACGTACAATATTGGACTGGTAGCTTAGGAATCTGTGCTGTTGTAATCATTACCCCAGCAATAACAATAGGAGAAAAGAGCTTTAGTACAACTGTTCCAGACAATTTGAATCATACAACCTATGGTATAAGAAAAGGAAAGAAAGAAGGTACTCCCTTTTACGGAAAATAAACATACCTTCTACCTCAAACATCATTTGGCTGTAACCTTTTCAGGAGTAGTGACTGAAACCCTACATCTGCAACATAGGAGAGCAATTCTTTCTGTAATTACCCAATAACTTCACTTCTTAACCAAAAGCTTAAAGCCTTCCTCTGCCAGTCACAGTCAGTACTGGATGCAAGCAAAGTGGGAGAGAAGCGATTAGGTCAGGCAAAATAGTGGGGTGATTTTATTTTCATTCAATTTTATTTATTTATATATTTCAAAAAATGTGTATATACCATGGGCATCCACTACAGGAGGTTTAAAGTATTACACAGTGAAGATTCTAGGATAGTTGTTTTCTTCTTGCAGCTTTTAGTGAATGGTTTGTCTGTGTGACCTTTTTAACCTTTGATTTAGATATTTATTTATGTATTTATACATTAGATATTTGTTGTACTTGTAAGAGGTGGGTTGGTCATAGAAATCTTTTCAGCTAGATTACAAGGTTGGAAGTAAAAACAGCAATAATAAGGAACAACTGCAATAAAAAATGTTTAACTTTCTACAATGTATAGAATGTATTTTTTATCATATAACCATAAGGTATTACTAGCAGGAAGTGAGAAATTACTATTTGTCCATATCATAGTTGCTAAGCTCTCCAAAGAAGGACTTCCTGCAGTTTTGGAGATATTGCCATCAAAAGGAAATAAACAGATTAGTGGTATTATGTACCTAAACTGACATAAAGATAAAAAAAAAAGGATGTCAAATATTTATTCATTAAGAAAAAAGGGAGAGTAGTGAACAGGACATAAGATTTGTTAAGTATGCTGAGGCTGTCTTTGAAGTTGAAGTGCAAGAAAGCTGAAATATAAGAAAACAAGTGAACACCACATTAATCTCCAGTCAATGAGGAATGTTGCTATTACATAGAAATGGTTCTGAATGATTTTGACCATCTGCCTAATGATATATTCTAGACAGAACAAATAGTATTCATAAACCAGTACTGGGTGGTGCAGTGGTTAGCATTGTCGCTTCACAGCATAACGTTCTCTGGTTTGATTCTTGGCTGAGGTGCTCTCTGTATTGAGTTTACATGTCCTCCCTATGTTCGTGTGGGTTTCCTCCTAGTACTACATTTTTTTCCCACATTCCAAAGACATGCATCTGGATCATTTCTCCGCCAGGTCTCCACTGAAAATGGACTCTGTCCCAGTCAGACTTTCCTGGTAAACAAATGTTAAATACATTCACATTTTTATAGAGGTAATCCAGGAAGAGCATCTCTTCGTGGGTATACAAGTCATGGTCTTTCAGGATGACTACAAAAATGTGGAGGTGTATTGTTAAACGTGTCCCTATCACAAAAGCTTAATATAGTTAAGGCATAAGTGATGGGGGACTACATGTGTTTCAGTGAGATTTATAGAGACAAATCTAAAATTATCTCATTTGCATACTAAATATATACAGTTTTTGAACTTACACCAGTAAGCAGCAGTTTAATATGAGAATATGGAGTTGCTAGAGTAAGGGGAAAAAGGAATATGTACTGCCATACATTTCTAAAGGAAGGACAATTACTGAGTTTACTTAAAGAAATGTCTTATGTTTTTTAGTCCTTGTGCATACTTGGTTAAACTACTGAAGGGATCATGTGGGAAATGTTTAATTTTGGTGCTTGAACCTACTTGGACACAGCACTGAAGAGATTGCTTGGGGAAATGTTTCATTTTAATTCTTGGCAATACTTGGACATAGTACTGAAAGGATCAGTAAAACATGTTTCATTTTGGTGCTCGTGCATACTTGGACATACTCGGACATAACTGCTGAAAGGATCGATGGGCAAATGTTTAATTTTGGTGCTTGTGTATACTTGGCCATACTACTGAAAGGATCGCTTGTGGGAAATCTTTAATTTTGGTATCATTGAAATGCTTATACATACATGGCCAGATAGCTGAAGTGATTACTGGGCAAAACAATTTATTTTGTGACATTTTAGTGCTTGCGCATATTTAGACAAACTGCTGAAGGGGTTGCTGGGGGAAATAATTCCTTTGTGTGTAAGAGAAGTGGTGTGCTGAGGGCAAGTCTGGGACTGCAAGTTATATATCAAGGCTCAAGCACCACTTTAAACAAAGGATGCATGTACTGCATGGAAATTGAACTATGAATTTTAAGAACTTAACAATAATTTACAACACTTTGCAAAATTTCATATGTAATGTCTCATTATACTTAAGACATTTCATGTTAGTCCAAATGGCCTTTATGAATCTCACCTTTGTTACGCTCCTTCATAAACATCAGGGATACCCCTATCGCATTTGTACAAATGACTATGAATACCAGACAAACATTACATTGTATTTCTCAGTAGTAGTTGGGTGGAAGGAATGCACTGTTAACTATGCAGGATCTTCAATGTTTCATAATGGAGGGTAAAGTAGCAAACTAAGTAAGCCAGCCATCCTTAATGACCACCAACAGTTTTCTGTGTAACTGTTACATGTTACTAGGAGTTATCAAATATGGTTTGACAGTGAGGATTCATTATTATTTAACAAACACTGTTTCTCTGATGGACAAAACAATGTAAAAAATCACTAAAAGCCAATTTCATTAAGCCACCCATGTCCTCTCATACTCCCACTAACTTATATATAAATATATACACATACACGCACATATATATATATATATATATATATACTGCAGAACATTGAAGAAAGGGCAACACCACACGTTAGCTGTTGCACTGCTGCCAGTTGGACAAACTGCATGCGCCAAAAACTCACTCCTGACTGTAATAGTTAATATCACCAACAGGAGGATAACTGATGTAGGAAAATGACTGTAGAATAACGTTTATTAGATGTGGAAAGCATGTCTATGGCATATCAGTGGTAGCCATTAATTAATGTCCTTCGTGGGAGCATTAAAGCAGGACTTATAACAGTTGCAGCTTAGGTTACAATACTGTGATAACTTTTCCTTCAGAACACTGGTGATGCCTCTCATTCACATTCCAGGTCTGTGTGCAGACAGCTGCAGCTTAGGTTACAATACTGTGATAACTGTTCCTTCAGAACATTGGTGATGCCTCTCATTCACATTGCAGGTTACTGTGCAGACAATGGGCTAAGAGGAAACATGGGTTGCTGAGTGGTACTCAATGGAACAAATCTTATCTGATGTTTTTTCCTTGCTTGTTTGCTTGTGTAGCACATCAAACCAGAATTGTTTGCAGATCCAGATATTCATATATCCAGATGCTGGAGGAGAAAGCTTTTATCAAGTTAAGGCATGAAAGTTATGGCTTCTCTGGGATTTCAGGAAGTTGCTTGTGAGGAAAGAGACAGACAAAGGGTCCATAAGACTACTATCTCAGCAATCCATAGTCATCCTTGGTTAAAAAATAAATAAATAAAAAACAATAATTATAGTGCTGCAGGTAGGGAGCAGAATGGGTTGTGGAGTGTTCAAGGGGGCGGGGTTGCTGAAGGAGATATTTTCAATATTTTGAGGATCACAGCAGATACAAATGGTGGCTTACTGTTGCCTTAACCTGTTCAGAGAAAATTCCATAGCAAGAGGCAAAGAGACAAAACAGATAGTACTCAATGTGTTCATGAATATAGCAACAAGGCAGGTATAAAGTGCAAAGCTTAGAATTTATGGTTGAAGGCATACATGATAGAGATTTAACACCCATTTGGGGGTCATTAAATTACCTATGACTGAAGAATTTTACCTGGAATTTCAGAAGAGGCCTGGAGGAACAAGATATAATCTCTTAAAGGGATAGAAGAGGGCTGAGTGACCTGCAAATGTATGAACTTTAAATGATGAATGAAGGGTGCTAAGTAAAGGACTTGGGTCCATAGAATACACATCAAGCTGCATCAAACACACACACAAATAGAAATAAAGATAGTTGATTTAGGGTATATCTCATTTTTTGGAAGTACCATGGCATCAAGTCCTGACTAGGATGCACAACTGAACCTCTGCAGTTATTCTACAATTACTAGAAAGTCCACAGATGGTGTAACCGGGCACTAACAGATGAAGGGGAACTGCAGACTGAAAGACATGGACAGATGTAAGCAATAGCTCCTTCTTGGATTTTCATCTGATAGTAAATCCTCAAAACTGAGTTGGCAGCATACATAGTCAATAAGCATGTGGTTGCAGCTGTTTTCCCAATTGATGGAACACTACTTCCTAATACAGAGAAGTGTGTCATGAGAGCTGGAGAAAGGAACTTTATATCTTGTGATAAATAAACATAACACTGAAGAATGCGCTATTGTGACAACTAGATAACAACAAAGACCTGAAGGCAAATGTACAACAGTCTTTTATTTTTATTTAAACTAATGTTTAAGCAAAACGATTTCAGAGTCAGTGTGAAAGTTTCAAAATCAAGCAAAGAACAATGACAGCTGGGTCAGATTGTGCTACAACAGATTAATAATAATAATGATGATGATGATAATAGTAATAACAGTAGTAATAATAATAATAGAAATAATAATAATAATAATAATAATAATAATAATAATAATAATAATAATAATAATAATATATCATTTAAAATAATTTCACATTATATGATCAAGATAAGACATTCTGTAAAATGATCTATACCACACTGGACTCACAGATAACCTTTAGATGAATGTAATATAATAATTCTTGTCAGATATTCTAAAAACTTTCCTTCTATACGGAAACTATTTTCAAGATAGTTTCCATCCCATTGCAGGTATTAAACATACACTAGAAAATGTATTTTCAGTTACTCTGCAATAGTTCAGGTAAGGTAAAAAATACTTACATTTATTAATTTTATCTAAAGATAAAAATAAAGCTGCAATGATTAATTCCTGGGATTTGCCTAACAGAAGGCAGTTGAAGATTTAAATGCCATTAGATTAACAGTTGTGCTTGTATAATGCAATTAGTGGTTCAACCACCATGAATATGCATCTGTTTGTCCTTGTGTTTCATATAAGTTCTCAAATGCTGACCTTGGGGGAAGAACACATTGATATGTCTCGCATATGTTATAAAAACAAAATGAAAGATGCCTGGAAGCTTTTGATTAATTTGTAAACATTTTCCAAAATGTATCTCTTCCTATTGTTTTTAACACAAATTATGTAAACAGTAATTATCTGAAAATAAACTTTATTTTTAATGAAATGTACAGCTATATGTCAATTACTTGTACAGGTTTTCTGCTGAAAGTTTTTTTTTTTGTCATGGTTATTATTCAGATACATTTTAATGAATACCCTACATTACACAATTTTAGAGCACCTGGATTATATTAAAGCTTCTGTAGCTTTTTAGTTTATTAAACATTGCATCACTATAAACATTTATTTCTGTTTTGGTACTTGATATTGTGAAGGATGTTTCCACTTTCAAGCACTAGTCATAACTATTTAATTAATAAATCTTAATTAAATTTTCAGAAATAAGTTCATAGGTTCATAGATTCGTAGAGAGGTACAAGGCTAGCTACCCTTGTTGGCCATTTTAAGCCTAGCCAGTTTCCCTCAAAATGGGCCATAAAATAAATTATTAAGTATGTGCCTTATACTTCGTGGAAAGAAATACTCAGGTAGTATTTGTAGCTTGATAAGGTAGCACTCTGCTCATTATCTATGCCTCCTGGTATAGTATTTGATTATAACCAATTCCATTAAGTCAGTATCATATCTCTGCTCACTTGTACTATCCAAAGTTCTACACAGATACAAACGGATTTTGTGTTTGAATGAGCAATGTAAATTGATGTTTTTTATGTTGCTTTATTAGGCTACAGGTCAAACCACATTTTTAGTTTTAGTTCATTTGTCTGGAAAGTAATAAACAAACTGATCATCAAGACTCCATTTCAGCCATGTCCTGCAATTTAAAGTAACCAACTAAATTCCTACTAACTATGTGTTTATGTGTTACAGTAGGTTATAAAAAAGTAATAAGTTTCTATATAGTTAACTATGCATAATGGGGTGTATATTAGCACAAGATTAGTCATTGCAATGGGGTATGAGATAGACTAATGTGCTGATTGTAAGTACATGATTTCAGGCAGTTTCTTAATGTTTCCAACAACACTAGCAGGAAATACATATAGTATGCAACATTCCACTTAGTTTTCATCCCTACATTCACCCTCACTTATCTCCCTTATCAAATGTCTTATTAAACTCCTCAGTTGGTTCTTTGTCTACCACCTTGTCCACTAGTTCACTCCACACCTTCACAACCTCTCTGTAAAGAAACACTCTCTGAGGTTGAATTTATTTGCATCCATAAGAAAAGCACATAACAGGTTGATTATAATCAGATACCCAGTCATAAATCAAGCTAATCTAAAAGGTGTCATGGAAGACTCCCAACAGCTGGATTTACAACTGCCCCAAATAATGGAAGAAATAATTAAATAAATGGGCTGAGAATGAGGCATATGATACTTCTAATAGTGGAATATTCTGCACATTTCAACCAACACAGAAATAAAGCTACTGACTTAGAATCTGCTATATGCAAACATTTTCAGTTAAAACACATATTTCCAGCAAACCCACTTGGTATCTAATGTTTTAGAGTGTGATTATTCGCCCAGTCCAATTAATCAGTGTATGTGTGTGTGTGTGTGTGTGTGTGTGTGTGTGTGTGTGTGTGTGTGTGTGTGTGTGTGTGTGTGTGTGTGTGTAAATTAAATGGGCAGTTAAGGCTTTCATTTGAACAATCATTCTTAGCTTGTAAAAACCCGCGGTAGTGGTGCTGCAGTAGCATTATCGCCTCACAGTAAGATGTTGCCGCATTCCATTTTCAGCTAGAGCATCTTCTGTGTGGAGGCATGCGTGAATGGGTGTGCCTTCATTGAAGGTTGTGCATCAGGGCTGGTAACTCGGCACGTAAAAATCCCCTACCAAACATTAGCGGACCAGAGTTCCGCTGTGGTGACCCCTAACCGGGATAAGCCGAAAGAAACAACAAGAAACAACAATTCTTAGCTTGTACTATTTATATATTACTTAACTGCTATCAATATCTGAATAAAATTAAATTCTATGTAGTATGAATAAGTAAGGCTGTGCATATTGTGGGAGTGTGACTCAGAAAAATTGCTCTGTGACACACAGTGCAGAGTTCCTTTATTTAATTTATGCTTATGTATAATAGCTGTGATTCTTAATTCTCTTTGTGTATTTTATAGTTTTTCAACTCTCCAAAAGTCTCAGACAGGTATTCTAATTGCAGATTAATGCCCCTGGGTGCATAGCTTCAAGCCTGAAATAATACTTGCTATACACCTTTCACCATCAGATAATACTATGTGAAGTCCTTAATTCTCCTTGCTGTCTTCCAACTACAGTAAAACAAAAAACATATCCCGGGATTCATGAATCTTACTCCAGGTGCAGGCATAGCATTGGCATTTCAACACCAAATATGGCTGGTTAGCGATCCAGGTACGAGCTGTTTCCATGTGCACTACTCATGATACTACGCCAAGACAGCTCGCCCCTGTATGCTAATTACCCATTTTCAGCAGTGTAGCATGCAAATGAAGGTATTTAGCAGTCCAGGAAGTGGTGCAGGCATAATGTAAGCATGCAGAAATGTAAACCGTAAAAAATGGTTTACATTTTTGCAAACATAAAATCAGAGCCATGACAGCCGACCAAACACATGTATTATATTGCTAATATTTGCCAATGGCTAAATATATAGCCATTGGCATAAAACAATAGGTTCTTAGGTTCATGAGTTGGTACTAGGCTATCAGCCCTAGGGCCTATGCAAGCCTAGCCATAACAATTCCCTGGATATTTCTTCCTACAATATTTACTTCTCTGGATCCCTGTCTAGCAGGGCAACTGACATGATCCCCGGGGTGAATTTCCTATCTCCCATCCAATCATCAAGGTTCCTTTAGAAGAGGGCCAATGAGGCACTCTGCTTGACATGTATGGGCAGTCTGTTCCAGTGTATGGGGAGTCTCTGGGTCAGGAACCTATCACTCCAGCATGTTTTGTTCATTGTGATGACAAGGTTTAGATCCCTGGAGCGTGTGGCACTGATGGATTGGAATTTCTTTAAGTGGAGCATGTCCAACAGCTCAGTATTTGACATGGCTTTGTATGTTAAGCAGAAATCACCTCTGAGTAGATGATATGCCACAGAGTATAGCTGGAGTTTTTTTAGTCGGTCAGCATATGGCATCTGCTTTAGGCCTGTGATTCATTTAGTGAGGTATTTCTGTGGCCTTTTCAGCTGTTGCAGATGTCTTGTGAGGTACATACCAAACGGGGCATTATACTCTATAATGGGTCTAATGAGGGATGAGTACAATGGGACAATGACCTCCTTTTTTCTGGTTGAAAGGTCCTTAGTGATGAGGTGTGCCACATAGAAGGATTTCCTGACTGTTGTAGCGATGTTGTTATCGAAAGTGAGACCACTGTCCACCTGTGTCCCTAAGTCTCTCATCACACTTTCAATGTTTAGTGTCCTGCCACCTATGTGGTAATTCATGGGTACATGTTTTTTTCCAAAGGGGATAACTATACATTTCTTGGCATTAAGCTTCAGCCCATGGCTCTGGCACCAGGCATCTGTTTCTGTAAGGCCATTTTGTAGAATATCCACATCATTTGGGGATTCAATAATGGCTCCCAGTATGCAGTCATCTGCAAACTTTGTTAGCCAGAGTCCCTTAGTGTTGGCCTGTACTTCAGAGAAGTAAATGCCAAACAAGGGTGGTCCCAGGACTGAACCCTGAGGTACTCCACTTGTCACTTGTCTGGAGCTGGATTTGAAGTCGGCTATTTTTACAGTCTGCGTTCTGTCAGTAAGCCAGTTGGCAACCCATCAAGTGACATAGGGATTTATGCCCAGCTTAGTAAGTTTATCTATGATTCCAGAGTGGGGGGATGGTGTTGAAGGCCTTGCCAAGGTCCAGATAGGCTGTGTGGACCACCTTACCCTTGTCCACAGCTCTGGAGACTGATTCGAAGACGTCAATCAGATTCAGGATACAAGATCGGCCTTTCACAAACCCAAACTGGGTGGGGTCCAGTGTTTGGAGGCTGCCATTGTCTTTGTTTATAAGTTCCATGATAATGCGTTCCATGCCCTTGCAGATCAGGCTTGTCAGACTTATGGGACGGTATTTCCCAGGATCAGAGGCAGTTCCTCCCTTGCGGAGCGGGATAACTGTAGCTGTGCACCACCCAGTGGGCACGAAGCCTGAGGTGGGGCTATGATTAAACATGACACTTAGGTGAGGTGCCAGTTCATTTTGTAGTTCATATAGTACACAGCCCGGGATGTCATCTGGTTCCATGGATGCTGTATTCTTAGCTTTTGACAGTGCGGTTTCTACTTGCGTGGCCATGATTACTGGAATTTGGCAATCTTTTGGTATTGAGATGAGCCCTTAAGGAGGTGAGAGGGGGTGAAGTTGGCACTAAATTGATCTGCCAGGATATTGGCAATATCCTTGGAATCAGTATATTTAATGCCATTCTGTTGTAGCTCAGAGCAGATCTGAGCATTGCCATTTAGATTCTTGACATAACTATAGAATGCCTTGTGGTTGTCTTTGCAATCTTTGGCAATTTTATTTTCGTAACTAGCTTTTGAGGATTTTATGAGGGATCTCAGCTTCTTACTGAGGCCGGTGAGGGAGTTTTTTGAATCCTGGGATTTTCCTCTTTTCTGCAACAGTTTCTTCCTTCTGCTGTATAGTTTGTTTATAAAAGGGGACCACCAGATTGGCTTCCTTTTTTGGAGAAGAGCATCTTGGTTCTATTTGGGATGGCATGATTCATGCACGAGTGAATGTGCATGTACAGTGCCTTAGTTTAGGATTCTGCAGTCGAACTTCCAGATCCTGTCTGCGTGGGTGTTGTGAAGTTTGTCACTTCTGACTTCAGTAGCATGAAGTTGGCTTTGGAGAAGTTTTTTAAGAAGGTTTCCTTACTGGGGGGTGGTGGTGGGATATGGATGTCAAGGGTGATTTGCTTATGGTCAGACCTGACCAATGAGGGGGTGACCACTGGTGTGGAACATCTATCTCCCATTTTGGTAATGACCAGGTCTAGGATATTGGAGCCCCTGGTGGGACAATGGATTAGTTGATCCAGGGCATTGGAATTTATGAATTCCAAGAACTGTTGGGAAAAGGAGATGGTACACAAGTAGTTTTCCCAGTTAATGGCAGGGTAGTTGAAATCACCCAGTATTAGGGTGTTTGGTTGTATCTTAATATTTTCCAGTATGTTTAGAAAGGTGGAGTGAGAATCTTGAGGCATGGTGGGGGATCTGTAGCAAGCTACAATTTGGATTGCAGTCTTACCCAGTGTTAGTTGCACCTGGAGAATTTCAAATGCATTGTGTTGGGAAACTAGCCTGGAGGTGTGAATATCCTTGGTGAATATGGACACTCCTCCACCTTTAGTGTTTTGGTCTTGGTTTTGTGGCCAAAAAGTGTGGGAAGAATTGTAGCCTGATATTGCAAGGGTGCTCTCTGGAGCCTTGAACCAGGTCTCAGTTACTGCACAGATATCGATGTTCTCCATTTTTAGGAGTGGCTTGACAGAGTGCATTTTGTGGTTTAGACTTCTAGCATTGAGTAGCATTACCTTCAGATTTTGCATGCTTGTATATGTTACGGTGGTGGTTTTATCCTTTGAACCTTGCCTAAAAAAAAAATAGGGGTGGCAAGAACTTTAGCCAGTAACCTGAAGGTGACAGGTGCAGACCATCTCTGGAAAAGCATCCTGGTTTGTTGATCATGTCTTCCCAGGCAGACAAATACTGGATCCCCTTTGAATGACCCCAGAAGCTTAAACAATTGTTTAAGTCAATCATTTTGTTTTTATATCGTGGTATCATTCTTGGGGAAGGCAGGATGCTACTCAGGGCTAGGGTCATACCTGCCAAGGTAAAATGATCCAAGAGCTCTTCCATGTCTCTTTTCATGTAGTTCAGGGAGGTACATCACAAGTCATTCACTCCAGCATGGACAATGACAGAGTCGTATTTGTACTTGTTGTGGAATGACTTGAGTGCATGCGTTATGTGGTGGATCCTGGCACCCGACAGGCAGCTGACTGTAATTTTCTCCTTGTTCAGTCTGTACAAAATATAAAAACAACATTTAATTTTATTTTTCGCACTATCGCAAAGTTTAAGTGCAGGGCAGCGGAGTGCAAACCGGATTGCAAGGAAAATAGAAAAATGTAGAATAAGACTGCAATATAACACATATCATGATTTCCCCATAATAGTCAATGGCAGGCATGATACACCATACTATGGTGCAAGGGCTGCTAAGGGGCTGTGACAGTGTTTTGCGCGGTAGCTAGGAATTAGTAGGCATTGCCATGAAAATGAGAGGAGTAATAGTGAATCACAGATTCCCCGCTGGTGTAAGGATGCACCTCACAGTGTAGCATTATAACACCGAGGTGTGCCCTTAAGATAAAAATTACATCAAGAGAGGGGTGTGTCACCTTTGCTATAAGCAGATTGGAGCATTGCTAATCCGGTTTTCCCGTAGCTAAGCAAAGCTGCAGAAAAGGGGTGTGTTGAACTGGCTATAGCTTTGCTTAGCTGAGAGCACACAAGGTAACAGTGTATACATGTGAACGGAGATTAAAACGTGCTTAAACTCGATAAACAAGTTTGCGTGGCACGCACCAGAGCTGAAACTGGAAGGATATAGGAAAAAAATAAGGAAATGCTGCAGCAGGGAAACTGGAGTACAAATGACTAACTAACACCTAGGAACCTACAGTGGGTCATTGACAACAGCTAACAAGGCTGCAAGCAGCTACCTGCAGAACAAGAAAGGGGGGGGGGCTGTACTGCAAAGAAAACAGTAAAAGTGTCACAGCAGAACAAAGCAGAATTGCATTATATCAGCTACAAAACACATTTTGCAACACATGACTGGGTAGGGAAAGTACAAAACAAGAAAGTTGACAGGTGGATGCATGCCTGACAATGGGAGGGAATCCAGGTTTAAAAGTGAATTAAAGGGCAACAGATTAATCAAGGCAGGCAAGCATAACTGCACACTACAGCCCCCACACTTACTGTACTCACTGTAAAACCCATAATTAAGATACCCTGAAGCTGGAATTGCTCATGCACAGCCACTGTCATCAGCAGCATCCATAGCACAATAGTATATAGTGTGAAAGCACCTCACACACACTTGTGCATTCCCATACACTCTGCACCACTGGTGTATACATACGGGGAACTTTTAATATGTACATGTTAGGGGCTGCCATAGCTTTGATCCACCAGCATGTGTTGGAGACTGAAGGTGGTTTGGAGGATGATGCTGACAACCACCTCAGGCACCAGAGGAGGAGAAGAGTGTTCAGACCCAGGGTAACATACCAGAGGCTACATGATCTGGAGATAGTACAGCATTACAGGATGGACAGGGACACCATACAGCAAGTTGTGGGGCTGTGCCAGCAACACCTCAGAGCCAGAACAAACAGAGGGGAACCCATTCCAGTGGATATGAAGGTATGTGTAAGTCTGAGAATACTAGCCACAGGTACCTTTCAAAGGCCAACTGGGGATATCTTGGGGATCTCACATGCATCAGTATCCACGGTACTTCACTAGTTCCTGGATGCCATGTTACCACATGCCAATGAGCACATATACTTCCCCAGAATGCAGGAGGAGATGGCCAGCAATATGCGTCTCTTCCACCATGTGGCAGAATACCCGGAGGCACTGGGTGCAATAGACTGCACACACATACACATCAAGTCACCACCCAGTGAGTAGGGTAGGCGCTACATAAACCACAAGTGATATCCCTCCATCAACTGCCAGGTCATGTGCAATGCCCAGGACATTATCATGGATGTGTGTGCTGGCAGCCCTGGATGCTATCACGACTCCCACATCTGGCATGCCTCACAGCTGTATCAGGTATTTGCCAGGGGGGGACATCCCAAATGGCCACCTGGTGCAGGATGCTGGCTATGCACTGGAACCATGGATAATGACTCCCATCAGAAATGCACACACACCCATGCAAGAATGCCATAATGAGGCACACGCAGAAACCAGAATCATTATACAGCGCATGTTTGGGATGCTGAAATCATGGTTCCATTGCTTGAACATATCTGGTGGAGCCTTGCAGTACTCTCCAGGCATGTGTGCCCACATCTTCATAGTATGTGCCATACTACACAATATGATCCTGTGGAAACAGCCGCAGCAGGGACAGAATGGTGAAGGCCCTCACAGCCCACCACCATTGCCAAGGACCCCACAGGCACAGAGGGAGTCAGACCATGAACACACACTGCCAGCTACAGTAGGCAGATGGAGGCGTGCCCAGTATGCCCATGCCTTGGCAAAGATGGAACGTGTAGCACACACACTGACAGTGTAGGCACCTAGGGACTGACACCTTTCTCCACCTGCACACACAGTAAAAATGGATGGCACACACGCAAGACTACCTGTAAATTGTCATGTATAGGCAGTCTACTGTGTGCATCCAACATAGGCAGCCTTCAACTACTGCACGCACAACTGCTACTGGCACAAGGTAAGTCAACACCTGAACAGTAAATTAAGCTATCAGCATGTGCTGATACTGTATGTATAGGTTCATAGGTAGGTACTTGGCTAACTGTCCAAGGACATTCATAAGCCTAGCCAAAATGTGTCAGCTTTTGCCACCCCATTGATTAATTAACTGTCCGTCTGTGGAGCAGAGCCGATGGCAGGATCCCTAGGGTGTATCTACTGTTCCCCATTCACTCTTCAAGGTTTCTCTTGAATATTGTTAGTGAGGGGCTCTGTATAATGTAATTAGGGATGTTGTTCCAAAGCATGGGGAGTGTCTGTGACAGGAATCTGTCCATCTAGCATGTTCTAGTTATTGTTGTGGCAAGATTTAGCTCACTAAAGCGTGTGGCTCACTGTGACTTGGATTCCCATAGGTGCAGCATATCCATTAAGCCTGAGTTGAACATGGCTTTGTTGGCCAGCAAAGATCATCTCTGAGTAAACGAGATGCCACTGAGTAAAGCAGGAGTTTGTTCAGTCTGGCTGCATAGGACATATGTTTGAGGCCAGTAATCCTCTTGGCGAGATATATTTGTGGACCTTCCAGCTGTTGGAAATGTCTTCTGAGGTACATCCTAAATGGGTTATCATACTCTATGATGGGACTGATGAGTGACAAGTAAAGGGGCACTATAACCTCAGTATGTCTAGATGCGAACCCTTTAGTAATCAGATGGCCTACATAGAAGGATGTCCTAACTACTTTGGAGATATGATTGTCCAAGGAGTGATCACTATCTACCTTAGTCTCCAGATCCCCTATTACCTCGTCTGTATTAAGGTGGCTGCCACTTATGTGTTAATATGTGGGTCTTTACTTTTTCCCATATTGAATGACCATGCAGTTTGTGGCAGTTAGCTTGAGGCCATGACTTTGACACCCTGTGTCAGTCTCTGTGAGGCCCTTTGAAGGATGTCTGTGTCAGCTGGACTGTCAGTTATGGCTTCCAGTTTGTAGTCTGCCGTAGTCCACCTGTGTCTGCCTGTAGCTCTGCCAAGTATATGCCAAACAGTAGGGGTCCCAGGACTGAGTCCTGTGGGACACCAGTTGTGACTGGTTAAGAGTTGGACCTAGAGGCTGCTAGTCTTACCATGTGGGTTCTGTGTGTAAGCCTGTTGGCAACCAATCCTGTGATGTATGGGTTCATGTACAGGCTGGTGAGTATGGGTCTATATCAGAACATTGAAGTATTAAAACTTCGAATATTCTGATACTGAACACTATTCAGCGGATGCTAAGAATAGCGAAGCTGCAGAACAGTGAATTCTTTCCTCAGGAAAGAATTTGGTTGTCCGTTTCTGTGGCTTTGCTATTCTTAGCACTGTGGTGGAAAGTTACGGGTTGGGTTCAGGTAAGTGTGCGATTGTTTGTATGTTAGGGTGAGGGGCGGGTTAAGTGAGTTATGGTTAGGGTGCGGGTTAGGTGTGTCTGTGATAGTGACAGACTTTATGGTTAGGGGCGGTTTAAGTGAGTTAGGGTTAGGGTGCGGGTTACTTGAGTGTGCGATAGTGAAGTACCTTAGGGTTAGGGGTTGGGTTAAGTTAAGTGGGTAGATAGTAATGTATGTTTAGTTTAGTGTAGCGTTATATGTAGGAATTTAAGTGTATGAGTATGGTTGCTGTTTGTCTGATGTGCTTGTGTTGTGTGTATGTGCTTCGGAGCAGCGGATTTTTTCCATGGGAAAAAATTTGCTGTTCTGAATGTTCGATATTTTCATGTTTAGATGTTTTGGGGCTGATGAAATAGCGTTCGCTATTTGTATCTTTCAATAACGTGATATAAACGCGTGAGTTTATCAATAATACCTGAGTGGGGAATGGTGTCAAAAGCCTTGGTGAGGTCCAGGTAGTATGTTTGAACCACCTCTCCCCTCATCTAATGCCTTGGTGACTGTCTGTAAGATGTCAAACAGGTCCAGTAGGCATGATCTGCACTCAACCAAGCTGACCTGGGTTGGGGTCAAGTGTTTGGAGGTTACTGATGTCTTTGTTAATGAGTGCCATTCGGATGCACTCCATAGCTTTGCAGACCAGGCTAGTCAGGCTTATGGGGTGGTAGTTACCATGGTCAGTTGTGTAGCCTGTGTAGAGGCTGAGGTTGAAAAGCTGAATTAGGTGGGGGGTTAGTTCGTCTTGTAATGTTTGGAAGACACAGTCTGGGACACCATCTGCCTCCATTGACGCTGTGTTTTGCCTTTTGAGAAGGCTATTTCCACCTGTGTGTGTCTGATGTCTGGTATACTGTACTTTACGGGTATTGTTGTGGGCTCTTTAGGGGGTGAAGTTTGCACTGAATGTATCTGCAAGGATGTTAGCGATATTAGTAGGTTCAGTATGTTTTGTGCTATATTGCACCGGCACAGTGCAAATGTGTGTGCTACCACTTAGATACTTGACAAAGCCAAAGAAGGCTTTGTGGTTATCTTTCGAATCCTTGCCTATTTTTCTGTTGAAGTTAGCCTTGGAGGATTTCATGAGAGACCTAAGTTTCTTACTAATACTGGTCATGGATGTCTGCCCTTCTTGGGATTTGATGTTTTTCTGGACTACTGTCCTACTTCTGTTGTATAGCCTGTTTATTGCAGGGGTCCACCAGACTGGTGTCCCTGTCTTGGAGGAGTGAGTCTTGGTTTACCAATGATGGTACGATCCATACATCCTTGTAGGTGCTTATAGAGTGCATTTGTAAATCTTTCTGTATCTTGAGCAGTGTTTTCCCTTACCGTGGTGGTTGTGAATCCTTCCATGTCTGTCTTTAGTAGTGTGAAGTTAGCTGTAGGAAAGGTTATCACTGTGGTTACCTTGGGTGGGGGAGATGGTTAGGTGTGGAAATCATCAGTGAATAGATCATGGTCAGATCTAACCACTGACCAGTTTACCTCTGCTGTGGTTCACCTGTTGCCCATGTTGGTGATTACCACTTCTAGTATATGTCCACCTCTGGTTAGGGAGTTTACCATCTGATACAGGGCATTTGAGGTGATAAATTCCAGGAAGCACTGGACCTGGAAGTGAGTACTCGAGTAGGTTTCCCAGTTAATGGTAGGGTATTTGAAATCGACCAATACCAGGGTGTTCGGTAGGACTGTCATGTTTTCCACTGTCTCCAGGTAGGTGGAGTGGTGGTCCTGGGTCATGGAGGGTAATCTGTAGCAGGCCACAGTTTGCAATGCAGTTGTGGCTGATGTTAGCTGCACATGGATGATCTCAGAGGTATCATGCTGCCCCACTAACCTGGAGGTGTAGGTATCCCTGATGACTATGGCTAGACCCCCTCCATATCTGTATCAGTCCATGTTCTGTGGCCGAAATGTGTGGTATGGGTTGTAGTCCGGTAGTGCTGGTGTGCTCTCAGGAGCCTTAAAACAGGTTTCAGTTACTGCACAGATGTTGATGCATTTTGTGATTACAACTCCTGGCGTTGAGAAGAATAACCCACATTGATTTTGCTATTGTGCTGTTTACGGAGGTGGGATTCACCTGTTAGACTTGCCTAAAAAAGGCACCATGGAGGCACCAATAGCCTTGGCCAGTATTCGAATGCCTAAGGCTGACACATGCAAGACGGTATCGTATTGTAGCATGCATGTTTCCCATCTGTGCTTGTTTCTCATCTTTCCTGTAGGTAACCTACTGGTAAGCAATAGAAAGCCTTAAACTGATACACGTCTTCTAGCTTCCAAGATAGGCTTTTAGAGTGATTAAGTATCAGTGTTCTGCATGTTCTTGCTGTACTTAACATTTTTCTGACTACATGGTGATTTTTCACTGTATATTGTGATCTGAAAGTTCTGTTTATTCACATATTATTTCAGTGATGGCCTGCACTTTAGAGGTTCACAGATAGGTAGTAGGCTATCTGCCTAAGGGCATTTAGAAGCATAGCTACAGTGTGTTGGCTTTCTCTGCTCAATTGATGAAGTAACTGAGCATCTGTCAAGCATAGCCAATGAAGTAATTCCAGACAGAGTTGCCGGAAGCTGTTGAAGACTGGGGTGGCGGAGGGTGATAGGGGCACTTAGTGATCTAAAAAGGGCATGTCAACATGAAAAATCAACACCATTCAATTTCCCCAACAGGTCTTGCAGCTATAAAACTGGAGAAGCTCCCACTGGCTGTATGGTTCTGGGACACATGATCCCAGGGATGTATATTCTGTTACCCATTCACACATCAAGGTTTGTCTTGAAGTGTTTCAGTGAGGGGCTATGCCTAATGTAGTTAGGAATTTAATTTATAGTCTCTCATTTCATTTACATTTTGATTTCAAGAGTAAGTGAAGCTCAGTGGGTGTGGGCACTTCCGCCCTTTGCGTAGCCTAGCTTACACATAGAAATCATCTAAATAGGAAATAGGCAAAAGCAACGTTAATGTCAATAGTGTAATGGTTACAGCACTTGCATAGTATTTGTGCATTCGTGGCTCAAATCCCAATAAAGTCAGAGATGTTTTTCATTTTAAAAAGTATACCTTAACCACAGCTTGCATATTTAGGTAGTATTCTTCAATATAATAAACATTTGAAACACCAATAGAAACCCACGTGTGCTGGAGAGTAAAGTCAACAGAGATTGTAATGTTATGTAAGCACATAGTGAGATGTTACTTCACTGAAATGTATATATCCTGAGTAGTTAGCAGATCTGGCCATGTTTGCACGCACAGGTTATATGTTTTTAAATTTTGTTTAACCATGTTTAACTGCTGTTTTAATGTCACACAAACACTTTTAAACATGCTTACAACTACTTAAATGAGCCTTATTCTGGAGTAAAAAATATTTTGAAAACATCGCAGGTCTTGAACCCTGGACTATGCACACCATAGTCATGGGACTTCTCACTAAGTCATCTGAGCTGTATACATGTTTTGTGGTCTTTAGACTACACATTTTACAAAAGGCATTCCACAATACTGACCACAAATGGGACAGTCACTTTGTGTACATATGTACAGTACATTGTAATGTACTGTAGTTTGTGAATTAACATATACAAGTCTACATATGTATAACTGTTAAAAATTAATACAAAATCTATATATATATATATATATATATATATATATATATGTGTGTGTGTGTGTGTGTGTGTGTGTGTGTGTGTGTGTGTGTGTGTGTGTGTGTGTGTGTGTGCATGTCAGTGATGTCTGCACACACACACATATATATCTATCTATATATATATATATATATATATATATATATATATATATATATATACATATACATACATGTGTGTATACAGCATCTGAAATGTTTAAATCTGAGTATAACATGGACCATAGCAATCACACATTCTGCCACCCCCAAACAATATGAACATACCATATGAAGAGTATATGCCAATACACTATTACAAATATGTTCTATGGACTTGAGCCAAATAGGGTTAGTCAACAACACAACTACAATGACTGCAAATATCCATGACAGAAATGCACAGACAATTTCATTTAGCAAAACGTTATTACATTCCGATGTTTTGCCAAAAGGATTCGAGGACTAACATTACCTGCACGCTATACAGGAAACATTTTAACAGTGCCTTAATGAATCAGCCTGCAATTACCATAGTATTAGTCCACTAAGGGATAGGTGTTCACATAGGGGAAAGAACACCCACACACACATATAGAATATGTATAACAGCAGTTCCTACACAACTGCATCTGTTATGTACACCCACCAACATCTCCCCCACACCCAAACTAATTAAAACAATACATACTGTCATACCATAACCAATTATTCACCCACTGTACAACATCTGCTGAAACCTTGACATACCTGGACAAAGACACACTAACATGGCCCTATATGAAATAGTTGCTGTTATACAATGGAGCAGCTGCTGATGTTACAGGGTTTGTTTGAACTAATCCTGTTTCAGAGGGTTGAAAAGTAATTACACCAGGAAGCGTTACCAATTACTGATTATCAGCACAGTATGATACAAATTTACACCAAACTAAAGATGTCAGGTGAGCACACTGTAAACTCCCTAACATAATATGCATAGCCATACAGCCTTGAGCTGGTCAAACATCCTGGCCAGACCGAAACATATGCAGAAGTATTAGGTACAGACAAACCCTGCACAAGTAGCAATGTTCAGATATATAACAGCAGTACTCACATTTAGACCAAATCCTCTAGGCATTACACACAATATATTTGCATTTGTCGGCATACAGCTGTTGCAATAGATTGCAGACAACACTTCCAGGCTGTCTTCCTCACAAGTAAGGCAAAAGGACAATGCCCAAGTGGGGTACTCAGTTATACTCCACTGTTGCCATGGTATTGGCTAATGGATTAGCTGCACAGCCGATGTGCATGTAATTAACTACATCAGAACACCATTTTGTGATCAGGATAGCACATGTCACTGATCTCTAACTATAAAAGGATGCCTTGTCACACATTCATACTATCTGTATATACCTGCAGAACAGTACAAAATACCCAACAGAAGATTGAAACACAAACCGAAAAAGATTAACATACCAGTCAATAACACCTCCAGTTACCAAGAAGGTATGTATAACATTTAGTATGTCTGTGTATGTAGTACCTGTAATAATTACAGTGTAATCAATGCATATAGTGGAAATAGCTGTCTTGTAGTGATGTATTGTTGCGCAGTAGTAATGTTTGCAGTATTCTATGTGTGGACTGCTGTAGGTCACAAGGCAAACTCCTCATACACCACAAGCGATGATATATATGGGCTTGGAATTCACCAATTATTTTCCAGACACAGTCAGTGTCAGGGATGGTCCAACAAGTATGTGTTATAACAGGGGATAGTATATGTTGATATACTGTAACAGTAGACATATGTATGGGTGTATTAGTGAGATGAACATGTCAAAGGTGGGCTTACTGTGCAAATATGATTTGCATTGTGGGATATTGTGCCAATAACAGTGTAATGTACAGTATTCCAGGCAGATCTGTACTTTACATAGGTTCATAGGTTCATAGGTTCATAGGTAAGAACTAGACTATCTGCCCAAGGGCATTTATAAGCCTAGCCAGAGTGTGTTCGCTTTCGCCACCCACTTAGATTAGTTCCCTGTGCCTCTGATCAGCAGAGCCATCAGTTCCCTGCGCCTCTGTCCAGCAGAGCCACTGCAGTGATTCCCGGGGTACATTTTCTGTTTCTCATCCAGCTGTCAAGGTTTCTCTTTAAGAGTGCTAGTGAGGGGTTCTGCCTGATGCATATTGGAATCTTGTTCCAAAGCATGGGGAGTCTCTGGGTCAGGATTCTATCCCTGCAGCACGTCCTATTTATCGTTGTGGTAAGGTTTATATCCCTAGAGCATGTGGCTCTCATGGATTTGTTTTTATTTAGGTGGAGCATATCCATCAATTCTGGGTTGGACATGGCCTTGTATGTCAAGCAGAGATCACCTCTGAGTAAGCGGTATGCAACCAAGTACAGCTGGAGTCTCTTTAGTCTGTTTGAGGCCAGTAATCCTCTTGGTGAGGTACTTTTCTGGTCCTTCCAGCTATTGCAGGTGTTTTGTAAGGTACATCACAAATGGGGCATTGTATTCTATAATGGGTCTAATAAGTGATGAGTAGAGAGGCAAAATAACCTCCTTTGTTCTGGATGTGAACCCCTTTGAGATTAGGTGGGCCACGTAGAAGGATTTTCTAACCACCTTGGCAATATGATTATCAAAGGAGAGATTGCTATCTACTTGGGTCCCCAGATCCCTTATTACTTTTTCTGTATTTAGGGGACTACCACCTATGTGGTAGTTCGTGGGTACTTTGTTTTTTTCCAAAGGGGATGACTATGCTCTTTTTGGCATTTAGCTTGAGACCATGATTTTGACACCAGGTATCCATCTCAGTGAGACCCTTCTGGAGGGTGTCTGTATCAGCCAGAGAATCAATTATGGCTCCTAGTTTGCAGTCGTCTGCAAACTTGATCAGCCAAAGTCCATCTGTGCTTGCCTGTACCTCTGAAAAGTATATACTAAACAGGAGGGTTACTAGGACTGAGCCCTGGGGGCCACCACTTGTAACCGGTTCAGAGTTGAACCTAGAGTCTGCACCTCTCAACGTGTGGGTTCTGTCCGTGAGCTAATTTGCAACCCATCTCATTATGTAGGGTTTAATGTTCAGGTTGGTGAGTTTGTCTATAATACCAGAATGGGGAATGGTGTCAAAAGACTTTGCGAGGTCTAGGTAGGCTGTGTGGACCTCCTTACCCGCATCTAATGCCTTGGTAACTGTCTAAAAGAAGTCCACCAGGTTTAGGAGGCATCATCTGCCCTTAACAAAGCCAAATTTGGTAGGGCCCAAAGATTGGAGGTTCCCAATGTCTCTGTTAATTTCTGTTATGGTATGCAAACAGTAGTTATGTCTATTGGCAATTACAATACTCAATAACAGGATACATATGAATTGTAGTCATCTGACAGTTTAGCAGCATGATAGCAAAGAAAATTGGAAGAGCTAGGTAACTATCCATGCACATAAGACATGTAATATCCACCTCTCTAGTATCGTTTGCAAGCAATAACAGCTGTGCATGTGTACATGTTATGCAAATGTGTAGTGACCCTTGTTACAGGGCTGGGTCAAATGGCTATGTGCACACCTACATAGAGTGGATATTGAGAGTAGAGACACACTGGTTGAACATTCAGGTTTGTGTAGCCTAACCTCTCATTGCCAACCTAACAGCCGCTTGCAAATACTATATGTAAGGCTGTGCACAGTACTGGTAATGAAACAGGTTGCATATCATCTTTAACTCCAGTGTAACACTTGCAGTAGGAGTGTAAGATGTAAGAGACTGCTGCCCATGTGTAATAGCTGCTTCACAGGTGATGGCTTAAACTATCTGATTATATCCTGATCATGCTGATAGTGGCAGCAGAGTCTATTGATACTTGACTCTGTTTGGGGAGTGGGTGCCCATGCCCAACAGAGCTCATGGTTCTAGTGGATATGTGAGTATATACCCAGAAAAGGATACAGACCTGTTGACACTTGCATCATCTGTAATCAACTATCAGGATGTGATGTGCTCCTCAGATGAGGATTGCTGCTAAAGGTAGCTACTATATTTCTGTAACAGCCAGTGTTGTTACGTCCATAATACAAATATTTATGTGTGAGCATCACTGTCTAAAACATCTTCATAAGCAATAAGTAAACTAAATACAGTACTTGGTACTTGTAGTACTGAATGCTCATACAGGCATGTCGACTAGTCAGCTACTGGTGTTTACTAATGTCAGCTTTGTGTATGTGGCCATCCTGGGGAAATGTAATCTCTACGCCATGTACACTGCCAAACCCACCTAACAACACACCCCACACATTGTCTGGGTTGCAGCTACAGGGGTAAACTGGAAGGCAGTCCAGTCTACAGCCATGACTGGACTGGACAGTCATGAGGTGTAGCTTAACACATGCATCTCATCACCACAACCAACACATACCCTTACCAGAACATAGTAAGGGAACCCACACATACCACCAGAAATCACACATATTCACAGAGGCTTTTAAGTATCTGGCCAAGCAAGAGACCTCCCAAACTAGAATAGTCAGACAACATAATACACAGACTGTTTGACATAGTTTGCCAAATTGTGCCACCCCTTAGAACATGTGGCCAGAAATATGCCCAACAGTACTCATTTGTGAATGCAAACTCTAGCACTATGTTACACACCAAGCTATACAAGGGCAACCATACTGTCAGCTGCCTGTCTGCCATGATTAGCCACATACCCATACACTCAGACCACCTTTTGGACTATACACATGGCTCTGGCATATTCCATGTTGTTGTACAGGACCTGTGATGCGGTAGCCTGGACTGCATGGAAACACACATGTAGGAACTGTCAGGTCTTGTAGCCCATGCAGGTATATCCCAAGGCCTGGGTAGCATTCTGCCATTGGCCAGAATGATACTGCAGTACAGGGACAAAATGATTGTATTCCACAATTGTCTAATGTACTGGTGTAATTCAAAGGGTATCCAGTATCTCTCTGCCTGGGATAACGTGGTTGACAGACCATGATGCTTTGCCAGACAGGGCCTGCACCTGTCACCCTTGGGAATCTGGATACTGGCTAGTGCCTTCATCATGCAAAGTTCAAGTGAAAGTCCACTGCTGTAACAGGGACGGCCAAGCAATAAACTGCAGGTCTAGCTACTCAATTATACATTTTAGAAACTCAGTATGGACTCATTTACGTCAATCCTTAACATGGAGAACATATCTGTGCAGTGACTGTGATATGGTTCTATGCTCCAGAGAGCACCCCTGCATGACCATGTTATAACACATACCTCACCTCTTGGCCATTATCCTTTATTGGAACACACAGGCCACAGGTGTGTCCATATTCCTGAAGGATATGTACACCCCCATGCTAGTTGCACTTGCATAACTTCAGCTGTATTATGCTGAGCAACTACCTTTGTGCCAAAGTGGAATCCAATTTTCACCTTTCGACAGATCGCCCACCATGCCTCAGAATTCTCAACTGTCATATTGTGCTGCAATGGGGAATATTATGTTTGAGACAGAAAAACATAATAATGGCTACTCTCAACTATCCCATTATGAACTGGGAAGACTACTCATGTACCTACCAACACTTGTGCTCAATGCATGTTGGATTTCATTGACCCCAATGACCTGGATCACCATAGTCATACAAACAGGGCTAACAGTATGCTACACATAGTCAGTCTCCAAAGCCAATGTTATGCTTCTTAAGAGCGAAGTGGTGACTGCCATGGCACCCAAGCAGATGGACAATCCATGGGCAAATGCTGAATCCTACACAAATGCACTTTAAGCACTCACATAAGTGCAGTGATTGTGACAATGAAACAGAACCAAGATTCAACCAAACACAAACAGGAAGGCAAACAGGTGGTACCCTACCTTGAAGGTCATAACTGTTGCAAGAGTGAACACACATGAGTGGAGGTGATCCCTGGTCAGTCTCAGTAAGATGCAGATACACCATATAAAACCACACAAAGCTACTGTGGAACTAATCAGCCACATATTATGAGGCCAACCACAGAGCATTATATGGCTGTGTCATGAATCATAATGGCAACAACAATACCTGACGTGCTTCACAGCACTATGGCATGAGATGTACTGCACCTATAGAAATAGCACTTGTTCATCCAGATAGGGTCTTGGATAACCTAAACCCACTCTCACCTCTCCCCGCCAACAGGTACACATATTTATACATTCATGTACACTACAGAGCCCCTGTAATAACAACTATGCAGGTACAAGCTGCACACTCTAAAGCCATACATACAGCTTGCATGGGACTTGTCAACATCCCAGGGTGTATGTTACACAAATGTCAAAACAATTTGCTCTCCACATACACATTATGTTCAATCATAGCTTCATGTCAGGCTGTGTACACACTGAATGGTGAACAGCAACAGTTATCACACCCCACAAACGGGGAGTCACCACTGATAATGGGGAATAGTGCACTACTACCCTGCTGAGTCTGGTCTGTAAGGCCATGAACCTTGATAAATTTATTTGATGTAGTCAGTACAGATGTAGACTACAGTAAGGTTGATTCACACAGCATATCGTGACCTTGCCAGGTCATAGAACACCATCACCCATACTGTGTTCCAGCTACATTCAGTAAACTAGGTGTATATTCCTATGTCATAGGATTGGTTGGCTACTGGACTGCTGGCAGAACCAACACTACAGAAGATGTCTGACTAATACACACACATCAAACCAGTGCCTGCTACAGTAATACAGGGTTCATTCCTGGTATTACCCTCTTTGTTATCTATACCACACAGACTAACACAGAAGGCATCTGCCTATTGAAGTTTGCAAATGACCATGAGCTAGGAACAATAGTTGACTCAATGAGTGCTGCGGGCAACATACAGAAGGGCTTTTGTGGGTCAGATGTGTGGTGTGTGACATATGGCCACAATCTGATAGCTAAGTATTGCATTGACATCCATTATGTTAAAAACCCTGTACACATGAACTAACACCTAGGCAGCAGTCAACATAATGGAAACTGTGTGTGTATGGGATGCAGCTGGACAGTAGTCTTTCCTTTAATAGTCACTTCTCCACACCAGTCAGGTAGTCGTAAGTGGCATCCCTAATCATGACAGGGCGCCATCCATAATATAGAGATCATTGTTCAGCCATACTCAACACTCAAGTGACCCATAATAGATCACATATTTCCTTTAAGGGTTATTGGCCATATTCAAATGGCCTACTCCAGCCTTCCCAAACCCTATCTCCACTATGTAGCATGATGCCTACCCTGAATAAAACCATGTCCAACCCAGAGATGTTGGACATGCTACACTCACACATCCTGATTTCAAATAAACACATACTTCATGGACATCCACCTGTCTAGTACAAGGATCATGACATGCCTGACAGATCCCTGTCCCATACACTTTGCATACTCCGGTGATACTATGCATCTCTGTCCAGCAAAGCTGCACACTGCCCCTCTTTGACATGGTGTGATGACTGCATGGCAAATATATCAGTAACCCTGTGGATCAGTTCTGTGGCACTGCTTGAACTGGCCACTGAAAGCTACATGTCTGTTGGCTACAGCTAGGTAAACATTCAGCCTAGGCTCATAAATGGCTCATGACATATAGCCTACTAGTTCACTATAACCATACATGTTATAGTTGATATCCAACCCTGCAAATACCTTCAAGATAACCATTGTCCCATGTATTCCACATGTGCAACACCGATAATACATGGCAGGATGCTACACTGCTGTACAGTGCCATGTAGATGTATATGGCAAAACACATACATGTAAAACTTTCCATGAGCACATCTGCAGGGTCAGAGGTCATGCCCCTTAAGGCTGTGTATGACTATATATGTGACATATATGCAGCATTAAGGTCTCCTGCATTAATGTGAACACATCCAGGCATGTGCTGATAGGTAAAGACACGAGTACAGGCAAACAGACATGCCAACATGAAGAAAACATTCACATGGAGTATGTGCAATTTCATCACTTGACACACACATATATGGTGATAACATCAAATCACCAGTAAGTGTCAAATGTGTGTGAGTTAAACATGTCAGTGGTGTTAGTGTCATGCAGATTTGCAAAGACATATTTGTAAACATAATAAATGTGATACACATGTATGTGCAGCTGTACTTCTGTACTTCTCTGTAAGTTACCATGACCTGTCTCCATCATTATGTCTTCCAGGTATGCCACGTGCCAGGCTCTCATCATACACCTGCTTGGAGGATGAGGTCCTCATTCCATACCTCCTTGACAACCATGAAACACTCTTCAGCCATGTGCCACAGGATGCACAGCAGCGGGATGCCCAGTGGGAGGAACTTCACAGGAGGGTAAATGATGTTGGTGGCCACAATTTCACCTATCAGCAGGTGTGCCAACACTGCACCAACCTCATTAGATGGGCAAAACAGTGTGCAAATGCAATCGCCAGGGAACAAGCTGCAACAGGTGGAGGGCCACTCACCCAGCCCCTACTCACACATACCGAGGAACTACTGGCCAACCTGGGGACACCTGCAGAACTCAATCCACAAGCTTTAGCTGGAATTGTGGAGGTGGGTGTCTCACAACCACTGAGCCCAGAGCTGCCTAGTAAGTCACTACTGCACACAGAACACAACTATAATTCATATATTTACATGTGTTACTGTACAATATTTAATGTAACATCATATGCAAGGCATGTATGCACACATGCCACATACTATAGTTTGCTACTCTATGTGTGCACAGATGTGCATACTCCATAGTATAGTCTATTGAACCTGCTTATGTGCTAACATGCACATTGCACCCTGTAGCTATCACACAGGTGTGGATAATGATCTTACTGCTGTGACACTCCTATTTAGGTACCTCTGACATTTTGCAGCGAAAGCAGCCTGTTGCAGGTGAGATTGTTATCATTTATCAGGCTTGATAATGCACTGATCATATTAATTGCATGCTATCTGCCATGTGGCCATTTAACACATGTACACATAATGTATGGTGGTATGACTGTCTCACAATGTCATGGGCTGACATGTCCATGACAGTTTGTGGGCTGACTGCAACACTGGTTAACTATCCTGCAAAACATGATATCTCTCATCCCAAACATACCACCCTTTGTCTGCATAACCCTGTCCTCAGTGGAGCATATGACATCATAGGGTGTATGTCATATGGGACAACACTGACATGTGGAATAGATGCCCATCACAACCACTGGACAAAACATGTTTACACATGGCCATGGAGGATGGCCAGAGACATGAAGCAACACACACAGTAGAAGGGATGTACGTGTGTACACCCTGTAGTACATTGGCTCGACACAATACAGCTATGGCCTTTATGTAATGGTGATATTGCAGATGTGACACACTAAACATCATACATGCCTGTGCACAGCTTGTGTAGGCATGACATGAAACCACCACATAACATGTCTTGAACATCTTGAGTGTGTCACGACATGAAAGCTATACAGTATCCAAATACATACATGTGTTGCAAAACATACACATACAACCACATCAGACCAAAGATACAGTACATGCACCTTGCTGGTGTCAGACATCACTGTCATGCTTGCTCCTCATGTGTGTGAGGTATACAGATGGCATGTGGGACATGGAGTACTGCTAGGTTAGCCATGTCTGGGCATAGTTGCCAGGCATCAGCAATATGGTTGCAGATGTACATTGGTGTCATCTGTATACCCTTCAGTGACCTATGTCACAGATTCCACATTAGGGTTTAGTGTGTATATACCTCAGTGATGGGGGTCGCATTCCACATTAGATATATACTGTATCTGAACACAGTCATGGCTATGAACTGTGTCTGTAACTCACACTGTATAGCAATAGTGAAGCCACATGATGCCCTGCAATGGCTATGTACATCAGCTCAGTGTGCAGTATGTCATTGTATATCTGTAGGGTGGACTGACAACATTGCATCAGCTGAAGGTCTATGTTAGTATAATACGTCCCTGCATTGGGACACCATTACCTCACTGTATATTTGAAAGGACACCATTGAGTTAAACATGTATGCATATCAGTCAACACGTCAGCAGAAGATATGTCATACTACTGATTGGCAAGGTCATATGCCACACATCAGGCTGGTGTACTGTTAACCTGTGCTGGTCTGTGGCACCATTGCAAAGTAAGGACAGCCATGTCAAACGTGTGTACAGCCACATGCACATTGTTTGTAGACTTAACTCAGGGGTAAGCAGAACAATGTTGAACAGACATGAACTGCTGTGGGGGAGATATGCAAGCTAGGGCTCAGGCAAACATAGTATACACTCAATATACCCTTCTGCTCATGTCCTCATCACACATAGGGGCAGTGGCCAACACAAAGCATCAGTGGCAGATGTACACAAGTCAGCGATGGTCTGTTAAAATGTGGGGTGTGTTGCACAAAACATGGCAGTACTGTGCAACGGTGCATAGTGCATGCATTGTGTTGCAGGTTTGGGCCATGACCTACTAACACAAATGGTGCAACACAGGGATGTATGCTAACTACTACTATAATTGTGTAAGGTGCATGCCTTCTGCTGTAACACATGCATGCTGTTGTGTGCAACACAGGGATGTATGATAACTACCACTGTAATTGTCTAAGCTGAATACCTTCTGCCATATCACATGCATGTTGCATGCTTGGGTGCCATATCATGTGTCTCTGTCTGTGTATGTGTGTCTGTCTGAGTGTCTGTATGTCTGTACTGTACTGTATACCTTGTAATGTATGGTTCTTGTCTGCCCTTCACAGGTATTGCTGTAGGTGCGTTGCCCTCCTGCGGTCCACCTGATGTTAGTGTCCCCACAGACTCTAGCAGTGATGATGAAAGTATGATTGAGGCACAGGCAGAGTTGTCAGGGGCTGAATCTGTGCCATTGGTTGCCATTCCAACTGTATCCTCATGCCTACACATACCCCATCACCCATGGCCATAGAGGAAGGACAGTTGGTGGGTGGTAGCATGGAACAGGAATGTGTGGAAACTATGGAAGGTGTGCCTGCACATCATGATCCCAGCCAAATGACTGATGTCCCACATAGGCATATGCCCAGGGCTGCTCGTAGGAGGATTTATGGTCATCATGCCCCTGCAAGACATACCACATCCGCTGGTGTCACCAGATGCATGTTACAGGCTGTAATGGAGGCACAGGCATGTGCTGAATGGCACAACAGAGAAGGTCTGAGGCTTCAGAGGGCTGCTGTCCATTCTTTAACTGACAACATCCAGGCAATTGCAAATGCTCAACATCATCTTGCAGATGTTTTGGATAGAAGATCGGGTGATATGGTGGGAGTCCTTGACCATGGCATGTCAATCCTCTAGTATGGAATGTCTGTGCTGGAACATCTGGTGGGAGTGAGGCATTGGGCACATGACCAGCTACATCATCTGTTGAAGGTCTATGTGAACATGCTACATCACATGCCTGCTCCCATAGTGGCAGCAGCAGCAGCAGCAGTGCAGCTGGTGCTGTGCTGTCTACACCAGGACACAGCAGGCCATGTGCATGTGGTCCTGGATGGTCCCAAATGGGACACAGTTCCAGTGGACATGTGTCATCAGACAGTACCCAATCTGGACCTCTGCCTGGTAGTGCCCATGCAACCCCTGGCAGGCGCAGGTCACGTGGCCATGGCCAGACACCGTGAGCTGTAAACCTTGCCCTGTAAAGTCTGCAGCTGTCAATAATACCCTGTGTAGGCCAGAAACATGCCAGACCTGTGTGCATACACACACACACACACACACACACACACACACACACACACACCAGTAACAAATGTAGGGCACCTCAACACACTCATGCATAACATCCTCCCATGCCCAATGAGATAAAAGGCCCTATCCCACTCACATCATGTCATCCAATGGTGCAGCCTAGGCCTCTGGCATACATTATCACCTTGTGCATATGCTGATGCCTGTGCCGCATCCCTGTCATCCACACCATCGGTGCAGGGACATGCTCATATGGTCTGATACACAGGGTGAACATACTAGGAAGACAATTGTAGATTACCATTGTTGAGTAGTGTTGACAGGCAGCAGACATACCATGTACTACAGTTTTAGAATGCATTTTGTACTTTTGACAGTATGTATCATGTGTAACAACAGTAACTGCATGCTGATCTTGATGTTCTGCCTTCCTCTTTCAGGTGTAATTGCATGTGCCGGGGGAAGTCAGTGTTTGCTGTTAGTGTCCCATATGTAAATGTAGATTACTCACAGGTCTGTATGACAATACCTGCATGCACTTTGTAGCTTCCACATCACAGTTATAATATCCCAAGTTTCAAACATGTTTACTGATCTAATGATCCAAGAGCATGATAGCTGTGTAGTAAGCTACTGTGGCCAGAGCCGTCACATCCATAGAGGGTGACATCACAAGTATAGTTACCTGGAGCGGGAAGGAGGTAAAAGAGTGGTTTAGCAGATGACAAGGGTAAAGGCCAGTGGAGAAAGTGATTTCTCATTGGGAAGCAGTAATACCCACTACCATGACAGGATGCAAACATGCATACACACCCAGGGATTCACAGACACAATAACACACCCACACACTCAGAGATTCACAGACACAGTAACACACACTCTGACACATACACACAGTTGCCAGTGTTGGGATGAGAACCCCTGCCTATGTGCAAATCATCATTATATTACTACACAATTACAAGATGCGCCACAGAGATTACACATGTACAGCTAGTCAGAATGGCCTAAGATTGAGGGATACTGGAATGCGGTGAGTGTATGTGGGGAGGGGGGGGTTCATCAGTAGGCTATGTAACAACAAGCCTCACCCCAGGGCGTACATGTTTACAGGCTGTTAGAATGCCCTTCTAAGATTGATGACATCAACAGGGATACTAGATTGCATTGACTGGATGGGGAAGGGTGTCTTATTATTTCACTATGGTAAAATACAGCCTCACTCCAGGGACCAGACAGCCATACATACACACACACACACACACACACACACACACACACACACACACACACACACACACACTGTGGCATTCACAAAGATATGCACCTATGTCACACACATGCAGACACTTGACATGTGTGAGATTCAAACTCCTGCCTATTTCTTGCTTTCTACACTTCACTCTGTACAGATGTCTACAATAGTAAAGTGAAAACATTTGGGATGTATTCCCCACCATACGTGACATATATGGACACACACACACACACACACACACACACACACACACACATGACCCACATGTGCAAGCACTGTGAATCGAACACCTGCCTATCTCATGATAGGTATTACAGGGTTATAGCACTATTGCACATACTACAAAGATCACTGGTTCTTTCCTTTGCCAATTGTGCTGATATATGCACAATATATGCACAGAGGAGGTGTTACTGTTACAGGTGTCAAGAGGTTTGCCTTCAGTGTCACCCTTACTGTATTCTACGTTGTGTGTCTTCCAGTGGCGGCTGGTGACTTCAAATCAAAGGGGAGCTGCAGGACAGCTGAATGGATGGGGTGAATGGGAAGGGATGTGGCCAACTAGAAAGGGGTGGAGTTATGCTCAAAACCACAAAAACTGGGACTTTAATTAAATATGCTGCCCTGGGTGCCAAACTGTAATTGTGAGAGTGCGGTCAAGACAAAATGACGTGGAGAAGAAAAAAAAACATTTCAGTGCATTGCCTACACGACAGGTTACTTAATATCTAGATGGAAACAAAAAGGTTGTGAAGCATGAAAAAATAAATTACTTTTTTAATATATTACTGGAATGCCAGTCAAAATCAGGTATAAAAAAACAAGCAGCACTCAACTCAAACCACTTCTCCTTGCACTGAAGTTCTAATTATAATTTATATTTAGCTTTATAAAAGTACCAAGTATCATGCTGAAAGTAGCAATACCCCCACTTGTAAAAATGTTTCTTATCAAAAAAAAATTCTGCTGCCTGACAACAACTATCTAGTTGTTTCATGGGGAAAACATGATCAAAGTAAAAAATGTACAGCAAAGAAGAAACAAGCTCAAGATAAATTGCTTAAAGAATTACTGCACAGGTTGTGGACCACACATGATAGACTGGCATTCTGTTTATTTTAAGGGTAAAGCCTGCAAGTCTCCAACAGATGTAATGAGGTTCTGAAAATACTGTAATCATGTCCTTCATTACAAATATTGTCATATGCATTTCAGTACTTAAGACATATACGCTATCTAGTTATGTAAATATTCTCTGCATGACGACAACAAAAAGGCCTTCAATGTTGATAATTCTTTAACAGCATGCATATTAAAGCTTACTTGCATCTTAGTCTTAGACAAGCTTACCTGATGGTCATTAAAACATTGCTACTTAAACACAGAGCAACAGGCACTGCAATGACATGCATTTTCTGAATAAGAAGCATAAATCAACAGTATAAAAATATGACAGAAAGCCATAATATTCTTCAAAATCAAGGACAGATGAAAAGCCACTCTAGTACTTGTGTCTATCTTGGATGTGGGGATACTCTGCACACTTACACTGTATACCTGCTCCTTACCTTGCTTGGACACATCGCGAGTCACTAAGTGGGGGAGTGGGGTGCAACAAGTATGTCACAATTAAATGTCTCTGGCTGACGGTGGTGGCCCTGATATATTTGTCATACCTCTCAACCTCAGAACAAGAAATCTGGACAAAGCCATAAACAGAAATGGGAGAAAGACCCAAAAATAAGGACAATGTTTAAATATTGCTGTTATAAACTTAGGAAGATAATAGAATAGTAGGTCTTGCATTAGTATGAATTTTCTGAAGGGTATGAAATCTGAAACTCAAATATATGTCATTATTTTCTAACTTCAGGCTTTAATGATTTGCCACTAATTTGTGAGAAAACCACAATTTTATGAAACACAGACCAAAAATGTGATGCAAAAATATAACATACCCACACAATACAGCTGGGAACCTGACAAAGAAGGGACACTTTTAATAATAGTACTGTTAACTTGAGCAGCTTTCAAAATAAGAGAATCTGCATGCATTTCTGAAATTAAAAGTAATCTATAACTGATCATTACAATTATTTATTAATTGTAAACCCTCCACGTTTTCTTCCAAATTTGCCATTTTGCGGAGGGATTATTAGGGGGAGAGCAACATTTTGAGCCAAAATCAGGGACAGTTGAGAGGTTTGGATATATCTAATTCTATAAAGTTTGGATATACCTAATTCTATAAAGTGATTTATTTGAGTGTACCTCTCATCCTCTTAGCAGAGGAAATTTGGGCAAGGTCAAATATACCGGGGGAACATACAAACAGTACTAAAAGTTGGTCTTGTATAAACATAGTTGAGAGAACAACAGGTCTTGCTTTAGCATGCATTTTTCTGAAGAGTATGAAGTCTGAAACTCAATATCTGTCATTATTTAGTGACTTCATTCCTAAATGATTTGCCAGAAAACCACAAATTTTATGAGGAACAAACCAAAAACAATAAGCAAAAATCTATTAATTCTTCAAAAATCTGGACAGTTAAGAGGTATAGTTCAGCTGGAGCTGTCTGAGTTTGCCGTCCTTCCCCTCCTCATAAAATCATGGTCGAATGGGGCCTCTCCCCTGCAGCTATTCCAATGTACCATGACTTGGCTATTTCACCACATTTAACATATACACTGTAATGTGCATACTGCTTTACTTCTACAATGATTTGGATTTCATTTAAACGTTTTATTTTACATTTTACAGCACAAACACTAATAGAAATCTGCTAAACAAAGCAATGCAGTCTCACAATGAAAATAGACTTAGCATTAAAACTTCTCTTCCCTTGAAACTCACATTCATTGAAACAGCATTAAAACCCACATTCAAAGAAAATACATCTGGCCAGTAGCAGATAAAGATTAACTTTGGGCTGTTTTTAAATCATAGGCCCCTTGCACAGGAAACATACATGTGTTCTTTGATACACCTTTCTGATTGTATTAAATTATATTCCTTGTATAATACAGTAATTCCAGTAAACAATAAAACAAAATGCATGCACTAATAATGACAAAACTGCCCAGTTCAGAAAATTTCCATCATAAAAGTCTACTCAAACTTCTACAGTCCACCAGTATCAGTAAATATGCACAATCTCTGCAGAAGTAAAAGTCATCTAAGTAATTCCACATTAAAGAGATCTGTAACTAATGAAGAGGTTGCTGCTAGCAAATCACTTTAGATTTCAGTGTTTCATCTACAAATAGATTTCAGTGTTTCATCTACAAATAAAGTGCTTGTTGCTATTGAGCAATAAATTGCCTATGTTGTCTTTTCAGACTTGTTAGTTGTTGCTGTAGCACCTACCAAGAGGAGAAAACACTGAGAGAAGAAAAGGAGCCACTTTTGTGATTTTAAGTATTTTCTTCTGATTTTTTGTTAAGTTTTACTGTTTTGCCGCCTACTTTTTGGCATTTTCCGGCTTGTTAAAGTTTATATCTGTAACAGTAACAGTACTTGGAACACATCTAGAGCCTGTTTACTGCATTTCCTGTGTTGCATTTCATTTAAAATTGTTTATTTTTCTCTAAAAACTGCATTTTACCTGATTTTGGCCTAGCACTCAAGTGTGGGATCATTTATTGCACTGTTGTGATTATTTTGCTGCTTGTGTATCTCTGCTACCTTTAAACTACAACAAAAAGAAAAAAAACAAAAAAAATCTTGCTTTTTTCTACTTTCTGAAAGTTAAGAAAGTTCAGTTACAGATTTGCTGTTCTGAACTGTTTGGAAGTTTCTAGAAGGCCAGTGCTTGCTTGGGCTAAATGGAAGTCTCTGTGTTCACCAGTGGGAGTGGTAAACACTGAACAGCCTACCTGTCCCTGGAGGAGTGGTTACTACCTAGAAGCTGTAGTTTTATTGGCCATTTTGGGTCAATTTTAAACTCCTTGATCTCTCTCTCTTAAAACCAGGCTGCCTCATGGTTTTGGCATCTTTTCAGGCTTGCTAGTTGTTGCTGAAGCACCTACCAAGAGGAGAAAACGCTGAGAGAAGAAAAGGAGCCACTTTTATGATTTTAAGTATTTTCTTCTGATCTTTTGTAAAATTTTACTGCTTTGCCGCCTACTTTTTGGCATTTTCCGGCTTGCTAAAGTTTATATCTGTAACAGTAACAGTACTTGGAACATATCTAGAGCCTGTTTACTGCATTTCCTGTGTTGCATTTCATTTAAAATTGTTTTTTTCTCTAAAAACTGCATTTTATCTGATTTTGGCCTAGCACTCAAGTGTGGGGCCATTTATTGCACTGTTGTGATTATTTTGCTGCTTGTGTATCACTGCTACCTTTAAACTACAACAAAAAGAAAAAAAACAAAAAAATCTTGCTTTTTTCCCACTTTCTGAAAGTTAAGAAAGTTCAGTTACAGATTTGCTGTTCTGAACTGTTTGGAAGTTTCTAGAAGGCCAGTGCTTGCTTGGGCTAAAGGGAAGTCTCTGTGTTCACTAGTAGGAGTGGTAAACACTGAACAGACTGCCTGTCCCTGGAGGAGTGGTTACTACCTAGAAGCTGTAGTTTTATCGGCCATTTTGGGTCAATTCTAAACTCCTTGATCTCTCTATCTTAAAACCCTACAACTCTCTTTTTGCACAGTTTTGCGCACTGAGCAGCGTCAGGCAGCACCGCCTAAACAGGTTTAAACTATTCCAGGATCCACAAAGTCTGCTCTTCACTTTTTCCCTTAGAACTGTTCAAACTCTCAAAGTAATCACTCTATTCTCTTTCAAAAGCCCTGCCCTTGCTCAGTTCTTATAAGGAAACATCAACTAACTAAAGCACTACACCCCCCTTGACTTCTCATAAGTATTAGACTCCCAATTGGTCCTTCCTGATCAAGTGAAAAATCAGTTCCCTTCCCTAATCTGATCAGTAAAAAAAAACAGTTCCCTATACTAATTTGTTATGTCCAAGTGTCAGTTTCAAGGTTACTCTCCAGTACAGCTGGTGAATCTGGGAATTTTGAGGCAATGTTACACAGACAACCCTCTCCTCCTTCCAACAAACTCTAATACATGTGAGAGATGCAGTTACACAGCCAAATTGGAGGCAGAGCTCTCTCAACCCAAGACTGGCACAGTCAGTCAGGAGGAAAAGGTAACCACCAACACCACAAATCCAGTCTCACACAGACCTATTGCATCTGCATACCCAACACATAAACACACAAAAACATACTCGGAGGCACTAAGTAAAAATCTGCCTAAACAGCAAAGACCTCCTAGGCAGATATCCAAGCAACAGCCACCCCTCAACAATACCCACAAATCACATATCTCACAAAATCAGTGTGCCGCACAGTTACAGCCCATAAGGCCAAACAACACACCAAATGCACTTGTTATAGGGGACTCTATTGTCTGGCACACTGACGTCCCACTCACCAGACTGAATAAGGAGAAGGTCACTGTAAGCTGCCTGTCGGGTGCCAGGATCTGCCACATAATGCAAGCACTCAGGTCACTCCAAAGCAAGTACAAGTATGACTCCGTCATTGTCCATGCTGGTGTGAATGACCTGAGACGTACCTCCCTGGACTACATGAAAAGAGACATAGAGGAGCTCTCTGACCATGTAGCCCAGGCTGGTATGTCCCTGACCTTGAGTAGCATCTTGTCCTCACCAAGAATGATGCCACAGTATAAAGACAAAATGATCAGTTTCAACAACTGGCTAAAGTATTGGTGTCATTCAAAGGGGATCCATTGTCTGTCAGCCTGGGATGACATGCTCGACAAGCCACGTTGCTTCGCTAGGGACAGCTTGCACCTGTCACCCTTAGGCTTTTGTATACTGGCCAAGGCTCTTGCCACCCCCATAGAGCCTTTTTTAGGCAAGGCTCAAAGGACAAACCCACCTCCATAGACAACCCAAAGATAAAAAAACTAAAGGTAATGCTACTCAATGCCAGAAGTCTAAACCTCAAGATGCACACACTCGAGACTCCTCAGTATGGAGAAAATCGATGTCTGTGCAGTAACAGAAACCTGGTTCAAGGCTCCTGAGAGCACCCCAGCACTACCAGGTTATAACTCATACAATGCATTTCGGCCCCAAAACTCGGACCGAAGCACAAAAGGAGGGGGAGTATCTATATTCATCAAAGATACCTACACCTCCAGGTTAGTGGCACTGCACGAAGCATCGGAAACCATCCATGTGCAACTAACAGCAGGCAAAACTGCCTTTCAGTTTGTAGCCTGCTACAGAACACCCTCCCTATTACAGGAACCCCACTTGGCATTCCTGAGAACACTGGAGAATATGAAGGTCTCTCCAAACACTATGTTATTGGGTGACTTCAACTACCCAAACATTGACTGGGAAAACTACTCAAGCCCAAACACCCTCGCCAACGGTTCCTTGAATTTATAAACTCTAACGCAATGGAACAACTGGTCACCACTCCCACAAGAGGGAACAACATATTGGACCTGGTCATCACCAACATAGGGACTCTATGTTCCACACCAGAGGTAAACCCCTCATTGGTAAGATCAGACCATAAACAAATTTCCCTGGACATCCATATCCCGTCCCCACCCCCAGCCAAGGAAATCACTGTAAAGAATTTCTCCAAAGCCAACTTTGCACTTCTCAAGACTGAGGTGGAATCCTTCAAAGCCCCTGGGCCAGAGGATAATACAGCCCAATCCACAGAATCCTTTACAAATGCATTCTATGAGCACCTGCAGGAATGCATGGATCGTGCTATCCCAAATAAAACCAAGACTCACTCCTCCAAAAACAGGAGACCGGTCTGGTGGACCCCGGCCATAAATAAGCTATACAACAGAAGGAGGAAGCTACTACATGACAGAGCAAAATCCCAAAAAGGGAAGGCTTCTCTGATCAGTATTAGCAAGAAACTTCGATCCCTCATAAAATCATCAAAGGCCAGTTTCGAAAGAAAAATTGCCCTAGACACTGAAGATAATCACAAAGCCTTCTTTAGTTATGTCAGAAACATGGGCGGAAACTCCCAGATATGTTCTGAATTGTTGCATAACGGTACAAAATATACCAAACCTACAGACATAGTCAACATCCTGGCAGACAGATTCAGCGCAAACTCCCCCCCCTTCCCCCCCAAAGGAGCAAATGCCTATCCCAACTGAATGTAACCTCCCTGACATCACAAATGCACAGGTGAAAGCTGCCCTCTCCAAAGCAAAAAACACAGCATCTATGGGACCAGACGATGTCCCAGCCTGTGTCTTACATGAGCTCCAAGAAGAACTGAACCCTCACATTAAGTCACTGTTCAAACTTACTTACTACAGGATATGTACCCAAAGAATGGCGTACAGCTACAGTGGTCCCACTCCACAAAGGTGGTTCCACAACGGACCCCGGAAACTATCGCCCCATAAGCCTGACTAGTCTGGTCTGTAAAGCTATGGAGCGTATTATCATAGAACTCATAAACAAAGACATTGGGAGCCTCCAGACACTAGACCCTACTCAATTCGGCTTTGTTAAGGGCAGATCTTGCCTCTTAAACCTAGTTGATTTCTTTGAAACAGTTACCAAAGCTATAGATGAGGGCAAGGTAGTCCACACAGCCTACCTGTACCTCGCAAAAGCCTTCGACACAATACCCCACTCGGGCATCATAAATAAGCTTACCAGCTTAAATATCAACCCCTATATCACAAGATGGGTTGCAAACTGGCTCAGAGATAGAACCCACATGGTCAGAATCGCAGGTGCCATGTCCGAATCCAAACCAGTTACAAGTGGCATCCCACAGGGCTCAGTTCTGGGACCTCTCTTGTTCGGTATATACTTCTCTGAATTTCAGGCTAACACGGGGGGATTATGGCTGACAAAGTTCGCAGATGACTGCAAACTGGGGGCCATAATCGAATCTCCAGCTGACACAAGCATCCTCCAAAAGGGTCTCACAGAGACGGATGCTTGGTGCCAGAACCACGGCCTCAAGCTAAATGCTAAAAAGTGCATAGTCATCCCCTTTGGGAAAAACAAGGTGCCCACAAATTACCACATAGGTGGTAATCCATTAAGTACGGAAGAAGTAATTAGAGATTTGGGGACCAACGTAGATAGTAATCTCTCCTTTGATAATCACGTTGCCAAAGTGGTTAGAAAGACCTTCTATATAGCCCACCATATCACGAAAGGGTTCACATCTAGATCAAGAGAGGTCATTGTGCCCCTCTACTCGTCACTCATCAAGCCCATAATTGAATACAATGCCCCTTTTGGGATGTACCTTACCCGACACCTGCAGCAACTGGAGAGACCCCAAAAGTACCTCACTAAGAGGATCATGGGCTACAAACAGATGTTCTATGCAGCTCGACTAAAGAAACTCCAGCTCTACTCAATTGCTTACCGCCTATTCAGAGGCGATCTATGCCTGACATACAAAGCCATGTCAAACCCAGAATTAATGGACATGCTCCACCTCAAAAAATCCAAGTCCCTTAGAGCTACACGCTCCAGGGACCTAAACCTCAGCACAAAAATAAATAGGACATGCTGGAGGGACAGATTCATTTCCCAGAGGCTCCCCTCACTCTGGAATAGAATCCCAATTCATGTTAGACATAGCCCCTCGCTGACCCTCTTCAAGCGAAATTTGGACGCGTGGATGGGAAATCACAAATTCACCCCTGGGATCTCTCCTGTGTCCCTGCTAGACAGAGGCACAGTAAACTAATCTTAAAAGGGTACCTTCTGTGACCTACTTTACAGAGGCACAGTAGGCTAATCTAATAGGGAGGCGAAAGCCAAATACACTCTGGCTAGGCTTATAAATGCCCTAGGGCAGATAGCCTAGTATCTACCTATGAACCTATGAACCTATGCAATAAAAAAATGATAGTTAGTAATATTGTAATAGGGAATGGATGGCAAACTGATTACAGGTTCATAGTTACTAGGTATCTTTGCCAAAAAGGACTGCAGCACCCACCCCCATTACAACACAGTACAGTATCAGGAATGCACCTACCTACTGTGGGAGTAGAATCCACAGCCTTCTGCATCAAAAGCAAGTACACTACCTGTTGTGCTATTAACAATGCAACAAAGCTTATCATAAGCAGCACTAAACTTTTATTCCCCTGCAGCTATCAGTTCCTTGTAACATCTACTCGACACTCAGCTGTATCTCTAAACTTTGCAGCACAAGAAATCTGGAAAAGCTAAAATTTATTGGGGGGGGGGCAAAATCCCATAAACCAGGGACACATTTTAAACATTGCTTGTATAATGTTGAAAAGTTACAAGAATAAAATGCTGTGTTATCACCATACATTTCATTGCTAAGTATTGAACCCAGGACCCTGTGCAAAACAGTCAGAACAACATACCACTATGCCAAATCATCTGTTTTGGGAAAGTGACGAAGACTGAAATTTAAATGGCTACTATTTAGTGTATTCAGTTCTCACCATAGCTCTGAACCTTAGCACAAAAAACCTGGAAGAAGCCAATAATGAGGGAATACAGTCCCAAAAATAGGGACAAATTTCAAATATCCATGTTATAAACCTAGAAAATTGCTAAAATAAAAGGCTTTGTGTCACCATGTACTTTCTGAAGAATATGAAGTCTGAAATTCAAATGCCTGTTATTTTATTTCTTTAACATTTGTTAACTGACATGCAGACTCTACCCCAACAAGAATCAAACCAGAGAACCTGTAGCTGTCAAGCAACAATGATACCAGTGCACCACTGCATTACTGACTGAGTAAGGAAGCAAAAATACAGAAACCACAGATTTTATGAGGAACAGAACAGTATAAAAATGAGGCAAAAATCTGCCATTTTTTTTTTTACAAATCGTGGTGGGTAGGGAATTCAGGCCCTTGCCACCCACCTCCACCCAAGGTACAGAGTTCAAGCCTGAGGTATTCTCTACCCACCACCATGTGTTCTCTCTAGCCACCAGTATATAGCAACTGGGGCATTTCACACGCATGTGCATAAACAACTCATTTAGGAGTCAAAAAGGCTTTATATAAAAATTTGGAAACAAAGCAAAGGTGATAGTACTCTCACTTAAAAAGGCATGTTAAACAAAGTTACGATATCTGCAAAAATATGTGAAACCCAAGTATAACATAAGCATTTTACAACATCTCACATTGATAGATTATGGCATGTTTACAGTTGCATACAATACAACATATATTGATCAATTACATAGCAGTGACTATGAAGCCATGGCAAAACACTTTATAGCAGAGTCATGATAAAAGGCAAATTATCCTCTGAGGAATAAAAATCTAGAGAGAGATATTCTGGGATGATTCTTTGTCACAACTGCTTTTTGCCTTTCCTTTAACCCATTAAGTTGCTTAATTAACAGACTAAACTATGGGTATAGCTTAACTTCTAATAAACTATTTTATCCAAATAAATTTTATCAACTTTCTCTGACAATTTAAATTGTATAGCTCAACCACTTGAAAGTAAAACTGCGAAGAGTTAAACATTCTCAGGTAATAACACAATGAGAGTTGTTCTTAATAAACAAGCAAAAGAAATCTAGCAGGGAAGCTATATCACCAAGAAAATGTCAACCAGACACAAGAAAGTGATATAAAGAAATTTTTCGAAGATTATTTCTCGGTGTCCTGATAGTAGTGTGCTTGCCACTCCCTATTTATATGTTTGATTTTTGTTGCTTACTCTATGTCAGTTTCTTTCCTTTTTCAATAAATGTGGATTATCCTAATGTTATGCCCCTTGAGAGTTCCCTCACTGAACTGCTGCCTGGATTTTTTACCCTTGTCTTCACCAGCATTGCGATTCAAGATCCAACAAACATACAAATGCCTACAGTGTATGTCTTTTAACAAGTTTTGGCTCATCAGCTAGCCTCTGCAAATACAATTGGTCAGCATTTCCAGGCTAGTGGCATACACACTACTCTGACTCTCTTATTTTGATCCCCTTCCATGAACAATTCCTTTTCCCCTCTTTTTCACTGGTTTATGTGAATTGAAAATTCCTACTAAACTTTAAGCAGTCTTATATTTCTCTATTATATAAAGTGAACATATGTTTAATTAATATTTAAGTTCACTGACCTTGGGCATGCTACTGTAGCTGACTTTTTTCGTGGATACTGTCTGGTGTGCCTTGTGGTTCAGTTACTAACCTTCTGTTTTTTTATTACATTCATTCCATTTTTTCATCACATTGGGCTAAATATTGCCCTTCCCCCTTCCAGCATCTGAACGGAGTTAGTCACCTGAGTCGTAGGGCACCATTTTCAGCTATTATTTAGCAGGGATTCAGTTATTCTCAGTGTTCTGATAGTGTGCAAGTCTCTTGCATTAAATCTGTACTATAGCATTTGTTTAATACCATTATAGCACTTTACAGATATAGAGGGAGGATAGAAGAATGGCGAGGATGCAAGGCGTAGAGGTGGTGAAGGTGGATGAGTTTAAATACTTGGGGTCAATAGTTCAGAGTAACGGTGAGTGTGGAAGAGAGGTGAAGAAGAGAGTACAGGCAGGATGGAGTGGGTGAAGAAGAGTGTCAGGAGTTATTTTTGACAGACAAATACCTGTAAGAGTGAAAGGGAAGGTCTACAAGAGGGTAGTGAGACCATCTATGTTATATGGGTTGGAGACAGTGGCATTGCCAAAAAGGCAGGAGTTTGAGCTGAATGTGGCAGAGTTAAAGATTTTAAGATTTGCACTGGGTGTGACAAGGGTGGACAGGATTAGGAATAAGTATATTAGAGGGTCAGCCCAGGTTGGAAGGTTTGCAGACAAAGCCAGAGAGGCAAGATTACGTTGGTTTGGACATGTGCTGAGGAGGGATGCTGAGTATATTGGGAAAAAGATGCTAAGGATGAAGCTATCAAGTAACAGGAAAAGAGGAAGGCCTAAGATAAGGTTTATGGATGTGGTGAGAGAGGACATGCAGGTGGTTGGTGTGACAGAGCAAGATGCAGAGGACAGGAAGAAATGGAAACAGGTGATCTGCTGTGGTGACCCTTAATGGGAACAGCCAAAAGAAGATGATGATTATAAAATAATACAAGTGTAACTATGAGGCTGCAGTTAATTTTGTAATACGCTAGTGGTCAGTCACACTACTCGATACAGCTGCTTTAATCTGTTATAGCTGCTGATAAACATTTTATGTAGCTCATAGTTTATGAGAAATTAATTTCCTGTATGTGCCTTTGTGTCATGATAAACCAGCATAAGTTCATAGGTTCATAGGTTCATAGGTTCATACTAGGCTATCTGCCCAAGGGCATTTATAAGCCTAGCCCATAGTTATGTGGCTTTCGCCACCCCTTTAGTTTGAATAAAAACTATGCCTATCATTTTTCTGTGCCTCTGTCAAGCAGTGACACTGAAGTAATCCCTGGGGTATACCTGCGATCTCCCATCCATTGGTCAAGATTCCTCTTGAACAAGGCCGGCGAGGTGCTCTGCCTCACATGTACCGGGATTTTGTTCCACAGCATAGGGAGTCTCTGGGTGATGAATCTGTCCCTCCAGCACGTTCTATTTATAACCGTGTCAAGGTTTAAGTCTCCCGCCCTTGTGGTTGTGAGGGATCTAGATTTTTTGAGGTGAAGCATATTCATCAAATCTGGGTTTGACATGTCCTTATATGTCAGGCACAGGTCACCTCTGAGCAAGTGGTATGAGACTGAATAGAGCTGGAGTTCTTTCAGTCGGGCAGCATAAGACATATTTTTGAGACCCATTATCCTTTTGGTGAGGAACTTTTGGGGCCTTTCAAGCTGCAGCAGGTGTCTGGTCAGATACATTCCGAACGGGGCATTGTACTCAATCATAGGTCTAATGAGTGATGAGTACAGGGGGACGATGACCTCCCTTGATCTAGATGTGAATCCCTTCATGATCAGGTGGGCGATATAGAAGGTTTTCCTAACTACTTTAGCAACATGAGTGTCAAACGAAGGCTACTGTCAACTTGGGTCCCCAGATCCCTGATGACTTTTTCTGTGCTCAGTGGATTGCCACCTATATGGTAGCTAGGGGTAACCTTGTTTTTCCCGAAGGGTATGACTATGCATATTTTGGCGTTTAACTTCAGGCCATGGCTCTGGCACCAGTTATCCATTTCTATGAGGCCCTTCTGGAGGATATCTGTGTCAGATGTGTTTTCGACTATGGCGCCCAGTTTGCAGTCATCTGCAAACTTTGTCAGCCATAACCCTCCTGTGTTTGCTTGTACTTCAGAAAAGTAGATGCCGAACAAGAGTGGACCCAGGACTGAGCCCTGTGGGACACCACTTGTGACAGGCTTTGAGTCTGACATGGCTCCAGCAACTCTGACCCTGTGGGTTCTGTCACTTAGCCAGTTTGCAACCCATCTTGTGATGTATGGGTTTACATTCAAGCTGATGAGTTTTTCGATGATACCTGAGTGGGGTATTGTGTCGAAGGCCTTTACCAGGTTGAGGTAGGCTGTATGGACTGCCTTTCCCTCATCAATGGCCTTGGTGACTGTCTCGAAAAAGTCAACCAAGTTTAAGAGGCAGGATCTGCCTTTGACAAAGCCAAACTGGGTTGGATCCAAAGTCTGCAAGTTCCCTATGTCTTTATTTATGAGTTCCATTATGATCCTCTCCATGGCTTTGCAGATAAGGCTTGTCAAGCTAATGGGGCGGTAATTTCCAGGGTCTGTGGAGGCACCGCCCATATGAAGTGGGACCACAGTCGACGTGCGCTACTCCTTGGGTACGTATCCTGAGGTGAGGCTAAGATTAAACAGCTGTCCTAACTGTGGGTTTAATTCCTCGTTGAGTTCATGAAGCACACAGCCGGGACACCATCCGTCCCATGGATGCTGTGTTTTTGCCTTAGTGAGGACTGTTCTGACCTGGGCGGTGGAGATGTTTGGGGGCTACAATCCTCTGGAATAGATATCTCTCCTTTGGGGAGAAGTTTACACTGAACCTGTCGGCCAGTATGTTAGCAATGTGTGTAGGTTCAGTAATTTTCACATCATTTTGAACTAATTCTGAGCATATCTGGGAGTTTCCTCCTAGGTTTCTAACATAGCTAAAGAAGGCCTTATGATTGTCTTTAGAGTCCTTGGCGATTTTTCTCTCAAAATTTGCCTTGGATGATTTTATGAGAGCTCTTAGTTTTTACTTATAATGATCAAAGGTGTCTTACCTTTCAAGGATTTTGCTCTATCTTGTAGTAGCTTCCTCCTTTTGTTGTAGAGCTTGTTTATGGCTGGGGTCCACCAGACTGGATGCTTGCCTTTGGTACAGAGAGTCTTAGTTTTATTTGGGATTGCCTGATCCATGCAGTCCTGTAGGTGCTGGTAGAAGGCATTTGTAAGTGATTCAGCGGTTTGAGTAATGTTTACCACTGGCTCAGGGCCTTAAAGGAGACCACACTAGTTTTAGAAGTGTGAAATCGGCTTTTGAGAAGTTTTTCATTGTGGTCATTTTTTTTTCAGGTGGGGGTACGATGAGGACCGCCAGCGAGATTAGTTTATGATCTGATCTCAACAGTGAGGAGTATACTTCGGTGTTGAACATTTTGATCCCATGTTCGTGATGATGAGATCAAGTATGTTTTCTCCTCTTGTGGGGATGGTGACTAGTTGTTCCATGGCATTTGAGTTTATGAACTCCAGGAATCTTTGGGTTAGAGTGTTCGGGCTTGAGTAGTGTTCCCAGTCTATATTAGGGTAGTTGAAGTCACCTAGTATGATGGTGTTTGGAGATACATTTATCCTCCAATGTTTTCAGGAAGGCCATGTGAGGTTCCTGAGTTTGAGAGGGTGGCCTGTAACATGCTACAAATTGCAGAGCAGTCTTGCCTATGGTTAATTGCACCTGGATGGTCTCCGATGCATCGTGCGTTGCCACCAACCTTGAGGTGTGGGTGTCCTTTATGAATATGGACACCCCCCCTCCTTTCTTGGTGTTGTCCGGATTTTGGGGCCGGAACGCATGATATGAGGTGAAACCTGTTAGTGCTGGGGTGCTCTCAGGAGCCTTGAACCAGGTTTCTGTCACAGCACAGACATCGATGTTCTCCATATTGAGAAGGGCCTCGAGTGCGTGCATCTTGAGATTGAGACTTCTGGCATTGAGAAGCATTACCCTTAGTTTTTTTCCTTTTTGGTATTCTAGGGTGGTAGGTTTAGAATTTGAGCCTTGCCTAAAAAAGGCACTATGGGGGTGGCAAGAGCCTTTGCCAATATCCGGAAGCCCAGGGGTGACAGGTGCAAGCCGTCCTCATGAAGCAGCATGGCTTGTCCAGCATGTCATCCCAGGCAGACAGACATTGGATCCCCTTTGAATGACACCAGAATTTAAGCCAATTATTAAAGCTGAAAGTTGCAGAGTGCTGTGGCTTCATCTGCACTCAAGTGCTTTTTTTTTATATTCCACAGTACAGTTCAGAAAATGCGGTAGCTGTTTGCATGCTATGAATGTTATTAAGTTGTAACAGTTGTCGCTTTTTATTATCTGTTCTCCAACAGTATTCATTCCTATACACTGCACTTTATTTAGTTATATACTTGAAATGATGCTATATTTTATGTTAGTCCACTGTGCATGCACGCACACACACACACACACTCACACACACACACACACACACACACACACACACACACACAATTGCTAACCTACCTACTTTACTTGGTCCAGGGCCTTCCATAGCTGTATAGCTCCATATGTCACTCGCTATCCTCCCTGTGATGTCACAGATCCCGTGGTGAAGTCCTTCCGTCCCATGAGAGGAGGCCAGCCTGCCAATGTTGCAGTCTGAGCCCTTTCCAAGTCTATGCGGTTGTAACTAACTGCATAGATTTCTGGGATACTCCTGACTGCTGGATTTCTAATCCGGACTGTTGCTGAATCAGTCCGGAACTCTGCACATGCTTTGGACTGGTTCAGCAGCAGTCTGGATGATGGAAATGCCGCGAGTGTGCATGTGCAAAGGTCCATGACTTTTATTTATTTTCTTTCTTTCTTTTTTTATTTTCTTCTCTTTCTTTAACAGCTGGGGCGGCTGCAGTCCTGCAGTCCAATAGCACGAGCCACCCCTGGTGTTTTCCCCTTCAATTAACAAAACCCTAGCTTAGCAGTTACACAGGTTATTGTAGGAATGGCTGTAACACACCTGTGAGCTGTCCTCAGTAATCATTCATTTGCGAAGTAGCCCCACCACTTAGTAGTTACATCCAAACGTCTGTCCATTCCTAAAGTACAGCTTACTGTACTTTGAGCATACCATCATATACAGTTAGTAATGTTGAGGCTGCATTGCAACTGCATGATGTACTAAAACAACAGTCACCTTCAAACATCAGACACTGCACACACATGGAATCTAAACACACATCAATACATGTACACATATGCAGTCTCCATCAGTAAGTGGACTAGCAGGTCATGAGCATACATTCCCCACCTTCCCCACACCATGTGTGAAATCTAGCTGAGCATTACACCATAATGGATGTTGCATTCATTTACTGGAAGGACACACAACCACCTTCACTGAGTAGCTAAGCGTACATTTATGTCAACAGCACATATCAGCAAGACACACACACACACACACAGCAATATTCCATGTCATGATCCCACAAACTGTTAGTGAAAGTTCCACTGTGAAGCCAGGGCACTGTAATGGTCAACAGCGAGCACAGCAAATTTTCCACACACACCTTATGATTAATGGAAGAGTGCCAGCAATGTGCTCTGTTTGAGCTAGGCATTACACTTATTCAAGCATGTCCGAGGTCTGTGATATGTAAACATCTCATCCCAGTACGTTTTGGCTATTGTGGTAATAATGTTAATGTCCAGACAGCACACAACATGCATGGCTTGCAATTGTTGACATGGAGTATATGTAGGAGTTGTGGGTTCACATGGCTGTACATGTCATGGGCATATCACCTGTAACTACTCAGGAACATACAGAGCATATCTGTATTTCCCTGAGTCTGACAATACAGGTCATGTGTGTAGGTCCTATGATCCTGTTATTTGGGTATGTTGGTAGGCATTGCATTTGGTGGACATGTCTAATGACATACATGCCACATGGGTTGTTGTATGATATGATAGGTGTCATGGGTGACCAGTAGAGAGGGAATATTACCTCTGTCAACATAGATATCAAACCTTATGTACTGTTAGCATTCAGCAGCCATGGACCTATCTTCCATGTGCATGTGTGTAATGAATGTAGTCACCTGTATGTACAAAGGACAACAACAGCTATGGTATTTCCATTTATGTTGTATGAGTGTGGGATGTACATATCCAGGGCAGGTACATCTAGGTCATATCCAACCATGAGGGCGTTGTTTACTGGTGTACAGCAACAGTCGACTGTGTTAATGCTGACAACATCCGAGGGACCCTGGTATGTGTACAACTGACCTGGTTACAAACAGTGGTATTATTGCATTGCATAACACACTATGCAACTGTAACAGTACATGGGTACTTTGCACAGTTGATGTAGGACTAGGTACAGTCCACCAGTCGAAGTTTATTTGGTGTTGTACCATACTATTTCATACCACATTTATGGATGTGTGTTGGTAGTCTGAGGACATGGTGGTGGATGCATATGAGGATACAACCTAGAATGCAGCTTTTGCCACTGTCACCTGTACCTGACTCATCTGTGATGCATTATGTTGGAATAGTGGTCTTTAATTTTGAGTAGCCTTTATGAATATGTGGACATCACCACCTGGAGTGGTCCATACCAGTGTTATGGCCCACATATCTGGATCTGAGTTATATGGTGGTAGTGCTATTGTGCACTACAGAGCCTTCAGCCAAGTGTTCCTCACTGCACAGATGTCAGTATTCCCCATTGTAGGTTCTACATTGAGCAAATGGATTACGACAGCCACACATCTAGCACTGGTTAGCATAAACATCAAATGCAATTGTCTTGTAGGTGTCAGTGTGCTACTTCTGTGTTTTGGACATTTGCCTTGGAATGGCGCTATATGGGTAAATGCAACCTAGGTATTATCCACACTCCCTTGAATCATGGATGCATGTGATCTGTGACAAAGGCTTGTCTTCTTTCAGTCATGTCATCCTGGAATGACAGACACTGGACAACCTCATAATTACAGCAGGACATTGGTTCATTGTTTTGGTCAAGCAGTTGCCACTTGTAACATAACATCACTGCGAGTGGCAGTATTGTGCTTGGTATCAAATGCTACATCTAAGGTGATGGACAGCAGCAGATGTTGTGTAGAACAATGTTAGATATACTTAGTGGAGCGGTCCTGCTAATAATGACAACTACTAACACAGCCGGGAGAGGTCATCTTGACACCTGCACCTCAGTACCATTACACAATGGGGCTCACATATTATGCTTGCACATGCCACTGTTCCAAGTATAATGCCACTGTCCACAACCTGATATCAATGTATGCCTTTCAGGGCAGCAATGTGTGTGACACATGCTGTACTTTGCATCCACCTGTGTGTCCCAGTTAACCAATTGTCTGTCACTTCCACACATGCATGATTGTGTATACTTCACATATATATGGCAGTACTTCATGTACATGTATGCATGTGTATCACACAGCACAGATGCAGATATATCATTTATGGGCCACATACAGGTAGCTGGAAGTAAACATGTATGATGTGCATATATACTGACAGTTAAGATGTACATAGCTGTAAACCTGTGTGTTTACAATAGGAGTCCATTACAATGTGTTCTGTACATCTAAGTGTATGAGCATGCACAATGTGGCCTTCTGTGGTTAGAATCAGAGTGCATCCCAAACAGCCATGTGCTACTAAGTGTATGAGTGTACCCACTGCCACCTTGTGTAATTTGAGTCAGTGCATCCAAACAAGCCCTTTGTTTCTAAGTGTATGAGCATGCCCAGTATAACTTTGTGTAGTTGTAGTCAGAGTGCATTCCAAATGGCCCTATGCTACTAAGTGTATGAGCATGACCAATGTAACCCTGTATAGTGATAGTAGTTGTTCATTCCACAGATGGGCATACACCAGTTCAGGGCTTGTTGTGCTACAACTATACCTCTCAGGCCTACGTCTTACCTGCAGATGATGTGTCTTGTTTGTGCATACAGGTTGTAATGGACTCCTATTTTAAACACACAGGTTTACAGCAATGTATATCTTAACTGTCAGTATCCCTGTTGATGTCCTCAGTCTTAGAAGGGCATTCTGAGTGCCTTGAAATGTGTAATCTCTGTGGTGCATCTCGTAACTGCGTAGTACTGTAATAGTGATCTGTAGATAGGCAGGACTTCTGATCCCACCACTGGTAACTGTGTGTGTGTGTGTCAGCAAGTGGTTGTGTGTGTGTGTATTTGTGTCTGCATCCTGTCATGATAGTGGGTTTTGCTGCTTTCCAAAGAGAAACCACCTTTTGCACTGGCCTTTATCCTTGTCATCCACTAAACCACCCTTTCCCCCTCCCAACTGCAAGTAATCAGTCCTGTGATAACACCCAACTCAGAAGCAGAATCAGAGTAAGTGTAATTGTATGGGTTCTGTGGCACATACCCCAACCGCATACCACTCTGCTAGTTACCTTTACATAGGCAAGACTTGTAAGCACAATACTGGCAAGTGTGTGTGTGTGTGTGTGACTACCCTGTAGCCAGGCATACACATGTGTTATGTCTTTTAACATGCTGCACACCATGGTAGTCATCTGTGGTGAGTGGAGTCTACAAATTATTACATAGTTAGGAATAGAAAGGAATAGACAGTCAATAATGACTACTGTTGGGTATGTTATTTTCCTGTGCCACTGTCAAGCAGAGACACAGAAGTGGTCCCCGGGGTGTATTTCCATACCCATCATTCCCCCACCCAAACTCCACAATCCCCAGGGTATATTTCCTTAGCCATCATTCCCCACCCCAAACTCCACATGCTCAAAAACCAATCCTTCTCTGGTAAACTGATTAAGATTTAAATGTTATAATACAAGAATTGCCTCTGTTTTGTGTACACGTCAATTCCTTTGGAGCCCTTCTGTGTCACAAAGGGTGTTCATACATGTTTATATATATATATATATATATATATATATATATATATATATATATATATATATATATATATATATGGCTATAGCTGTGTCTGTGTATATGCATATATATATATATATATATATATATATATATATATATATATAGATGTGTGTGTGTGTGTGTGTGTGTGTGTGTGTGTAAACATCCCTTAAGTGCATATATGTATTTAGTATTTAGTTATAACAGTTGTAGATATGTACACTTGTCTATGTTGTTTCACAGAGTACAGTACATTCAAGGGTACTGTACATATGTACACAAAGTGACTGTTCCATTTGTTTTCATTCCTGTGGAATACCTGTAGTAAAATGTGTATTATAAAACCATGAAGTATTTATGTAACCCAGATGGCTTATTGGTAAGTCCAGTGATCTTGGTGTGCATGGTCCAGGCTTCAAGACCTGTTGATAATGTCATTTAAGACTGAATAAGACACTTTTAAGTGGGTGCACATGTGTTTTAGTGACAGTAAGCAGCAGGTACACACAGTTAAATGACATGTACAACTCGCAGTACACTTGAAATGCCCTTGTTTGGCAATCCTACTGATGTCACCCACATAGAAATACACCTCTGGGACGACTGTAACTCAATAATTGCTGTAGTGCATCCTGTAACTGTGTAATGCTGTAGTGTAATAAGCCAGTTTGGTAAGTGTTCTAATCCCAGACTTGCCAACTGTGTGTGTGTCTCTCTCTGCCTGAGAAGGGGACAATGCTTTTGAGAGTATGCACACTCCTTACAATTCATATACTCAACTTTGGCAAGGATGCTGATGTCACCCACCTAGAAATACACCTCTGGGACTGCTGTAACCCAGTAATCTCTGTAGTGCATCCTATAACTGTGTAATGCTGTGGTGTGATAAGATAGTTTGTTAGTTGTTCTAATCCCAGACTTGCCAATTGTGTGTGTGCCTTTCTCTGCCTGAGAAGGGGACAATGCTTTTTAGAGTATGCACGCTCCTTACAAGTCATATACTCAACTTTGACAAGGATGCTGATGTCACCCACCTAGAAATACACATCTGGGACTACTGTAATCTGTTAATCTCTGTAGTGCATCCTGTAACTGTGTAATGCTGTAGTGTGATAAGTTAGTTTGGTAGGTGTTCTAATCCTGCACTTGCTAACTGTGTGTGTATCTCTGCCTGCCTGAGAAGAGAACAATGCTTTTTAGAGTACGCACACTCCTTACAATTCATATACTCCACTTTGGTAAGGATGCTGATGTCACCCATATAGAAATACACCTCTGGGACTATGATAACCTAGTAATCTCTGTAGTATGTCCTGTAACTGTGTAATGCTGTAGTGTGATAAACTAGTTTGGTAGGAGTTCCAATCCCAGACTTGCCAGCTGTGCGTTCCTGCCTGAGGAGGGAACAATGCATTTTAGAGTACGCACACTCCTTACAATTCATATACTCAACTTTGGCAAGGATGCTGATGTCACCCACCTAGAAATACACCTCTGGGACTACTATAACCTAGTACTCTCTGTAGCGTGTCCTATAATTGTGTAATAAGCTAGTTTGGTAGATGTTCTTCTCCCAGACTTACCAACTGTGTGTGTGTGTGTGTGTGTGTGTGTGTGTGTGTGTGTGTGTGTGTGTGTGTGTGTCTCTGTCTGACTGGGAAGGGAACAATGCTTTTTAGAGTACACACACTCCTTACAATTCATATACTCAACTTTGGCAAGGATGCTGATGGCACCCACCTAGAAATACACCTCTGGTACTGCTGTAACCCAGTAATCTCTGTAGTGCGTTGGGTAACTGCGTACTGCTGGAGTTTGATTTAGAACTGTGGTAGGGTTCCATCCACAACCATGGAAGTTATGTATGTTTTGTGTGTGTTTCAATGTCTGTGTAGGGAGCAATGCATTATAGCCTACTCACTCGCAGGACATTTACAATGCCCTACCTTGGTAATCCTGCTGATCTCATTCATTACCAAATACACCTCTGGGGAATGAGTTCACCAGTAATCCTTGTGGTGCGTCTTATAACATCTCCAGCTTGGTCATAGGTTCTATACCCACACATGTCAGTTTTGGATGTGTTGTGTGTGTCTCACTGTCTGTTTTATGAGCAATGCATTTTGGGGTTCTCACTTGCAGGAAATTTGAAATGCCCTGCTTTGGTAAACCTGCTGATGTCATTCCTTGTGAAATACACCTTTGGTGATAGCATAGGCCCAGTAATCTCTGTAGGGTGTGTTATGCCTGCGTAATGCTGTAGTGTGATAAACTAGTTAGATAGGAGTATTATTCCAAGACATGGCAGGTGTTTGTGTTTGTTTGTCAGTCAGAACCTGTGTGGATGTGGCTGTGAGTGTCTAACCACTGGACATGTTGAGGAGTGCATTTTGTAGTTTTCCTATATGATGGCCATATTAATGTCACATTGGCCATCTCACGAAGATTACAGATTTCAATCAACCAAGAGACTGGGTTGGCAAGCCATACCCCTACATCTGGCAAAAGGCCTGGTGAACAAAGTAACCAACCCTACTATTACCCAGAATATGGTCTGAACCCATGTGTCATACACAAACACACTTGCCTAGAAATTCCGCTATGTTGCTAGTACCCTGCAGATTGTTGACAGATAGTAGGCATGGTGTGATTGCAGTGTGCTGTAGAGGGCATGGCACCCTGTCCACCAGTACAATAGGCACATAATTGTGGACAATGTGCCTTCACTATGCTTCCCACTGGATGCCTGCAACATATGTGGTGCCATCAAATGTGATCCACAAAGGACATACAATGCCTTACGCACATGCCCTTTATGGACAGATGCCACTGACACCAGGGAATACCTGTATCATGCTATCAATGCAGGTGTAGGGTCAACTTGCTGTCTATTAGCAGGTCCTGCCACACTAGGCCAGGATTGGCACATCTGATAATGACAGTCTATGTACATAACATGTGCCAGGCAAACTAGGTACACTTAAACATGTCACTGTACATTAATGTGGGACATGCATATCCCAGGCAATGTCCATGTCAAGGACTATCAAACACAGACATGACATGCATTGCAAAGCAGTGGCCACACACAATAGTAACCAGGATGACAGGACGGTTAATACAATACTCATCTGAGTGGGACATTGCAGACACTTCACCCCTGAACCACACTGCAGACCATTGTTAGGTGGCCAGATGCCAAGGATTACCCCTCTACCAGCCTTGTACAGCCATCTTGCATAGCCAACCACTACACACCCATGAAGCAATGCACACATGCATGTCAGTACTGGCACCTTGTGTCTGCATGTGGGGTATGATGTTCCCAACCACAGTCACACCCAGTATAACTCCCATTGGCATTCTGACTGATGTCAGACACGTTCACATGCTCTAGCCCATAGAATCTCAGGATAACCCCTGTGGAGAAAAATCTTGATGATTGGATGGGAAATGGGAAATTCACCCCGGGGATCACTTCTGTGGCTCTGCTTGACAGGGGCACAGGAAAATAATTTTCTTGGGTGGTGAAAGCCAGGGTACATTTTTTGGCTAGGCTTGTATGGGCCCTAGGGCCGATAGCCTAGTACCTACCTATGAACCTATGAACCTATGGTGCATGTAATACCTGTGCATTACTGTAGTGCGGCAAACTAAGTAGTTGGGAAATGTATTTGTGACCCTGCCAAAGTTTGCCAATGTGTCTGAGTCCCTTAGAGAGTGTGTTTTTGTTGACAATGACATCTGTTCATGTGGACAGCCATGTGTGCTACACCTAATGCATGTCTACTATATCTCTGTTGCAGATATCGCTCACCAGCACACATATTGTTCTTACAGCACACCAACATATCAGCTATTTGGCAGGTGGAGTAACTGTATGCACTTGTAATAGTAATGGCAAGTCAGTCAGGGGTTTGAATCTCTGTACTGGTAGGTGTTTAGGTTTTAGTCTCACAGCCCTTCTCTGATGTACTTTGCCTCTGTTTGTCCCTCCCAGACACTCTCTGGTGGGTGTGGAGATGTACACCTGCTCAGCAGCAGCTTGTGTTTTGTAAGTGATGGTCATGATCAGGTGATGGCCGCTACACTTATTGCAGTCCTCCTCTAGCTGATTGCATGTGGAACTGCTCTGGTGACATTCCCCACAGTCAATTTCATGGAAACACAGTACAATATCTAGGAATATCATGTTGGTGTTTGCCCATGACAGTTGCTGTGAGTGGAACCTAGATCTGGTGTTTGGTAAACAGCATCACAGATGAAATCTGGATGTTCCTCAAACAACATACACAGTAGAAAATAGCCTAAAGACAGGAGGGTGATGTGCCAGACATGACTACAGCATGTGAGTGTAGCTATGCTTCATTCAAACTACTGCCAATTTAACAGGTTGTGTGTGGTAATGTCTAGTCTGCATGTTTTAATAACTGACAAGAAAACCCCCATATGTAGGGTCATCTGTGGACTGGTCAGTGCGTGGAACTATTTGTTTCTTGTGTTACTCACAGAACACACATCTGTAAACTGCAGAAGCATAGTGTGAGGATTGCAGTCAGTACACGGTGACAGTGATGAGAATTACTGCCATCGCATCCCTGATTGGACAAACATCACATGGAACAGTGGTATGACAGTCACTGCCTGAGGTTATCACAGTGACATGCCAATAGTGGGCTACTGTTCATAGCTGCAGTCACAAGTCATCTACGCTTTGGACAGATATCATGCAGTATATATGCATGTGTTGTGCTCCCTCTGCAAATGTATGACATCTGTTGTCTTGGGTTGATGGTAATATCTATGCATGCTGTTATAAGTAATCCTGAATGCTATTGACTATTACTAAGCCTTATCTGTGTTAAAACTGAAACACCATAGGCTGTATAGGATTGCAGGTCCCCGCAGAACTACCAGTCCCACTTCAGCAGGCCATGGCACCGGGCACCAGTGCATCTGGGGCCCAGCCTTAGACCTCCACCTCTGTTGGCTCTGCACCACCTTCTAGTAGAACCACCACTGATGGTGGAGCTTGCCCCCCTGGGAGCAGGTCCAGACATGAACCTGTCAGCCATCATACAGTCCAGGCCATGGTGCATAGAGGGCTCAATAAGGGGTTTCAAGGCCAGCTATGCCAGCTCGAGGGCAGAGTGGTACATTTAGAGGGTGAGCCTGCCCCTTCTAGACAGCTCCCAGCAGAGCCACCTTTGTGGCTGTGAAGGTGCAGTGGTGGCTGCCCATGGGTGGGGACCAACGTCCCACTGTTTCCATTTGGGATCTCATGGGCTTGTGACTGCCAAACACCCCTCCCCATCCAAGGTGTATCCCCCCCACATGTGTTATATACCACCCCTGTATGCCGTCTTGTCTGTCTTGTCTGTCATCCTACCCAACCTATCCTCCTTAAGCATGCTTACTCTACTTCCCCAACATCCCACTCTCACCTTACGAAAATGGAAACAAAAGGCCAATCTGTTCCCAGAACAACTTTTGCCCCATACACAGCTGTCCATTTCACACACGTGTCCACTGGACACATGTAACCTTTTTAATTTGCATAACAACATACTGCTGTTGTCCTCACCCCTCTCTCAGGCACACGATCTTGGTATGCACATGACTCCTAAATGTTGCAGGTACACGTGATGCAGACGACGCCATTGTACACACAACACTACTGGTCCCTCTATGGTTACCCCATTTAACTTTTTAATGATGATGATGTTGCACACAGCACCTCAAAAGAGTACTGTTCTCACATAATGATTGGACAGGAACTGTTTTGTTAATGTAAATAAAATGCTCAAAGTAATGTATTTGGGCAATGTACAAATGTTTGCATGTATTAATGACACATGTCTGTCTGAGGGAGTCTTGATATTACATAGGACAACACCACTACATAATACAGGAGTTGCTGGTGTTTCCCTTTTCATTCTATTTTAATGCTTTGTTGTCACATGGTATGTTCTTGATATATATATCTATATCTATGTATGATATATATATATATATATATATATATATATATATATATATATATATATATATATATTTTATATATATATATATATATATATATATATATATATATATACACATATGGACATGAACACACACGCATACATCTACATAATGGAATACATTTCCTATACTCTTGAATGACTGTGCTGGATGATATGTTTGTGATAACATTCAATGTCTGTATATCTGTCATGGCTTAGTGGTAAATCACATTGGCTGTGGTGTGCAAGGTCCTGGTTTTGAGTCTTGCACAGCCCATTTATTTTATTGCTGGGCAGAACAAGGGCTGTTGGATACAGAGTGATTAAGGCACATTTAACCAGTTGTGAGCGGGTGTGACAGGTTTGTGTGACAGTAAGCAGTGGTTACTTTTCGCTGCAGTTCATTACACTCAGTTACCTTCTTGATTGCATAACCTGTGTAGACAGTGCTTACCCCCATGCAATCAGGCTGAAACCAACTCACTGCTGCTTAAAAGTACTTACTCCTGCTTACCCCCACGCTAATGTCTTTGAAAGAAAAGAAAAAAACTGTTGATAGGAAAGTGGTGAAAAAGGGGCTCAAAGAGGGAAAGACAGTAGGCAAGGTAGCTAGGGATGTGCAAGAAGGGTGTAGGAGCTGTCCATTTCTTCTACAGCAATGGCTGTGCATATGCAATAAATTTGGCGGTACATTTAGACACTCACAATCCTGAGAGAGGGGTGAGGACAACAATAGTATGTTGTGATGCCAATTAGAAATTTTTACATGTGTCCAATGGACACATGTGCAAATTGGACAGTTATGTATGAGGTGTGCTTTTTTTGCGGGAACAGATTGCCCTTTTTTTCTTTTAAATTTAGGTGAGAGTTGGATGTTGGGGAAGGAGAGTAGGTATGATCAGGGAGGATAGGTTGGGTAGGATGACAGACAAGACAAACAAGATGCATACAGGGGCAGTATATGACACATGTGGGGGGGGACACCTTGGATGGGAAGGGGTGTTTGGAAGTTGCAAGCCCATGAGCCCACAAATGGATACAGTGGGACTGAGGTCCCCACCCATGGGCAGTCACCACTGCACCTTCACAGCCCAGAAGGTGGCTGTGCTGGGGGCTGTCTAGGAGGGGCAGGCTCACCCTCTAGTTGCGCCACTCAGCCCTCAACCTGGCATAGGTGGTCTTGAATCTCCCTGTCGAGCTCTCTATGCACCACGGCCTGGACCGTACCATGGGTGACAGGTTCCTGTTCGCTCCCGCTCCCAGCGGGGGGGTGGGGGGCGATCACCACCCCCTGTGGCAGTTCCACCTGAAGGTGGTGCAGGGCCAATGGACGAGGAGGTCCCAGGCTGGGTTCCAGACGTGCTGGTGCCCAGTGCCATGGCCAACTGAGGTGGGACAGGTGGGTCCACTGGGACCGGCCTTCCCGTACGAGCTATTTTGTAGCATGTTTAAGGCAGATATGGGTTAGTAATAGTGAACAGCATTCATGATTAGTTATAACAGCATGCATAGGTATTCCCATTACCCAGGGCACCAGATATAAAATAGTTGCAGAGCAGGCAGAACACATGCATGTATGGGTAAACAGTGGCCATTACAACAGCATGCAGGCTTCATTGATGGCAACAGGACACCAATATGGGAGTATTTTAACATGGCACATGCATAGAAACAGATGTGAATATTTACAAACCAATAGGGCATATGTCCCAACAAAGGTTAGGAGTGTAGACATACCAATTGAGTTATGTAAATCAGTTATTTTGCACATATGGTAGGGGTGAGAGAGAGAGAGAGAGAGTTCAATTAACAACTAATAAATCCTTGTAGTTTCTACAATATTCATAGTCACTGCAGTGGTCTGTTCCTTACATGTATCATTACACTACCCAATGACGTTATACTGTACAATTGTATGTTTGTAGATTAGTATGTATGGGACTTGTGTCTTATGGACAGGCTTGACAAGATGCAGGTGTTAATGCAACATGTTTTGAGACTGCTGTCATACACTTTGGGTGAGATGCTGGGATGACAGGTATGTTTGCATGCACATTCTCTGACTATGTACAGGTCTGACTATCAGTTATATGTCATTAACAGCTGGCTACATTCCTTGGATCATCACACTAATTTGTCAGGGGAACAGGGCAAAAGGCAGGTGATGTGGGCCATTTATCAGGACATAATGGGCAGATTGAAGCAGTTGAGGGGTATGAATATTCATACCACTTTCTATTTGAGCATTCTAGCAAACTCAGTACAGTTGTTAAGTGTATATATGCATACAGCTTTCTCTCTGAACATTCTAACAAACTCTGTGCAGTTGTGTGGAATGATTATGCATACAACTTACTGGCGCTCCTGGGATCCAAAGCCCTGCTGTGTGTGACAAAAGCATTACAGTTAAGATCACTGTACACTATGCTATCAGGCAATTGTTGTGAGGCTTTGCAATGTATTTAGTCTAATATGACTGACCTATTTGCACTTCCAGCATTGTTATACAGCACTTCATACACATTTTATCTGCATACCACAGTGTGGGTAACACTGCTTACTACAACAGTACTATTAAATAACTGCAACAGTACAACAACATATAACTGCATAGTAAACAGAATCAATGCAGAGGTTACACCTTATTCACAGCATATTACACAATTCTGTATACTGGTACAACACTTTCTGAGGATCTTACATTTATTTGTTATGACAGTACATGCAGGTTATTTACTAACCTGCTTCATGATGCATCCTTTGCAGCCTAGCATCATAGGCTTGCTGGTTCGCAGCACACTCATCTGCAGCTGTCAGAGAAGTACAGTGATATTTAGCCATACCTATCCATAGTATACACAAACTAGCCAATTATTAACTATGTAGTGGAAGGAGTGCTTATTCAGTTCTGGGGCATTCTGCATCTGCCTTGCTTCCTGGATGCACAGTTCCAGGACATCTCACCTCTGCCACTTCAGGTCTGCATGGTGGTGCCTGACCTGCTCACCAGTCCGGGGGATACCCGTGGCACTAGTGAGGTCATGGGCGAGACTGTCCCAGGCCTCCATTTTGTACTGCGAGCCCTGGTACTGGCCCTGCAGTAGTCTCCTGTCATGGTGCTTTACCAGGAGCCATACCATGAATTTGGACTCCTGGATGCCCCAGCGCTGTACTCTAAAGTGAGTGCCTTCTCCCACTCCAGCCATTTTGGCTGCAGGGGGATGCTACAACCAGTTATGAGCCATATTCCTGCCTCTTCGGTTTAAGTAGGGCCGGATTCCGGCACTTTTCCGTAATTGGCCAGTTTCAAAAAGGCTAAGCTATGTCTTATTCATTACAGGTTATATATGTGTCTGGTATCTGTAATTCATGTGTATATACACTGTATGGGGTCCTGGGGACTTCATAACTTTATTACAGTGACACCTAAACTCTATGTTTACTGCAGTACTCCAATTCACATATTTATGGTCTGTGGTGGGTTATAGAACATTACACTGTACAGAGATTCAGTTTACATGTTTTATTTGATTTCCCTATGGTGAGGATTAGTTTGCTGATACCTCCTTTATATGTATTGTTATCATGGTGTAGTGGTTAACTACTGTGATGTACAGGGTCCTGAGTTCTAGCCTTGCAGAGGCTGTTTATTTTGTTGCTGGCCAGAACATGAACTGTTGGGTACATAGTGATTAAGGCACTTTAAAGCAGTTGTGAGCAGGTGTGCACGAGTTTGTGTGGAGCTAAGCAATCCTAACCTCCGGTTACAGTTTCTTACACTCAGTTAGCCTCTACATTGCTTCATCAGTATGGTACTCGCATACCGGCGGGCAAACAGGCTTACACCCGCTTGCTCCTGCACTTGCAAATGCACTGCATTTGGTGTTTGCATCAGACACTCACACCCCTGGGTGGGGGTGAGGACTACAATAATACCTTGTGATGCCTATTACATCGGCTTACATGCCTACAGTGGAGTGTTGCGACCATGTGTTCGTAGGTGTTGTGTAGTGGGTTATGCAACAACAGATATGGTTATGCCATACTTAGCCATATAAACTGGACTGTGCTGAGGTGGGAGCCATATCGGGAATGGCTGCCCATTAGGTGTAAGCATGCTGGTTGACTGTACAGAATCCACGGCCTGTTTAAAGTTTGCTTCATACTATTGGTGTTTTCCTCTTGCAATCTGCACCTGTCTGGCAAATACCTGGGAACTGACACCATTAAATACAGACAAGTAATTGGGTTTAGGACCCCACATCCTTCAGCCGAGTCATGCTAATGCATACCTATTATTCTATCAGCTTTCTAAGGTTGTAAGTGGAAT
>NC_056727.1:1022241183-1022298683 GCF_019279795.1 Protopterus annectens
CCTACAAAATCACAAAGTCTTTTCATAAAAACATTGCAGAATCAACGACACCTACCATAAACATATATATATCTAAAAGGACATAAAACATATCTAAAAACATATATGTATTTGTATAAAATATACCTAGCCAAAAACTACAGGCTAATTCAAAAAGTACCTAACCTCACATACTCCTACCACAAGACCAAACTTTTTGTTATTATTAATTTTTATCTTTATTATTATTGATTTTTATCTCGATATCAGCCTTAAGGGCATATACCAGGCTGATACGAGAAAGCTGGCTAAACTAAGCAGAACAGTTGCAGTTGCTGCTAATGATCATCAAATAACCAAATTCCTGGGCAAGGAAATAAAACCAATTGACTGAAGAGCCCATGGATGAAAAAATGGTTCAAATAGCCACATATAGAAAGATAGAGACCAACTATTTAAGCCTTCTGCCTTTAAGGTGAGGTTTTATAGATAAAACCTCATTTAGTCCCTTGCCTCTATGGGCGCTAATCTACAGATCCAACCTAGTTCTGCTTGTTCGGTTAGATTTATAATGTTACCCCTCTCAAATTTGTGTCTAATACTTGAATGACCTGATATAAAAGTATGGGAATCTCCTGCTGTCAACGATGTTTGGCCAATGCGCTACAGTCCTGCTGTCTTCCTAGACAATACTCATGATCGCGATATCTCGAAGGGTTCGTTGGTTTCCCCACATAGAAGGAAAAACATTGTACACAGTGGGCAATGTATACCACGTTCCTAGTTGCGCAGTCACTGTCACAATTCAGGGTCCATAGATGGCCCGTATCCGGATGCCGGAAATAGTGGGACTGATCTATGTAAATACATTGCAAACAGCTACCACATTTATTAGTCCTTTCCAAACCAGACCTTAGTTTAGGGGGCCTTCTCACAGCTCCACAAAGCTGTCGCTTGAAATTACACATGTTACTATATGTGAAAGATGGAGCATCACCAACTAGGCTAGCCACCTTGGTGTCAGCTGTCAAAATATTCCAGTTCCTCCTAATAGTTTCTTGAACAAATGTTAATTTTTGTCCAAATGGTAGAACTATACTCACTCGATGATTAGTGACACTCAAAGGAGGATTAACATCATGCAAAGGAGGCTGTGAGAAGTAGGGCTTAGCCCGATTAGTTCTAAATTCATTCATTCCACTAAACACTCGATTTATTTCATGGTGTGAGTAGCCTCTTGTAATTAACCCTTCACGTAGGTCACTAAGCCCTGTTATATAGTCCCCCTGTAAAGTAGATAATCGTGAAATACGCATGGCTTGACCCTTTATTATATTGCCAAAGATGTGTGAACTATGCATACTTTCTCTGTGAAGGAAAGCTGGCTTATAGCATGGTTTCCTGTGTACTTTGGTGTTGATCTGATTTCCTACTTTGAAAACAGTGGTGTCTAAGAAGTCTATGCTATCTGTTGAAAATTTCATAGTAAATTTCAGGAAGCTGTTACAGGAATTCAAACGTCCAAAAAACATTTCCAGTTCTTTCACTGACCCCTTCCAAATAAAGAAGAGGTCATCCACAAACCTCTTGTAGAAAACTATAAGAGGCTCATGTACTACATGTTCCTCCTCGAAGGTCGCCATGACAAGGTTGGCATAGCTGTTAGCACAGCTAGTGCCCATGGCGACCCCCTTAACCTGTTTATAACAAGTTCCAGCATAGAGAAATATATTATTATCCAGGACTATCTCCATCAATGAGGCTATATAATCTATTTTAGGCCTAGATAAATTTGAATGTTCATTCAAATACTTCTGTAAATAGCATATTCCCTCAAAATTAGGTATGCAAGTAAAAAGGGAAGTCACATCCATGGTAACAAACATGAAGGTATCGCTAATGATGGCAGGATGGGATGTCGCATATGCAAACAGGTCCCTTAGAAAATGTTCTGAATCCTGTAATATATAGGGTGATAATGCTAGAAAAGGTTTCAACTCCTGATCTAAAAACATAGAAATAGGCTTGGTTAGCCAGCCTGCACTGGCTACAATTGGTCTAAGTTCTGGTGTTACAGAGTTTTTATGAATTTTTGGTAGACCTGAAATGGTCGGTATTAGCGGATAATCCACTGTCATAAAATCTAATGTTTCTCCAAGCATAAGGCCCTCATTTGCACATTCCTTCAAGGTTCTATCTATGCTTTGTTTCATTGAAAAACAATATCAGGTGAAACTAGGTTATAAGCTTCATCGCTTAACAGACCCTCCATCTTAGCATGATAGTAAGATGAATCCAAAACTACTACGGGTCCTCCCTTGTCGGCTGGCAGATAACTATATTGCTATTGTGTTTGAGACTAAAAAGGCTTCAGTCTGAACCCTAGTTAGATTGTAATTTAGGGTAGGTTTATAAGAAGTAAACTGATCATATAAATCCTTTTCTACTGCTTGTATAAAAATTTCAACATTCGAGTGCATGGTGGGTACAAAGCTACTTCTCTTTCTAACTAAAGAAGATACTTCAGTTTTGTTGTCATTGAACAATAACTTTAAGCATAAATTTCGTGCAAACAGTCTAATTGCTATAATGACTTGTCCCAAGTCCAGGTTAGAGGTAGGAATAAAGGACATGCCTTTATTCAAAACATCAGTTTCAGATTTAGTCAGAGCATGACTTGATAGATTAAATACGAGAGAGTTTATGTCCAAAATTTCTGTAGTGTTTGTTGCTGCACTGGCTGCAGATCTTTCTTCTTGGCCCCTCGACTGTTGTCGCTTTCGATGGACCGTTTCCTGTTCAACCGTATAGGAAAAGGGGCTTCAATGGGATTATTGATTTCAATCCTTTCCAGTTGGATTTTTCTTCGAACTGCTCCTGCCAACCCAACATGGGTGGTAGAAGGAGCAGTATTCACAACATCAGTGGTGGGTTGATGGCCCACTCCCGCTTCATTTGGAGTAGTGTAAACTGATGGAGCATTCTCATCTATAGGTGAGGTAACCATATTGGAAATAACACCATCTGCCCCTTGTTTTTTCTTTACAGAAATAGCTGACTCTCCTGATGTGGAATCATCAATTAAAGATGGTTGAAAGCCTGAGGGTAATCCACTAAGGTTGGAACCTTCCTTTGTAGCCAATGGTAAGTTGGAAGATGGTTCACTAATGGGAATGAACCTATTGTGAGAATGATTTCCACTCTGGTTCAGATTCCTAGGTGGTTGATTGTCTCTAGTTTGCGAGGGCCGTCTCAGACTATTGGGCCTGATGTCCCTACTAGTTAGAGTGTTCCTCGCCAAAAAAAAAACATGCTGTTCGGAAAAGTTTTTAAATCTCGGTTGATTTTCTTCTTTTGATGTTTAATAAATTATTCTCGTATCGCCACACGTTCTAGCAAATCATGCATAAAAAGTTCTGTTGTACTTTCCCCCTTGATAGTGGCTAACTTTTCTTGATTAATACAGATTTTTTCTTTACTTTCTGCTTCAATGGGAAGAAAAAAGTCAATAAGCAACTGAATATATGCACTGGCGTTCAGATTAATCTGTTGCCACTTCTGTAAGAGAGTAGGGTAAGTATTCCCATATGTTGGCATGTTTAGGATGCGCAGGCCACGCGGGACTATGCCCTTTACCAAACATGCTTCCATATGATGCCTCTGAGCTTGTAACCGTTTTAGTCTATAAAGCTCATTTTCAATGTCTCTTTGTAAAGATTTAATTATTGCTTCATTAGCAGTGTTCTGTTCCGTGCTTTCTTCAAGCACTTCATCCTCAAAATTAATCAAGGGATTCAAATCACAGCTGATTAGCTCCTTAAAACGTCTATTAAAGGAGTTAGAGTCACTGAACACTACTTTGTTGGTTTCGGCTCCTTCCATATTTGTTATCTAACAGAAACCTCCTTGAAGACCAAATCCCAGCAAAAAGTAAATGCAAGTAAACCAAAAACCCAGGTTGGAAGAAGCCAAAATGTACGTACTGCAGATCTTCACACTATCAAAAAATATGTCTCTACGTATTCCTAAGAAGGAAACGCCAAATGCTGATAGTCTTATAAAATTGTAGTGCAAATACTCACAGGACCACGCACTAAATCAACGAAAAAACAATTCTGCTGTACCAAGAAACAAATGTTCAAAGTTGTTCTAGTCTTGCAATCTAAGTAATGTTCAAAAAACCATTCGGTCAAGTAGTAAATCCACAGTTTATTGTAAGCGCTTTCACGACATGTAACTGCCGCTTCATCAGACAAACAGTAAAAAACTGAGAGCAGGAAGTTTAAATACAGGATATCCTGCTCTTCAGCCAATGACAATGACCTTAGGAGGCGTGTTTCCTGCTGTCATTAAATCACATATTAACTAAAAGTGACACCACCACTATAATTCATTGCAACAGGCCTACAAAATCACAAAGTCTTTTCATAAAAACATTGCAGAATCAACGACACCTACTATAAACATATATATATCTAAAAGGACATAAAACATATCTAAAAACATATCTAAAAACATGTATGTATTTGTATTTGGGTTGGCAGGAGCAGTTCGAAGAAAAATCCAACTGGAAAGGATTGAAATCAATAATCCCATTGAAGCCCCTTTTCCTATACGGTTGAACAGGAAACGGTCCATCGAAGTTTACAACAGTCGAGGGGCCAAGAAGAAAGATCTGCAGCCAGTGCAGCAACAAACACTACAGAAATTTTGGACATAAACTCTCTCGTATTTAATCTATCAAGTCATGCTCTGACTAAATCTGAAACTGAAGTTTTGAATAAAGGCATGTCCTTTATTCCTACCTCTAACCTGGACTTGGGACAAGTCATTATAGCAATTAGACTGTTTGCACGAAATTTATGCTTAAAGTTATTGTTCAATGACAACAAAACTGAAGTATCTTCTTTAGTTAGAAAGAGAAGTAGCTTTGTACCCACCATGCACTCGAATGTTGAAATTTTTATACAAGCAGTAGAAAAGGATTTATATGATCAGTTTACTTCTTATAAACCTACCCTAAATTACAATCTAACTAGGGTTCAGACTGAAGCCTTTTTTAGTCTCAAACACAATAGCAATATAGTTATACGGCCAGCCGACAAGGGAGGACCCGTAGTAGTTTTGGATTCATCTTACTATCATGCTAAGATGGAGGGTCTGTTAAGCGATGAAGCTTATAACCTAGTTTCACCTGATATTGTTTTTTCAATGAAACAAAGCATAGATAGAACCTTGAAGGAATGTGCAAATGAGGGCCTTATGCTTGGAGAAACATTAGATTTTATGACAGTGGATTATCCGCTAATACCGACCATTTCAGGTCTACCAAAAATTCATAAAAACTCTGTAACACCAGAACTTAGACCAATTGTAGCCAGTGCAGGCTGGCTAACCAAGCCTATTTCTATGTTTTTAGATCAGGAGTTGAAACCTTTTCTAGCATTATCACCCTATATATTACAGGATTCAGAACATTTTCTAAGGGACCTGTTTGCATATGCGACATCCCATCCTGCCATCATTAGCGATACCTTCATGTTTGTTACCATGGATGTGACTTCCCTTTTTACTTGCATACCTAATTTTGAGGGAATATGCTATTTACAGAAGTATTTGAATGAACATTCAAATTTATCTAGGCCTAAAATAGATTATATAGCCTCATTGATGGAGATAGTCCTGGATAATAATATATTTCTCTATGCTGGAACTTGTTATAAACGGGTTAAAAGGGTCGCCATGGGCACTAGCTGTGCTAACAGCTATGCCAACCTTGTCATGGCGACCTTCGAGGAGGAACATGTAGTACATGAGCCTCTTATAGTTTTCTACAAGAGGTTTGTGGATGACCTCTTCTTTATTTGGAAGGGGTCAGTGAAAGAACTGGAAATGTTTTTGGACGCTTGAATTCCTGTAACAGCTTCCTGAAATTTACTATGAAATTTTCAACAGATAGCATAGACTTCTTAGACACCACTGTTTTCAAAGTAGGAAATCAGATCAACACCAAAGTACACAGGAAACCATGCTATAAGCCAGCTTTCCTTCACAGAGAAAGTATGCATAGTTCACACATCTTTGGCAATATAATAAAGGGTCAAGCCATGCGTATTTCACGATTATCTACTTTACAGGGGGACTATATAACAGGGCTTAGTGACCTACGTGAAGGGTTAACTACAAGAGGCTACTCACACCATGAAATAAATCGAGTGTTTAGTGGAATGAATGAACTTAGAACTAATAGGGCTAAGCCCTATTTCTCACAGCCTCCTTTGCATGATGTTAATCCTCCTTTGAGTGTCACTAATCGTCGAGTGAGTATAGTTCTACCATTTGGACAAAAATTAACATTTGTTCAAGAAACTATTAGGAGGAACTGGAATATTTTGACAGCTGACACCAAGGTGGCTAGCCTAGTTGGTGATGCTCCATCTTTCACATATAGTAACATGTGTAATTTCAAGTGACAGCTTTGTGGAGCTGTGAGAAGGCCCCCTAAACTAAGGTCTGGTTTGGAAAGGACTAATAAATGTGGTAGCTGTTTGCAATGTATTTACATAGATCAGTCCCACTATTTCCGGCATCCAGATACGGGCCATCTATGGACCCTGAATTGTGACAGTGACTGCTAACTAGGAACGTGGTATACATTGCCCACTGTGTACAATGTTTTTCCTTCTATGTGGGGAAAACCAACAACCCTTCGCGAACGATACGATCATGAGTATTGTCTAAGAAGACAGCAGGACTGTAGCGCATTGGCCAAACATACGTTGACAGCAGGAGATTCCCATACTTTTTTCTATCAGGTCATTCAAGTATTAGACACAAATTTGAGAGGGGGTAACATTATAAATCTAACCGAACAAGCAGAACTAGGTTGGATCTGTAGATTAGCGGCCCATAGAGGCAAGGGACTAAATGAGGTTTTATCTATAAAACCTCACCTTAAAGGCAGAAGGCTTAAATAGTTGGTCTCTATCTTTCTATATGTGGCTATTTGAACCATTTTTTCATCCATGGGCTCTTCAGTCAATTGGTTTTATTTCCTTGCCCAGGAATTTGGTTATTTGATGATCATTAGCAGCAACTGCAACTGTTCTGCTTAGTTTAGCCAGCTTTCTCGTATCAGCCTGGTATATGCCCTTAAGGCTGATATCGAGATAAAAATCAATAATAATAAAGATAAAAATTAATAATAACAAAAAGTTTGGTCTTGTGGTAGGAGTATGTGAGGTTAGGTACTTTTTGAATTAGCCTGTAGTTTTTGGCTAGGTATATTTTATACAAATACATACATGTTTTTAGATATGTTTTTAGATATGTTTTATGTCCTTTTAGATATATATATGTTTATAGTAGGTGTCGTTGATTCTGCAATGTTTTTATGAAAAGACTTTGTGATTTTGTAGGCCTGTTGCAATGAATTATAGTGGTGGTGTCACTTTTAGTTAATATGTGATTTAATGACAGCAGGAAACACGCCTCCGAAGGTCATTGTCATTGGCTGAAGAGCAGGATATCCTGTATTTAAACTTCCTGCTCTCAGTTTTTACTGTTTGTCTGATGAAGCGGCAGTTACATGTCGTGAAAGCGCTTACAATAAACTGTGGATTTACTACTTGACCGAATGGTTTTTTGAACATTACTTCGATTGCAAGACTAGAACAACTTTGAACATTTGTTTCTTGGTACAGCAGAATTGTTTTTTCGTTGATTTAGTGCGTGGTCCTGTGAGTATTTGCACTACAATTTCATAAGACTATCAGCATTTGGCGTTTCCTTCTTAGGAATACGTAGAGACATATTTTTTGATAGTGCAAAGATCTGCAGTACGTACATTTTGGCTTCTTCCAACCTGGGTTTTTGGTTTACTTGCATTTACTTTTTGCTGGGATTTGGTCTTCAAGGAGATATATATATATATGTCTGTAACCTCCGGTTACAGTTTCTTATACTCAGCTTCTACTTTGCTTAATCTGTGTAGGCAATGCATACCTCCACAGAAACACACTTAAACACACTTACTGGTGATTGTATATGCTTACTACTGCTTATTTATGCTTAAATCACTACACTATTGTTGTGCTGCTTCATTTGCATATATACCCATATACCCATGGATCTTAGTTCCCCAAACACCCACCCCTACACTTCACTGACACAGCAGTCATCCATTCTCCAGTTGGATACACGGTGTATCCACATCACTACACATTGGCCACTCTGTACTCCTGCAGACCCATCCCATGGGTTGACTCACTCCACGTATCCTCAAGCACCCCAAACGTTTAGTCCACAAACAATGGTGAAATGAGTGTCCAGTAGGACACTATTCACAATTTTTGGGTTGTCCCACCTGGGACACACCTGTTTATTTCAAGATTAGACTCTATACTTCATTACATCATTACTCCCATTAACAAGACACTACAATAAATTAATAACTATGACTATGTTGTAACGCACACATTACACATGAGAGCTAGTAATGTACGAGTTTGGCGACATTATATTACAAATAGGACTGGTTTAGTGATTGGTGTTGCCATAGCAGGCAGATCACAGGAATGATTCCACTATTTCATGGTGAGAAAGTCCTCACAATTTATTTTTTGATAACAGCACTGACTTCGGACAAAGTGCACACTTCTGCATTTTTGCAGATTCATCCCTTCCCTCTTATGCACAATCTATTATTCTATCTACTGTCGAGGTTTGTAGGGGCACTTTCATGTTATTTATCTCTGCAAAAGGAATGCATGTGTTACAGGGAATGTACTTCTACATATACATGCATGCATGTGTGCATGCATATATACTTATAATGAACTCACTGACCTCCACGAGACGGTTCAAATAGAACCAGGCCATCCAACCCTGACACGCCAGGATCCATAATTTCATACCCATGGTTCCTCCACCCCATCCAAGTTCGACAAACAAGCAAACCATCCATTTTCCGGTTGCTATCACAGCCATGACACACCTCCACACATTGCCCTCTACCCAGCATTAGGGTCCCTACACGTATGTTGTCCAAACCCATGTATCATCAGGCTCTCCCACCATTTGGTCCTTGAACATACCCGTCCTTGCTTGTGTAATGGTCGGAAGTCCACACCGCCTAGCAGTTTTTGGGTAGTCCCACCAGGGTCTACCCTGTGATTGTTTGTAAAGTAGACTTAGCAGATCAACAATGTTGCTCCCACTGGTAGTGTCCTGCCTCTGGTGTGAGTAGCAGTGATTTGCTCACCTCTGCCCAGCTTGATATGACATAAGCTGACAGCGCTAAATAATACTGGAGTTGCTGTTGATTCCTTTCTCATTCTTTTTGTATGCTTTATTGTCACGATGTTCATTCTTCATTAATATATATATATATATAGATCTGTACATACACATGCACATACATCTACATAATTATATACATTTCCTATGCTGTTGCATGACTGTGCTGGATGACATGTTTGTGATAACATCAGATTTATGTATATTTGCCATGACTTAGTGGTAAATCACATTGGCTGTGGTGTGCAGTGTCCTGGGTTTGCCTTTGCAGAGGCCATTTATTATGTTGCTGCCAGAACAAGGGCTATTGGATACAGAGTGATTGAAGCACTTTTAAGCAGTTGTAAGCGGCTGTGTGTGTGTGTTTGCACGGCGGTAGGATGTTCTATCTCCCAATTATAGTTTGTTAAATTTGGTTAGCTTCTACTATGCTTAATGTGTGTGGGCACTGCTTACACCTGTGCAAACGCACTTAGACTTGCTTACTGGTACTTATATATGTTTACTACTGTTTATTTGTGCTTACACCTGCTTAGTGGTGCCTTTTTCATTATGACATTACCACTTTGATTGAATGACATTAGTTAAACATTTCATGCAGTACTCCACATTTACATGTTATTATGTAGGTTATACAGCAAAAGGATGTATAAATATGTTCATTTACAAATGGAAAATGATATGTGCTATAGTGGGACTCAAACTGTGCATGCCTGTTTGTTAGCTGGATGCTCTAACCACTACACTATTGACATTAATGTTTACTCTGCGTGTTATTTTCTATTTGGATGATTTTGATGTGTAAGCTATGCTAAGCAGAGGCCAACGACGTGCAAACACGTTGCGTTTTGCTTACACTTTCAATAATGAAGCAATGCAAATGTAAAATAGGGACACTGGGAATCTAATTGTGATAGTTCCAGGGACTGGGCTCAACATTCCACTATGTGCTTGTGTGCTTACTACTTTGATCTTATTTCAGGGTTCGTGGATACTCTTGTATGCTTAGCATACATTTCAGTATCCACGGACACTGAATTAATTGCTTACTATTAGAGAAGGGCTTTAATAGTAAGCATTGTAGATTGTGCAACTATGGGATTATGAATATGTGTTTGTTTGGTACAGCTAGGATCACAGTTTACATTTGAATATGGATTTACTGCCATTGATAATGAAGAAGTGGTAACAGCCTCCACAGACCACTTAAACATGCCCACTGCACTCGTACAGATTTCTTGTGCACGTTGAGGGTGCGGTAGCACGCCCTCATAAATATTCATATGGTGCAGCTGCACCATCTGTGAGGAGGACGCTCGGCGCAAGGCTAAAACTGTCCTTGCACCGAGCTTCGTGAATTCCGGGGGTAGCTTTCTCATTTAAAAAGCAGTGTCAGAAACTGTCTCTTGTCCCTTCTGAATTACTGCTGACTGATCATCATCAGCCCCTTTTTCCCGTGTTATATGGGATTGGAGTGTCATGTCATTTCCCAATGCATCTCTCATTTCAGTGCAACTCTTTAATCTTCCACAAACATTCACAACTTTAACATATTATGACCACAACAAGTACTAGAAATGCCAGAAGCACTGTGATCCTTTACTACCACAAGTCATATAAAATTACTTTTGCACTGCATGTGTTTTCTGCACCTACTATACCTGATTTCTAGCAGCAGTCACTGATTGCATAGATGCCCATGCGTTGAGTAGATTGTACATAAGTACAACCTCAATTTGTTGACAGCATTTGTAAATAAACTGTGTCCTGTTTATATTTTCCCTACCTTCTCATTCTTTCCCTTCTTATCCTCATTTCCCTTAAGAGATTGTATTAAGCAAACAAAAATATGAAATAGTTATATAAAAAAGGGAAAAAGATACCAGCTGTGCACTTTATCTGCTTAGCCCTCCTTAATGGTAATGTTCTGCCTCTGGAATATTCACATGCAGCGTCTGACATAATAAGCTAATGTCATGTCATTTCTGTGCCACAGTTGTCAGATACCTTCACAGAATGTGGTCTTGCACCTTTAAGTTGATCTATTTGTATTCACTCCCATTACACCTGACCCCTGGCTCCTTGGAACTACAATCAAGAACTGTAGGCCTTCCACACTATTTTCTAACAGAGCCAGTGATTCCATTTGCCTCAGTGATTTCTTCGTCATAATTCACCTTTTCCTTTTCACACTCATAAGCTCCTCTCCACCTTTCTCGTTTACTACCTCCTCCACTGATAGAATATATGTAAGGTCCCCATGCATTCAAATAGTGAAATTCCCTCAGCGTCCTTACCAAATTTCCACTGTCTGTATATATACCACATCAAGTCTTCCCTAAAAATATGTTGTTTTAAGCTTAACGGGACTACCACAAGCAAGAAAACTAAGTAACTCACCAAGTAACTAAAACTTCCACCAGTCAGTTTTCTATTACTCGCACTGGCTGGTAAACCTAACCTAAATCAAACTACTTCACAGGTATTAAAGCTCCTAATGCTATCAGCACAATTAAACCAAGACATGCCATTTATTGTCTCTTTGTCTGAGACAGGATACCAAACACTAGCTGTGATATATTATTTTGTCTACAAAGCATTCAGATTATTTTAAATAAGACCTAATAATGGTGCATCATACTTTATTTTTTCTTTCATTAATAGAACTGCTACACTTTACATAGAGAACTGAAATGCACATAGCACAACCAAGTCCCTAATGAACTCACAGAGCTGCTCTTTTTGCATTACAGAAATATTGTTACAGTACATAATACGTTTTGTTATACAATTCTGGTAATAAATAGAAAAAAAAGCCATAGGATTATGTATGAGTCAAGATTATTACAAAATTAAGTAGACCTACAGTTACGACAAGTTTCTGGGAATGGAAAAGCACTGAGTGACAAAGTGGGTTGCCATGGATACTGAGCTGCAGAGTTTCAGTACTGAATACCTGACTGTTACCACTTCTTCATTATCAATGGCAGTAAATCCATATTCAAATGTAAACTGTGATCCTAGCTGTACCAAACCAACACATATCCATAACACAGACTATATAGCAAGCTAGAGTAACTACTTACAGTCACAATAAGCAAAAACTAAAATCGAGTTCATGGCCCAGTGTTTAAAACAGAATTGCATTTACACTGAACTGGTCTGCTATAGCTATGAAACTCACAACTGCATAACTATTATGCACTGACCCATATTACTATGGAAAATGTACTTTAGTTGTACTGTTTATAAGAAATATTTGTGAATATTAACTTTGTGTACCTCATCTAATAACTGAAACACATGCATTTAAGAATCAGGGGTTATACAGAGATGTGTTTCTTTACATGAACCTACAAATGTTATTTCAATAGAATGCTACTGGCACATACAGCGAATGCATTGATATGTATAGAGTGTACATACCGCTACTTTCTACACTTCTTATTAGTTTGACAAATTGTGGAAAGTGATCAGCAGTACTTATGCAACTATACACTCAGAATGGGCTGTATGACAAATTAACAAACCCCAAAGTGCTGGGTCACAGTTCAGCTTGGATGTGTACTTAAGTAAATCTGGCAATGCATAGATTGTGTAGGAAAGGGGATGTGCTAATCTCTGCACCCAAAGGATCCACATTCAATGTCAGTATCTCAAATGTCGAGTGCTGATACTCTGAAAAAAAACACTGAAAATCCAGGAGAAGAGAGAAACTTGAACATCACTCTTCTGCTTTAAACTTATTTTTTTTTTGGGGGGGGGGTGCAAACCACCTTGCATTCCCAACCCCTGATGTAGGGACAAGCACCCTCTCACCCTCTAAAGCTATGTATACTAACTATGAGATCATTCATGGCCCTCACTCATGGCCCTCTCAGACGTACGTTTACGTTTTAAGTCAGTCAGTCTCCATATTTTGATAGTCATTCTAGTGGGTCCCGACATTTCAAATGGTTACCATACCAACATACTCTTCACTTAATTATGCAAACTCTAGTACACCATCATTTCAAAAGAGCGGGCAAATCCTTAGCCCCTTGCAAAAGACAGTCTGTAGCTGCGTTACATTACGGATTTATTTAATAGCAGATTCCAGTGGTTTGCTTCAGGACCTCGTTATTCATAGCACTCTGCCAGAATGTTCTTATCTTACGGTAAAAGATGTGTTAGTGTTTAGAAAACTTTTTACAGCTGCCTTAGTTCAAAGGTGGCATAGGCAGCTTCTTATCAGAATAACAATTATGATTCCTTGACCAAGACTATTTATTTTGTAAGGTCACCTCAGTGGCTGGAATGATTGCAGATTAATAACATATGTCGTTCAGTATCTGTACTAAAATAAGACCGTGACATGGTTTATATCCAAGTGTAGTATTTAGTTGTGCAGCAAGTCATATCATTTTCTAAGCAGCAGTAAATTATAAGTGCTCTTTGTGAAGCACGCTCTTTTCCTTTTATTGCTCCATGTACGATGATTTAATACTTGGTTCTTTAGAAGAAGCTGACACATAACCTGCTTACTACAAACGGGATGAGTTAAACTCAGTAAACAACGCATTTGTCAAACCTGTGAATGATACGTCTTGCTTTACATACTCTGGCCGGTAGTCGTAGTCACTTGCACAAATGTGATAGAGGTATTGCTGATGTTTAGAAATGAGTGTAACAAAGGCATGATTCATAGGGGTCATGTATGCTAATATGCAAGGCCTGAAAAATAATGACATGCAAGTGAGAAATGTTGCAAAGCACGGTATGCAAATGAGGTGGATTTGTAGTTCATAGTCTGACATCCCTGTGGTACGTCTTCACCTTAGATATTGGAGTTGCAGACTGCAAAGTATGTACAAGCACTTCCATGACACACAAATTATTTTTCCCAGCTAACCCGTCTTTAGTTTGCATTAAGTAAGCATAAGCAGTACACTAAAATAACACAATAAATTACTGTGCCTAACGATCACCTCAGCAGTCTGACCATGTATACACAAGCACTTCCCTGACACACAAATTACTTCCCCAAGTCACCCCTTCAGGAGTATGTCTAGATACGTACAAGCACCAAAATGAAACATTTCCCCAAGCGACCCCTTCAGCAAAATGTCCAGGTATGCACAAGCACTGAACTGAAACATTTACCCAAGTGACCCCTTCAGTAACTTTACCTAGTATACACTACCACCAGAGTGAAACATTTTCTCAAGTGACCCCTTTAGTGAAATGTCTGAATATGCACAATCTTCAAAATGAAACATTTACCCAAGTAATCCCTTCATTAAAAATGTCCAGATATGCAGAAGCACCAACAAATCTCAATTCACATATCCGTATTCTCCCTTAAAACTGATACTTATTGGTGTAAGTTCAGAACTATTTACACTTCATAAGCAAATGAGCCCAGTGTAGATTCATAGGTTCATAAGTTCATAGGTAGGTACTAGGCTATCGGCCCAAGGGCCTACGTAAGTAAGCCTAGCCAACAAGGTTCCATAGCTTACGCTATCCAAGAAAGTTATTTTCTTGTGCCACTGTCCAGCAGAGACACATCAGTGATCCCGGGGTGTATTTCCTATTTCCCAACCACTCATCAAGATTTTTCTTGAAGAGTGCTAATGAAGAACTTCAGCTCTATGAATCAATCTCATACGCATACATATAACCTTAACAATGCAGTTGCCGTCTCCCTATGACTTACGTGTTAAGCATGTTATTCTCATGTGATAGGAGGGCATGTTTACAGCAACTCCTTCTCATCTTCATATGTATGCTCACAGTTTGGGATATTTATATCCATGTAGTACCACTCTTTTCAGATCACTGCTGTGAAAATACAAAGTCCTGGACAGTTTATACCACCCTATGTCTAGGCTCTTACAACTGTGGAAAACAGACAAACATACAGAGGAGAAAACTTGTTTTCATATGTCTATGATCTCATAGTACAATGGATACATGCAAAACCATTTGGGATGTACTGAATCTGGGGATTTTGGATTGGGGAAAATGTATTTTAAGAGATACCATTCATTAAATTCAAATTTAGATCTCTTTTTTTATGTCCCTTGGAGCATAGAAGTTGTCCAGCTATGCATGAAATTTGTCTTTGTTAAGCCCACACACACATTAAGGTGGTACTGTAAACCTAACTGGCATTTATTGTTAATATTATTAACCATGAAGCATCGTACTTTTGGAAAATCTGTGATATTTTTGAATTGCTACAAGTAAAATAATTTGCAGATATTTCTTTAAAACAGTTGCCGTTAATGCCTCAGTTAATTCAGTTCAATTATGCAGAGCCAGACTGAGGTGCATAAGCCTGGGACACAGTTATGTGCATCTATCTTCAGTAATTAATGAGAATTTGACTCTGCTAATGCATTCTTTATGGTGCTTGCTGACGCTGATTGTACAGAACCATTAGAGGGTTTTAGTGTATAATATACAGCACTACATATATAATGCAGTATCGGGTATAATATCCTATATTAGATGCTTTGTTGCATTTAAAAAATAGGACTGTATCAGCAAAATAAGAAAACAAAATTCAAACTCTGACATAACCATAATGCATACATTTAATACTTTTGGATTTAAACATTTCTAATTGTTAAAGCATGACGTCAGAGCCTTCCATGTTCTTCAACCTGAAAATCCTTTGTCATAGTTTTCTGCATTGCTTTGCTATATCTAAGAGGTCTATGTAAGCATCAGCTTCATTCATTTTTTGTAGGCCACAGAGTATTGTTGTGATACATTTATTGGACTAAAATTAATTAGAATAATAAATAAACAACATATTAGCTATGCAATGCATCTTGAGATAGCCATCTCCAAGTTTTGACAGATTAGCAACAAAACAAAGCTAATACAAAAAAGCAACAAAAATATTTAAGCAAGGATCAATACAGACTGCTATGATCTACAGCTACAAAGCTGAGAGGTTATAAAAAGTATGAGTTCCTATATAAATGAGTTGGCAATGTATCAGGCACAAATGAGATAATACAGCGGCTTTCATAATGCGTGAAAGCATGCTTATTCTTTGATATTGAAAGATAAAAATAGAATGATATACACCTGTCACCACTGATGGCTACCAAAATGTGATGTCGGTTCAATATTTGTAAAGATGCACCACTGCATTTAAATTATTGTGATGATTAATGAACACCTGAGCAGAGATGACATACCTTTTATCTTTATACTTGTATGAAGGTGAACAAGCTGATCTTGAGCATTAAACAGAGGCCAGTATGGCATGCTGCATGTAACTGTCATCTGTTAGATAGATGAGTGTCATTAAAATGCAAACTGCGCAATAACAGCAAGAGCAGAAAGGTTAGTACCTGCACAATGTTTATTTCGATCACAGTATAGATCACCGATCAGCAAAATAGCTCATTAGGTCATAGTCATTTTACTAGAGAAGCAGCACAGATGTGCCCTTTTCAATACTTTTTCATATAAACATGACTTTGTTGTCACTTGTACCATCAGAAACATCTTGGGTATAATAGACAACTGTATGTTACCTACATCTCACTACATTTGAGACAAAGTGGCATGCTAACCAGATAACCCTGTTGATTTTGTTTCTATAGTTATTTTGCTGTTTTACTGCTGATTCTTAACAGCAGTCAGTTCCACCAATTAAACATTTTCTAGTTCATGTTATGTTTGTACAAATACATATTGCTTTTGACTATAACTTATTCTTCTAGTATGTTACTTGAGGTTCTGCTAAAAGTGCTTTGAGTCCCAGGCTCTCAAAAAACACACTCTGGAAGCCAGGGACTCCAGTGTTTTGTAGCTCTTGTAGGCTGCCACTCATACTCAAGATTCAAATATGAGTTCAGGCAAATTGCTGCCGCACCTTAACCAAATATATTATTTGAGTTCAAGTGAAGTAAGGGTGGCCATCCAAAGGGAGGGATGGGAAAGGTTATTTTAGAATGATGTAGCAGGAAGAGGATGTTAGAGATAGGGAGCAGTAGGGGAATTTTAGGGTTAGAGAGTGGGAAAGGAGTTTTAGGGTTAGGAAGTATGTGGGGAACTTTAGGGTTAGGAGTGGGATGGGAGCTTTAAGGTTAAGCACTGATCTGGGAATTTAGGATCAGGGTCAAAGAGTAGAGTTTTATGGTAAGGGAAGGGAAAAAGGAATCAGGTTAGGAAGTGGATGGGAGTTTTAGGGTTAGATTTAGGATTCTGCCAGGTTTACAGTATTTTTTAGGTTCATGTGCTGGGAGGACTATCTAGTTATGGGCTAGCGGAAGTTAAAATTCTTGCTTTTTTGAACAAGTGGCATCATGCAATGTGTCATGAGCTACTAGCATGCAGACCTGATATTTTTTTTTTTTATTGCACATACTGCCATTGTGATGTCAACAGCATATTGTCTGCATTTCTGCTTGACAGTTAAACAGAATGACATAGAGAAAGACAACAAATGTCAAATAACTAGGATGCAAAATAAGTGCCAGGATCTGAATGTAGAAGGCATTTAGTGACTTCCATCTGGTAGCATATTCAATTCATGAAGAAGATTTATTGAGACTACAATCCAAGAAGTTACTCACAAAGGTCATGAGTTTGCATATTTATTAGATTCGTAGTACACAGAATTTATGCAGTGATCACAGGTATAGCTTCTTTATTAGATTTTTGGTAGTAGTGGTTATTTATGTAGTGGGCACAGGGACAGCTTCTCTATTAAAATTTTGGTAGGAGTGGTCAGTGCTCCCTTTTTTATAAATCTTGTAAGTTTTTGTTTTATTCCTTAAGTTCGTTTTTGACTTACTACATTTGAAGCATCACACACTTATACAGAACTCTATACAAGCACTATTTCTCATTAATTGGTATTATTTAAGTAATGAAAAAGAAAAACAAAAATATATTTATACTTTCATGCTCCTTAATCTAAATATAAATGATTCAGCTCAGGAATTAACATTAAATTGTGCATTTTATCTTACAATGAAAAGCAGTGAGCAACTTAAAAGTTATAACAAATTAATACTTGATACTAGCAGTAGGTTAACGTTAGCTAGGTATTAGAAACATTTTGTTTGGTCCTATACCATGACTGCCAAAGTCAGGAGTTTAAATTAACAAAAAATTTTGAAGCAGAAATCAGGTTTGTGATGTCCACTGAGAACAAAACTGTAAACACGCCTTGCGAATAAGCTGCAACCTTTTGCTTAAGTAACTCTGATATTGCTGTATCATGCTGAAAAGTGAACTTTGCCTGCAGTGATCTGAATGTAAAAAAAGAGTACATTTTCACTCAGTGTTAGAAAGGCAAGTGATGCAACGAACATGTTGTACTGCTATTTCCATGTCTTAACACTTTATAGTTATCAACACTCATCTCTCTGAAACACTCAGTTTTTCTGGCAATGTTATATTATTATCTTTTGTATCACATTCTCAATTCTTCCTCGAGCAAGGGGAGCTTTGTCCAACCAGTTTCCAAAGCTGAAGTGCTTCATAGAGTGCTAGTAGAGTGTTCCATTTAGCAGGCCTGCTGCATACATGTATATATATGTGTATATATATATATATATATATATATATATATATATATATATATATATATATATATATATATATGTGTGTGTGTGTATGTGTGTGGAGCTTTTCTCCACGGGTCTCCGCCGAAAACAGGCTCCATGGCCCAGTTAATCACTACCTAGTTATCAAATGTAAAATAAAATAAATAAATAAATAAATAAATACACCATGATATTACATAATGGCCAATTAGTTCAGGAAAGATGCTATTATAATTTTAGGATCTAGGGGAAACAGATGCATCAAATCGTGAGTATCTGCTATTTCTGTAGGACTGGACTTCACCTACCCATCTCTATGTCAGTGGTAGATTCAATGGGTTATATCTCTTGAGATGGACATACTAGCTGGGATTCAGAAAGGACAACCACCAGTGTCAATCCCTAACACAGCCAGAAAACCACTGGCTAAAGCCATTTCCAATTCACAGACAGACCCACAGTAGTAATTCTATGTGGTCAACAGAATCATCACATTGGGCTGTCTCCACAACCATGATAATACTAATAAGGCATTCTAAGGCAATGACCTTTGCTAATTAGCCATCTGTTCTCCCCCGGGAAATGACTCTACTTAAGTTAGTTACACAGTATTTCCTGTCTCTTTCCTTGGAACCGGACACTAATTTTTCACCATTTATAGCGTATTTATTGACTGGCAATTGTTGGGTTTGACTGGTGTAGTACTTTTTTGGCGTTGTTGGAGTGTCATGGATTCCTTGGATGAGCTGCCTTCTATGTTTTCCCCAGTCAGAAGAGATGAGGTGCACAAATTGCAATCAGAGGTAGCTATCATTAAAGGAGAATTAACGCGACTTACTGAAGTGATGAGCCAGGCTGACAAGCGGAATGAAGGTTCCAACATGCTCCTGATGTCATCACGGAGTGTTGGTAGCATCGGAGGCATTTCCAATGGTCAAGGCTTTGGAGATGTAATGGTTACTGATGGAAGCGGACCCTCTCATAGGATTTTTGCCTAATCAAATGCTGAAACAGAGGACCGAGTGAGAACCTCGGTTCTTCAGGGAAACAATTCGGACGGCTTTCTGGTGTTAGGAGCTAAACCAAAATGAACAGTACCCAAAAAGACTTATTCTGTGGTGGCAGGTCAGTCTTATTCAAGTGCTGTTAACAAACAGCTTATTATTAACTTTGAGCCTGGTATCCCGGGTGTAGAACTTCGAGATTTGGATGCATTTTTTAAATTAAAATACAGTTTTTCTTCTCCTAATGAAGTGCAGCTTGGTAACAATAAAGAAGGTAACAATACCAATTTTAAAACATTGAGAGACCTTATTCATGAATTTGGACACAGACTGGGGACTATCAAGGAACGAAATGAGATGGAATTAGTAAATTATATTAAACAGGATGGTAATAGATGGACATGTCAGGATTTTAGTATATATAATTATAGTAATGTTGCTGTTAACAAAACTTTGTTTGAATTGTTATCAAAAGGATTTGGTTTTATACCTAGGCAAAGAACTAATATTTTTAAACTGTTAATTGATGTGAAATTATTCTTAAGAAAGAAAAATTTGGAACTTTTATTCAATGGAAAGGTAACTAAATCCAAAGAAAATAGCTTGATACGTAGTAGTACATTCAATCCACCACTGCACCCCCAATTGAGGAATTTTGAACTAAAACTTGAGAATGAATTAAGGACCGGTTTGAAAAAACAATTTGTACACCCTAACTTAACATCTTCTGAACAGGAAGTTTTAAATGTTTTAATAAACAACAAAAATTTAAGGGTGATGAAACCGGACAAGGGTGGGGGTGTAGTATTTATGGATTGTATTCAATATGAAGGTAAAATGATGGAGATTTTGAGTGACACTGAAAAATATTCTAGAACATCAATTAATGAAATTAACATTGCATATAGGAAAATACAGTTAGTATTATATGACTTATTAATTGAAGGATCTATAGATATGCAAACATATAAATATTTGCTTGTTGAAAAACCAAAAGTCCCTTCTATATTTGGAATTCCTAAGGTGCATAAAAATAGTAATGATCCACCACTTAGAGCCATCATTTCGGCTAACGGTTCAGTGACTGCACCTTTAGCTAAGTATATAGATACTAAGGTGAAGAGGTTGGTGTTGAACAACCCTAACATATTACAAGATTCATGGGATTTCCTTAGGAGACTAAATCCCTCTTTATACAGTGAAAAGTTGGCCTTTGGCACTTTAGATGTAGTGGACCTATTCATTAGCATACCACATGACGTTGGTATGGAATAGTTTGAGGAGATGTTAATTGGTTTTAAAGAGATTACCTCAAGTGAGTTCAGAACAATATTGACCCTGATGGAAATAGTGTTGAAAAATAATTTTATTTTTTTTCAAGGAGAGTACTTCAAGCAAGAGAAAGGAGTGGCCATGGGGGCACATTGTGCCCCCACTTATGCTAACATCATTATGGCCTATTGGGAGAACAATTTTCTCCTGACTTCTCCTTTTAGTGAGTATTGGACCTTGTACGGAAGGTTTCTTGACGATTTATGTTTTTTGTGGACAGGAAATCTAGACAATTTTATGAAATTTGTTGAATATTTGAATGGAACAACACATTTTTTGGATTTCACCCACAAATATGACACACAGGAACTAATATATTTAGATGTCAATATCAAGAAAGATAATGGAAATTTTGTATCTAAAATACACAGAAAAGAAACATTTTCTAATTCTTATCTACACTTCACTAGTTCACATCCTTTGTATCAGAAGGGAGTGTTGAAAGGCCAGTTGGTTCGGATGAGTAGAATGACTTCAATAGATTAAATTTTTACAAATGAATGTATTAAATTAAGGGAGTTATTCATGAACAGGGGATATCCTAGTAATTTATTTGATGCATTATTGAATGAAGTACTGAGTGAAAGAAAGGGCAGATTTGCTCCTATTATAGGAAAAACATCTCCTTTTATAGAAACAGGTGACACTCCAGTAGATAATTCTAATAAGGATTATAATATGGGATTTGTTATGAATTATGACGCACAGTCAAGTGTAGTAAGAAAGGTTATGGGTAGAGAATGGAATAATTTTTCTAAGATATCAGATTTAAAACATATTTTTGAAAAACCATTAACGTACATATATTAGAGGAACACTATTAAGAACATGCTGGACAAAGGCACCCATAATATTAACTATGACAAAACAACAAGAACTAGAAAAGGTCTATATAAATGTGGTTGTTGTAACTATTGTTCATATTTAAAAACTGGAGATTCCATTTTTTTACAAGCAAGGAAAAGGAAATTAAGTTTGGATATTTATGTTAACTGTAATACAAAAGGCATAATATATACCTAGCTATGTGTAAAGAATGAGATTCGTACTATGTGGGTAAAAGTGAAAGAAAATTTAAACAAAGAATATATGAACATATGTATGATATCAGAAATAAATGTGAAAATAATGCACTTTACAAACATAGCATGGTATGTAAAACATCAGTATTTCAATTTTTTGTGTTGGAAGTAGTTCATGTAGATCCCAGGGGAGGTATGTGGGAGACACTAGTTGAATATAGGGAACTATACTGGCAGCTATCACTAGAAGCTAATAGACCTCCGGGTCTTAATGACATGATATCTTTAGCTCCAGTTTTAAAATTGAGATCAGCCAAGCTTTAAATCTATAGAAAAAGCTGCTATTATTATGAACATAGATTATATAAAGTTTTATTTGACTTGTGATGTTATGTGGGATTTGGGCCACATGAGGGAGCCATGAGGGAGCCAAAGACAACAACATAAATTTATTTTGTATATACCTTTTGTATTTTTAAATGAATTTTATAGTTTAAATACATTTTATTTTAATGTAAGTTATTTATGACAACTTTAAAAAAATGTTTTAAAATCAATTTTAAGAATATGATGTGTTTTCTAATATATGAAAGTGATTTTTATCAACTTAAAGTAAAATGGATTTTAAAATAATACTGACATGACGATATAAGGACAATTTTTAATGACATCCTGTTGTTTACATTAATTGATTAATTGGATTTATTTAGTTTATTTGTAATTAGTGTGTCTATATAAAGGGAATTATGGGATTGTGAAATTTATCTGATGAAGTTGATGACGAAACGTTACTTGTACTTTTACAGCGTTAAGTGTGGGTCTTTTCACTTTGTGTTCGATGGTTGGAACTGAATAAACTGTTTGCCTATATCCAGCTCGACTGTGGTGCTTTCTACTTGACTATCAAGGCTTTACAGCTTGACAATATGTACCTACAAAAATGTATAGAATCAAAATTAGTACCGATGAGTTTGCGATTTTTTAAGCAACCCATAGGTGTGGATATGACTGAAAATGAAATTAATGAATGTAACAAAATATTTGATGGTTTTGGGACACATCTTATGGAATTTATTATTACTTGCAATGACAGTAAAATGTGTAGATTAATGAAGGAAGTAGATGAATTGAATGAAAAAAGTGTTAGTGATTTGTTGTTTTCACAGTGGGAAACCTTGTATTCCAAGCAATTCGATGATGTAGAGAAAAGTAGCATTAAGATTTTTGATAGAAAATGTAAGAAACTGTAGAGGGATACAGAACAATACAGATTGGAGGTAGCCTATAAATGGAACACAAGTGAGAAGTACAAAGGGAAGGATCGAGGTTTGGAAAGTAAGAATGTTAGCTACCAAAGGCAGAATGAAGGTGGGAACAATCATAAGCAATATTTTTTAGGGAAGAAACAGGAATGGAAGAGGTACCACAAGGGGGATTATTGGCAACACGAATATCAATGGGAATATGACAATCAGAGAAGGAGAGGTGTACCATACCAAGGGGGGTGGATGGGAAACCAACAGCAAAAACAAACATGGAACAAGAGATAGTGCAGTCCCATAGGTTTCAATTTACCTTTGGGGACTACAGTATATTTAATTATACAACATATAAATTAGAGAAGGAACATTTCTTGTTATTTGCTAAAGGTATGAAATATGTACCCAATTGTGGATTTGATATAGTGGACAATATTGGTGAATTCAAGAAATTTTTGAGGAAATTAAATCTTGAACTATTTTTTCATAGTGAAAATAAGTATGAAATTAAAAGTGACTTAAGGAAGAAAAGTCAGTTCACACCCCCCATGCATAATACTCTAGTGGCATATGAGAAGGTGGTAACAAGTTGTACAGATATTGTGAAACAACTAAAAAGAAGAAATACAAATACAATCTAAGTAGAAAAGAACAAACATTTTTTAATAAAATATGTGCTAATCACAATATATGGATAATGACCCCCGACAAAGGAGGGGGAATTGTGTTATATGACGCAAATGAGTATGCACAGAAAATGTATCTAATATTAAATAATTCCGGGAATTATGAAATCTCTTCTATAAACCAAATAAATATTGCCCATAGGAGAATGGACTTATACCTCGAGGAATACTTAATGGATAATAGAACAGATAAATAAATGTATCAATTTTTAAAAGTAGAACATCCAGTATTGGCTACAATAGTGGGGATACCCAAGATTCATAAAAACATGGAGGATCCCCCATTTCGACCTATTATTTCATGGAGTAAAAGTAAGACCTTCCCTTATGGAAAAGTAATAGATGGCTAAAAACATTTATAGTAAGGTCCCACACATTGTCAAAGATTCTTGGGAATGTTTGAGCAGGATAAAACCCCACCTGTGGAAAGATAGTGTCATATTTTTGACAACTGATGTGGTCAACCTATTTTCTTGTATACCTAGAGAAGAAGGAACAACTAGATTTATCAAGAGTATACAGAGGTATACACAATTGGAATGGGAGAAAGTTGTTTTACTGGAAGAATTTATGGGTATTGTGCTGGATAATAATTATATATATTATGATGGTGAACATTACAGACAGACCCGAGGTGTTGCTATGGGGGACCGCGTGTGCCCCTATGTTTGCAAACCTTGTCCTGTTGGATTGGGAGCATGAATATTTGTTCGCCAATCAATGGTACCAGTTCATTAGTTGTTACATCAGATTTTTGGACGATAAATTCATATTGTGGACTGGTACCATGGACTAAATAGTATTAATTTTAGAATATCTTAACACTTCCAGCTCATACTTAAAATTTACCCACAAATGTGACAAAAGAGGTATATCATATCTTGATACATATAGCTATACTACGAGTAAAGGTTTTAGGTCAAAGATATATGGAAAAGACACTTTTAGTAATACATACTTGGAATTTTCCAGTAATCATCCATGGAAGCAAAAGAAAAGTATAATTAAGGGGCAATGTATAAGAGCAGCCCGGATGACATTGGACTATTCGGAGATGGTTAAAGAAATTGACCATATAGGAAACATGTTTAGGGAAAGGGGGTACCCCAGTGAACTTGTTAGTGATGTTACAGGGTATGTTAAAAGAGAATGGGGGAAAAGGTACAAACCCTTATCGGGTGTGGCTATGGAGACGAACGAAGAGACTACTAATAGCAATCAAAACAATAAGAAATACAACAGGGCCTGTTTATTGGGGTTCAACCCTTATGTAAACGAGGTCAAAAGTATTATACATTAAAATTGGAATATTTTGGGGTGTGATGAGGGGGTGCATAATAAACTGGGAACTGAACCCCTTTTTGTATACAAAACTGGAAAGAATGTATAAAGGAAAATCCAAAATAGTGATAGAAATAATGATAAAAATTCTGTAGGTACAAGCAAATGTGGACACTGCAATCAGTGTTGTGCCATATATGAGGAGCACACCCGCACTATAGATAATATCAATAAAACAACAGTAAGGTTTAAAAAGGGCAACTGTCAGACCCATTTTGTGATTTATCTAGCCATCTGTACAAAATGTCCGTGTTTCTATGCAGGAAAAACTGAGAGGAGGTTAAGTAACCAAATATATGACCATCTTTATTGCATAAGAAAGCAAGATACTAACAACGCCCTATATAGGCATATTAGGGATAGTGAGACTTGTAACACTTTCAAGTTTGCAATTGTAGAGTGTGTAAAGATTAATCCTAGAGGAGGTGACATGAAAGGTATATTGGGGAAAGAGAAGTGAAGTGGCAATTATTATTAAATGCAGCCACTTACCCCAGATTAAATGATTGTATTCCCACCAAGCCCCTGTTAAGGGCCTAGAATGGGTAAGAAAAAAGTAATATTAATAGTAGGGTAGGTGTTGTTCCAAGTTGATTACACTCATCGAGCTACAAGTTTCCCACAGTTTTGTTTGTTTATTGTGAGACACAACTAAAAGTTGTATTTTTAAAAAAAATGTTCAAGTTTTTATTTTTATTTTATAATGTAATTTTATTATTGAATCTATTATGAATTTTACATCATGCGTAAACAGTAATATAACTGTTTAGTTATTTTATTATGTATTTTCATGATTTTATATGGTTGTTGTGTTATGAGAATCTATGTCAGGATGAGTCATTCAGTATCCGTGAAATTAATATTCATGAGATTAAATTGGTGTATCACAGGATTGGATCATTTGAATTAATTAGTACTATTTAAAAGTTGTTAGTTTGAGAAATGGTGTTCTGAAGAAGTCTATGGAGGATAGATGAAAGCGCTTAACCTGAAGTACCAATAAACAACAGTTTTAGTATTTCCTGTCTCTTTCCTTGGAACCAGACACTCATTTTTCACCAGTCATATCGTATTTATTGACTGGCAATTGTTGGGTTTGGCTGGTGTAGTACTTTTTTAGGTTAGTTACACGGCAGAGTATTCAGAGAATTACTCAGCTATGTAGATTAGCATGGCTGGTTATGTTAATGAACACAGCAGAAATGCTGTTTTTTTCTTATTATAATCAATGATGGAGACTGTATAAAAGGCAATCTCACATAAGTCTCTATGGGGAAATAGTAGTGGGTGGTGCCTATGTGGGTGGCAGCGTGTGGCATACCTGTAGAGGTATGAGCAATCTCATTTAAGTGTGTAGTATGTCTGACCGTGTGTTCAAAGAAGGGGGACTTACTTATTGGATCAGTACAGTAGGTGTGTTTGAGTGTGTGTGTGTGTGTGTGTGTGTGTGTGTGTGTGTGTGTGTGTGTGTGTGTGTGTGTGTGTGTATACACATATTGGTGAATGTGTCAGTGAGTGTGATCGGGTGAGGATGGTATGGCTCATGAATGCTGATTATTGCAGTATGTGTACATCAATGTCTTAGTGTGTTTGTGTCTGCATGTGTGTGTTTAATGGAGGGATAACTGCCATTCCATTTACCTCACCATAAACTAACAATAAAAGGCAGTAACATTTGTGAGTGATACTATACGCAAGCAACACTTTTTAAACACTACTCTAAGTCACGTAAAAAATTAATATAAGAAGTTTTGTTTCCCAAAGCATTTTTTGAGCAATAAGAAGTATGACTTAAATGTCTGACATTACTGACTGAAATTGTGTATAATTTATAAGGGAAAGGACAAATATAAAACTATGTGTCTCAAAGTGGATTACTGAAACATCTGCTTCAATGAGAGAACCAGTTATATTAGCCACATTTTTGGTAAATGTATTCAATAAAACTAAATCTTGAGAGTTTGCTTTATTGGAACCCACGACTTGAGACTCCATCAAGAAGGCGAATTTCTGTTTTCTGGCTCACCTAGTACATAATAAAAGTAGCACTGAGAGGTATGATTGGATGAGTCACTGGCAAACAAGTTATAGTAAAGGAAACTGTAGTCTTCTCCAAATATAGTTTAGGAAGAATTTAAAAAGCAGCATTTTTGATGTCCCATGAACTCCTTTTGTTTTATATAATTTTCCAAATTTTCAAATGGTATTTATGTTCATATTCTATTGTTATATATGAGTCTACTGACTAATGTAAACTATTTTATTAATTTGGGAAAATATATATTTTTAATGTGACTCTTGAAAATCTGTATTTATTACAACCATCCATTGCTTTATATTAAAACAAAACATAGCAGAAATAATAGAAAAAATGAGCACTCATAAAATAACTTTATTATTCTTTTCAGAGCAGAGACTGCACACTTGTAAATAAGTCAATATTCAGTTTATATCTGATGAGGTGATTCCCCGCGGTAGAGTCTCCTCCTCCGAAAGACATGCGTGAATGGGCGTGCCTTCGCTGAAGGTTGGGCATCGGGCTGGCAACTCGGCACCATAAAAATCGACTGCCAATCATTAGCGGACCGGAGTTCCGCTGTGACGACCCCTAATCGGGAAAAGCCGAAAAGACAAACAAGACAAACATCTGATAAGGTGACTGAAAAAAATGATGAAAGTTTTTTTTAAAGAAACGAAAGGCAGTTAAAAATGATAAAAAACTAACCTCAAAAAATGCTTGTAATGGGAGTGTGAAGTTATTTTGAAAGTTGTCAATGAAAAAGTTTTGCATTTGCCAAGTAGTGATTTTGTTGCAGGTTGTAGGGTTGTATCAAAATACTGGGATGGGAGAGCAAAATACTGTTATTTCTCTGGAGAGAATACTAATTTAATTAATGAATGTGAGAAAATACAATGTCAGCAATCTAGAGAAAAAGGTTATAATTTCCAAAGATACTGTATAAGATGGAATACAGGAAATATACGATGACTGGTTACTTTTCCTTCTATAATAATAAAGGACAGAATAGTGGAAGATTAAGTCTACCTTGGTCTGGGCTGTTTTCAAACCATGTACCCCCCCCCCCCCACACACACACACACACACATGCACACATTTTAGGACCATGAATAAATGCATGTGCTTGTTTGGATAGATCTTCCTATTTGTTTTAAATTTTATTTCTTGTTTACTACAGCAATGTTTGTCAGGGAGTCTTTTAAATTTGTAGTTTTCAACATGTGTTTCCAGTAGGCAAGGAAACAGAATGCATTAAACAATAATGACAAAAATACCCATTTCAACCATAGAAGGCCACTGAAACTGCCTCTTTATAATCCCCCAATTTCTATACTCCTCAGTCGTTGCCACTTTGTTAACTGTGGGTACATTACATGTCTCATCGTGATAAAAACATCCACAACAAAGTATTCCAAATGGCTTCACACAAATGCATTCCAGTTATCCAATGACAGTCTAATGACTTTCTTAACTTTATCTCCTTAGCAGGACCAGTTATTTTTATTTATATGCATCCCTTAATTCCAGCAGTTATAGCATGTTGTTGATAGGTCTGTGATCAAAAATTAAGAACAATAATAATGACCATAGTGACATATTTCAAATTGGATTCACATAAATACACAGTAGCCATAGTATAGTATTCTAACATAATTCACATGCACATAAACACAAGGCCTGCAAAATCAAATTAAAGACTGGTTAAAAATGATGATAAGTGCATAAGTTACTTTAATCCACAGCCCTCATCCCCATGAGCAGTTATAGCCACTTTGTTGATTGTGTACATTCCTAGTTGTTATAAGGAAACAAATCACATGTACTTTATTGGAAGATTTTGATGAACTACATGAAACTCTATAAAAATAACTGCATCACACCATAAGACCCACCCATTTGTAGCATAGTTTAAACAGAAGAGCATTTATTATGACAACATAAAAATATTAGTATGCCAAGCTGATATGCACAATCTCTTCCACATTAAGGACAACTATTACTAATGCAGATGTCAGTGTTACCAAACAACTCTGCATTTTAGTCCTTTATCTGCAAATACAGAGACTGCTGCTCTTGACAAATAAATGGTAATGAAAAAGTTTTGCATTTGCCAAGTAGTGATTTTGTTGCAGGTTGTATCAAAATACTGGGGTGAGGGAGCAAAATACTAATATTTCTGTAGGGAAAATACTCATTTAATTAATGAATATGAGAAAAGACAATATCAGCAGTCTGGAGCTCTTGTAAAATAAATGGCATATGTTGCATTAAAAAATTGATGTGTTGATATTATCATAACATTTTCTGAACTAGAGCAGCTCTGCTGTAGTGAATGATTGACAAAACACAGCCATCAGTTCATAGTTAGTTAGTAGGCATGCAATCCAGGCCACCATTAAGCAGCTCAGTCCAAATTCCCACCTGTCCCAAAGCACTGTCTATTTAAGCGACTTGCTCAAGGTCATACAGAAGGTAAATGACTGTGGAAAGATTCAAACCTTATAACCTTGACACATGAAGCATCTCATTAACAAGTCAGAGCTTTAGTCCTCTGCACTGTGAGAGAGTATAGCAGTTTTTAACTAAATGCAGGAATGCCTAACAATCCAGTCTTGTTATCAACAGCCATGACTGCATGATGAAAGCTGAAGATCAAATGGTTCTGCGTGAATGGCTGATAACATCTTATTGCTGTCACATATGCCTCTGGAGACAACAGAGCCATATCGTGGTCAAATGAGGCCCTATGCAGGGTAATAAATCAGGCCACCACTGGCCATACTAATATCCCATTACTTGGCTGTCTCTCCCCAGTTATCATAACAAAACACCTGTCAGTATGTATACTATTTTCATCTTTAATTTTGCATTTATTACAGAAATTTGAATTTCATTTAAAACTTTTATTTCAGATTTTACAGTAAAAACACTTTAGCCATTTTCTAAACAAAACGCATTTACATTAAAACAGGCATAATATAAGAAACACTAAACTCCTCTTCCCTCAAAACTCCTGTTTAGTGAAAATGCATCTGGCAACCCAACAAGCTACAGAAGATTTGCTGACTTCATAATCACATTACTAATTAGAGGCTATGTGATAGGAGCAGGAAGTCAACATTGCCTGAAACCTACGATTATGGTCCAGTTTAGTACACTCTATTTCCTTTTCTTCACATAACAACTACACTAGTTAACGTATAGTTATTAGGCTTGCACTCCAGGGAACAGTTCAGATTTCTAGTTACCCCAGAGCATTGTCCAGTTAAATAACGGCTGAGGAAATCAAACTGTACCACAGTTCACAGCCTTAACCCTCTGTGGCGAGTACCAGAATGAAGACAGAAAAGCATTCGAGCACCACATCCTTGACACAGGAAACAAACAGCATTAACTTATAAGTTATGGCTAGAACAGTAGAATGAAGGAACCAAATACTTTTATATCTGACAGGAAGGAAGGAGGGAATTATATTGCATGGTAAATTAAACAAGCTGGGAAGGAAGTACTGAAAGAAATAGAAATAAATGTTACTGTAGAAGAATTAGGTTAAAGCAGATTATTTTCCAGGAATAGATTGTATAGGGTATAAAATGGATAAAACCATGAATGATTACTTGAAAAAGTATGTTTGAAAACATTGAATGAAAGGATGGAGGAGGACATGCAAAATATGGAGGTGTGTGAGGCTGTAATAAATCAATAAGGAAAAAAGGAGGTGAAAGGGATATTGTGAATTTGCATCCTGTAACAACGAATAATACAAATTATAAAATGTTAATCAAAGGAGTACAAGCAAGGTTTGAAAAGCATCTTATAATAGTGTACTACTGAAGGATTATATGGCATTAACTGAAAACAGAATCAGAAAATTATATGGATAGTCACAGAGGTTATGAATGATGTGTTAAATGGGCAGGGTGATGTAAAGGTGATGGTGACTGACGGAACAAAGGCTTTTGATAACATATAGCATAAACCGTTTTGGAGGATTTACATTAAAGGAAGGATATGGTATTTACTGACTATGGCATATAAAAGCCACGTAAAAATGTTGTTGAATGATTAATTAAGTTATGGAACTGAAGTAAGAAACAGAGTTCAGCAGGGATGCCTTATAAATGCTTTTTTTTTTTTTTTATTTGTAATAGTTCTTCTTCTTTTGGATTTTTCCCAGTTAGGGGTCGCCACGGTGGATCACCTGTCCACTCATGATTGGCAGTGGAGTTTTATGGTGTCGACTTGCCAGCCTGGCACCCAACCTTCCACAGAAAGTACACACATGCACACACTCATGCCTAGCGCCAATGTAGAGTATCCAATCCACCTACAGCATGTCTTTGGGATGTGGGAGGAAACTGGAGCACCCGGAGGTAACCCACGTGACCATAGGGAGGACATGCAGACTCCACACAGAAGGCAGCCCAGCTGAGGATTGAACCAGAGAACCTCTTGCTGTGAGGCGGCAATGCTAACTGCTGCACCACCGTGGCCGCCCTACATGAATATTACAATTAAGAGAAACAATATAAAGAGGCAAAGTATCTAACGAAATTTAAATTCCTCTTTTGGAGTCTTTTGAAGATTTGCATTTGATTTTAGAGGCAAAAAAGTATGGATGGAGGTTGTAGTAGAGAGGGTAGGAAGATTTTTAGGCAGGCATGTTTGAATTTATATAAGGAAAACAGTAAAGTTATTAAGGGTATGGTTACATAGTGGCATTTATTTTTTAGTGGTATAAATAAGTTATAATTAAGTAAAAGGTTTGGGCAAAGACGGAGGGTAAATGAGTGGTGGGATTGGGTTCTGGGAGAACTTAATGAAACTGCAGGATTGCGAAAAACATTCAAATTGCCTTTTAAGAAGAAAGTATATTTAAGAGAGAGTTTTATATGTTAATAATAAGAAGGGGGGGTGGACTTAATAACTCCAGTTCTACATATGGCATCATTAAATGTATTTTTGGACATTAAGAAAAATGACTGAGCATTCTAAGAATATATTAGTAAAGAATATCGCTGAGAAAAAATATATATTTGTAAAAAGTGAATGAATGCAGAAGAAAATAAGGAACAAATGTCTGAATGTCAGAATAAGATAATGTTATGTTAGATAAATATAAGGATGGAATTTAATCATAAGAAAACTGATATGAAAAGATAATGACACATTTCTATTATTTTGAATCTTGGGGAAATTGAGTGGTGCTGTTAGAAAAGCTATAAAAGAAGAATGAGATTACAATACTTTTTAACAAGTCAGGATTTTTTTGTGGAGACTGACCTCAGATCAATTTTCAGATAAAGGACATACGACATATAAAGTTAAATCAGAGAGATTATGTCATTTATGCAGAAAGCTAGAAAGTTTGAAACGTGTAATTGTGAAGTATGATCTAAAATGACATGGGAGTAGGTCTTTAAAAAGGATGCCTTGAATTGTATATTTAATATGTGTTTGTGTTGTAAAGGATGAAGAAAGTGTAAATATGTAAATAAAAGGTAAAGATTTCCTGAATTCCGGAGGACAATTTACACCCACCTGCACTACTACCAGCTCTGGGAGATGGGACCTCAGTTTAACTTCTCTCCAGAAGGAAGGAACATTAAGTAGAGCAATGCTCCCTACAGCTGCAATGCACTGTCAGTAATAGAAAACTAATCCAATAACCGAGAGTAGTAACTGAACCCTGAGCCTTCTCATCTTCCAACACCCAAGGCAAGAGTGCTGCGTGATATATGACCAACACTCATGAACTGTCACCACTACCTTAAACAAATAGCTTCATTGTGTGCTTTGGGTTTATTTATGTATTGCCAGGTTAAGCACTGCTTGAGCACATGGTTAAATTAATGAAACTGGGTGAAATCACAACCAGTGCTGTACATATGCAGTGTCTGCTAATGTGTGTGTTCTCATGCAGTCCCCACTGCTGTACATATGCAGTGTCTGCTAATGTGTGTGTGCTCATGCAGTCCCCACTGCTGTACATATGCAGTGTCTTCTACTGTGAGTGTGCTCATGCAGTCCCCACTGCTGTACATATGCAGTGTCTGCTACTGGGTTTGTGCTCATGCAGTCCCCACTGCTGTACATATGCAATGTCTTCTACTGTGAGTGTGCTCATGCAGTCCCCACTGCTGTACATATGCAGTGTCTGCTACTGGGTGTGTGTTCATGCAGTCCAGCACCCAAACTCCCAAGAAGGCACTGACATAGCTGAAGAACCTATAATGTGACTGGATGGTGCTCTGTGCTATGGTCACCTTGCAGTACCCATTGTCTAGGGTGGTTAATGATTATACCAGGAATTAAACTTTAATCCTTGAAATTGCAAAACTGAAAGTACAAATGTAGGGAAACATATACCAAGTCATAGGCTGTGATATTGCAGACTACTACCTTATTGTAAGTTACAGCAATTTCAATTTTGTACACATGTAGCAAGGGTTTTGTGGCACAATCATTCATGTCACGAGGTATGGGGGGGTTACTTTTAAGGCGTAACAGTGTCTTTCAGGATGCACTTCATTTTTTTTGAGGTGCAGTTTATTTTTTTCAAGTGTTAGGACTCACATGATCATGTGTGCTGATAGGATGTTTTTCTACGTACCAGACAATTCATTATTCTGTCAGTGAAGCACACAACTGTCAGTTCTACTGCTAGGGCATCCTTTACACCACATCTTGCATTCTTTATGGGGAGCATCTGCAACCTATCAGGTCACCCATCATAGATAACTAATGTTTAACTTTTTTTTTTGATACCTGGTAGATTCATATCAGTCTATTTGCTATGTGTTAATTGCAATGCTTGACATAGTCATAATTTTTTCACTGGTCAAGGGAAATATGTAAGACCCAGCAACATTCTAACAGGAATAAAAACAAGTGTGTGTGTGTGTGTGTGTGTGTGTGTGTGTGTGTGTGTGTGTGTGTGTACTCAGGCATACAGGGACTCCCTTCTTGTTTAGTTTGTTAAGAATGTTGCTGCGTGTTTTCTTTATGTTTCCTTTCTTCAGACTGGAGGTATGGTCAATCAATTGTACATATGAATTATTTGTAACTGAACAGAGACACAGTTCAACTTCAGAATGCTATTTGTTCACTATCCTGTAAATATGTTGTTAAAGATGCTTGTATCCAACAAGGTTTATCTTAATGACAAGGCAAAATAAAATTGGTGATTTTCTGCTATCAAAAATGAAATATCTGTAGCAAAATTAGTGAGCCTCATTTACTTCATCATGTGCATTTACGTGTATGAAGGGAGTCAGGTGACAACTGAAAAAAATCCATTTCCTTCATTTTTGAAATGATTTGATTATGTTCCAAAATTAAGTCACATGTGAAAATGTCCAGTAAAAATGAAAGACAGAATCCATGCTTCTGATGGAGGAATTGTTCTGCTGGGTAGAGTATTGCAGTGGTTGCAGAAAAGCTAATTGTCTTATTGTGATCAAACTGGACACAAGATTTATTCATTTAACGCAGCTTGAGTTCTTCGTTTTATATGAGTGTGTATGTGCTTGTGTGTGTACTCGTGCGCGTGTGCATGTGTGTGTGAATTTCTTCCTGTCTGTAGTCATATGTGTTACCAATAACAGTTTCACCTTGTTGCCATCAACATCGATTCAAACTCATTTACCCTGAAGTATTAAAGATTATGGGTACCCTACTGGAAGCTCATGATCGGACAGCATAAATCCCAAACCTCTGAATAATTAAGTGCGATCTTACAAGTAAACAAGGAAGTACTAAATCTGATGTTACCAATTAAAAGCATTTTTTTTTTTTGTAGGATCACAAGCTCTCATGTAGCCATGATAGGGGAGATTGCAACCACCGCACCCCTGAACTTATATATATTGACACTAAGTTTCCCTCACCAAAGACAAAGAAGAATTCTCTGAGAATAAGCAATTTTGGACATAATCTATGTTTCCCCCAGTTGCACTTAATTCCACTGAGTTTTGGGGTAACTACTACTGGGTCCTGGAACCCAAGATTTATGGCATAAATGTGCAATAAGCAATATGCAGTTTACTTATAATTTATCTTGCAGTGTTGCATGGAGTTATTATAAAATAAATCATAAAAATTATAATTAAAGCTATAATAGACTTCTTAATCTCAGAAATCTAAAACTTGAAATACTCTGAATAAATGTCGGAAACTGTCTACTAGAATCATGTGGTAAGTGTTGCTGGAGCAATAAAATATTGTTTTATGAATAATATGTGTCAGATATATATATACTTTTACAAAGGTTGCAAAAATAAAATAATAAATTAATATGATAGCTTTATCAAAAGGTTAGTTTCATCATTGTGTCATCTTGAAAATCTAATTTAGACTGCTTAGAAGTACTCAAAATTTCTGAAAGCAATGACAGTGTCAAAAAGATGTTAGAAAATCATCTAATTAAAATTCATATGAATCCCCCCCATACATTGACAGTGTTTGCAATTATTTGAAAAAGGCTTACTAGGTAGAAATTTTGGCTTAGCTTCAAAACACAAATTAATTTTTACTGTTGTATAAAATATTGCTCATTCAGAGCCCTGCTGACACAGTCAAAATTAATTTGTAGTTAAAAAATCAAAGCTTCACTACTCTCTATAATATTTTGCTAAGCTGCAAAATGTACTGACATTAGCTCTACTCAACCATTTCTATAATTAGCTTAGTGGCAAAGAACACAAATATATTTTTAGTTACAATAAGTTTGCTGCATCATAGTACTAATTTGAGTAGTCAGCAGTCCATGCTATCTTTTTGGATTAAACTTTTTGTTGAATATTTAGAAAAAAATGTTGATTTCTATCTTATTCAAATATATTGAGTCACTGAATCACTGAAGCAGATCCTGTAAGATGGATGCTTTGTTTCTTATTTTACTGACACTGTCATATGAATGTAGTTAGAACTCATAATAAAACAGGATGCTTACTACAGTGAAATGCTTGTGATAGTAAGCATACAGGACATGATAAAATCTAGCAGTAGAAATTACTATTCCCACCCAAAATGCATTGAAAACTCTGTTATGCTTAAACAGTTACAGATGGCTGCCAGTCATATATATTGGTGGGCTTCATGCCAGCATCACTGAGAATTTTCTGTTAACTTTCAGTGAAAAGAAGTGATGTCTAGGGTATAGAGCTCATATTGTGATGCCCTTCTCATGCTGCCTATATAGCGCACTCTTAAAGATTTGATCTGAATGTAGGCAATAACAGTCCTAGGGGTCAGGTGACCATACCTGAGTATGTTTTACAATTTATTTCCTTTCCCTCTGCTCCCCTCATCCCATGCTCATCTTTGTTGAAATACTGAAACACTGGTGTGCATGCATTCGGGCATTACATTATTCTGATAGTCCACAAAAATAACTTCAACACATATCAGTGCAATATACTGACAGTTATGAAGTTGTGGTAGTTTTTAACTCAGTGTCTATCTTCTGTTGAGATCTTTTTGGTCTACCTGTTATGTCTGAAATTTTAATAACAATCTATAATTAACAAAAGAAAGCTTGTCTTCTGCAATCTGGATGTGCATGTCTTTACTCCAAGAAACTGACGGTTGATTAGGTTCTCTCATGAAACAAATTATAACTGAATGCTAACTTGTCTTTTATGCATAGTATTGAGAAGCAGATGCTGCTGGACTACTGTTTGCATCACAGCTTCCATTGTTATGCACCTCTGGAGTTACTATTAGGGGGTGTATAGAAATAGGGGGAAAGCCCCAAAATAATGGGTACAGGGAGATTTGCACTCTAGCACAAAAACCCTTGTTTTGATGTATGTAGGTAGTTTTAAGATGAGTTGGATACTTTATAATTTATGACTGAGCATCTAGATTTTGAAAGGTTGTGTTTCAATTGTTCAGAGATGAAGTTGCTTCCAAGCCACATATTAAGACCTACTCATTTCAGATCAGTCCTTGAAAGCAATGCAGTGTATTTTTCTGTTGAAATGCTGATATTTTCATTATGCTGCATACATGCTGTTTATTAAATGAAGACAATGGCTGCTTGATACCCTGGAAAGTATAAACCATTGGTAGTGTGTGTTGCCTGAAACATAACAACGAGCATTCATGTTAGAGTATCTGATTCTATGGTTCTTTGACTCAAACGTTGCTGCCGGGACTAGTAAAGTGAAATGAGACTGGATATGCTGATGCATTACTCTACTGCTGGCATGGTTTGGACAGAAATTCTCTGGACTACATAGCTATTGTGTAGAAAATCTGCTTTAAAAAAGCACTCAGGGATTTCATTTGACAACTTACCAGTCAAGTGTATTACAGAGTTGACAGTTTTGTACCGAAATAGTGAATTACAATGTAGAAAGATGGGAAATGAAAGCCAGTTGCAGTTTTAAACAAGGTTTCATTTTTCAAATAATCATCATTGTTATATAATTCCCTTTAGTGTCTGGATATTAGCTACTTTTTGATAAAAGGATCTGTTCTAAGACTTGATGGATAGTGATCACAAACTCAAACCAAATATTGAGTGTTGCATGATTTGCCTAATAAATCAGAATTTAAAATGTATAAACGAAAACTACAGTTTGTCTTGTCACTATTTGCTGCCTATGACTTTCGGAAATATTCTTTTATCATAGTGTTTTATTTTGCATTTTTGAAAGTTACACTATATCTTCTTTTTTAACTCATTCCCTCCAGCAGAGCTCTAGTGAGTGTGTACCTTTAACTCCCAGTGGGTGTGGCTTCAGCCTTTAAAAATTGAAGTTATCACCTTACAGTTCTAGCAAATACTAATTGACAGAGGTTATATATCAATACAATTGTGTTTGTCATCATGTATGCTTCAAGATAAAACATCCTGATACCTTGTATGTAGCATGGATTTGGAATTATTAATGCAAATATGAACAGGGAATATTTGACACCTATAGGCACAGTAGGATGTAACTGCAGAAACGCCTGGAGACATCACTCAGCTGTAAAAACAATGCAGTAATATTTCTGTATATTTCCTTAACATAACAGGCTTTTCTTGCTTTATCCTTTTAAGTAGCAAGGTTTGTATGCAAATGTGCATCCTAGTGATATTGCAAAGGTTTTCTTTCAAAAGAGCATGATAAAAATTGATAAGCCTTGCAGAGGGAAACATCTAATGTAATACAGTATTTCATAAGCTAAATAAACCTCCCCTTACTTGTCTGTCCTTTTCTTCTACCTTATTCTAAACATTTTAAACCTACACCAGATTAAACATTCATTATGACTCTTTTCATAGGATCATATAAGGTTACTAGGCTAATGACCCTAGGCTCTTACAAGCCTAGCCAAGTTCTACCCTTTCTTCCACGATCAGCACCTATTGACCCTGTCCAAGAGGGACACACGTGGAACCCCTGGGGTGAATTTATGGTTATCCAGCCAATCGTCCAGACTGGGTTTGAACAGGACCAATGATGTGCTCTGTTTGACATGAAGTGGGAGTCTGTTCCAAAGGTGGGGTAACCTCTGGGAGACAAATCTGTCCCTCCAGCAGGTTCTATTAATGTCACATACCAGGTTTTGCACTCAGTTATTGGCCTAATGAGGGAAAAGTACAGGGAGGTTATAACTTCATTTTTTTCTGGAGGCAATACTCTAACTTGTGAGATGAGCAATATAGAATGCCCTTCTTACCACTGTGAACATGGTGATCAAAGGTAAGTTTGCTGTCAACCTGTGTTACCAGGTCTCTCACCACTGAGTACATACTTATGGTGTTGCTATTGATGTGGTAGTTAACAGGAACATCACTATTGCCAAAAGGGATGATAATACATTTTTTGCACTGAGTTTAAGGCCATGAATTTGGAACCAATCATTTGTTTGTATAAGACTCTCTTGTAGGATGTTGACATTGTTTGGAGATTATATGACCACCCTCCCAGCTTGCAGTCATCAGCAAACTTTGTCAGCCATAGACCTTTAGTTTTTGCTTGTACTTCGGAGAAATAGATTCCAAACAGTAGAGGTCCCAGGAATGATCATTGTGGAATTCCACTGGTTACAGGTCTGCTGTTGGAGGTGGAGTCCCCTGTTTTGACTACATGGGTTCTATCAGTTAGCCATTTAGCGACTCACTTAACAATATAAGGGTTGATATCTAGCTGGGTGATTTTGTCAATAATACCCGAGTGGCAGATAGTATCAAAAGCCTTGGCTAAGTCTAGGTAGCCTGTATGCACAGATTTCCCCTGGTCCAGGGCCTTGGTGAGGGTCTCGAAGAAGTCCACCAGGTTTAACAGGCATGATCTCCCCTTGACAAATTCAAACTGAGTAGTTTTAAGTGTTTGGAGATTATCTATATCTTTGTTGATAATGTCTATGATGATTCGTTCCATGCCTTGCAGATACGGCTAGTCAGGCTGATAGGTCTATAGTTCCAGGGGTCTGCAGAAGCACCACCTTTGTGCAATGGGATAACAGTAGCATTTTAGCTGGGATAAAGCTGGTGCTTAGACTGTGATTTAAAAGAGTTCTCAATGGTGTTGCAAATTCTTGTTGGAGCCCATGTAGGGTGCAGCCTAGGATGTTATCAGGTCCCATAGATGTTGTGTTTTTGGCCTTAGAGAGGGTGGTTACATCCTGCACCTTAGAGATACAAGATGGGGGACTGGTGGTAGGGATGTCATGGGGTATGTGTGGCTGGGACAGGGAGTGAAGTTTTCACAGAACCTGTCAGCTAGCAAGTTAGCTATATCCACAGGCTCAGTATATGTGGTATCATTAACTACCCATTCGGCACAAATCTGGGACTTTCCTTTTAGGTTACAGATGTAACTAAAGAATGCCTTATGGTTGGTCTTAGTTGAGGAAGGTAATTTGGATTCATAGATTGCTTTGGAGGACTTCACAAGAAGTTGTATTTGCTTGTTTTAGCTGAGGAGAGAGTGTTTGCAGTTTAGGGCTATCTCCCTCTTACACTTAGACAGCAATTTCTTACTATTATTGTAAAACCTGTTAATGGCAGTTGTCCACCAGGCAGGTTTGCTCTTCCTTAAGTAGCCTGTTTAGGTCCTATCCGGTATGGCCGGGCCAATGCAGTTATACAGGTTTGTATAAAGCATTGGTGTAGAACTTAGTGTAGTTGCCAGTTACATCTGGGGGGGGGGGGGGTGCAGTGAATCTATTTATACCATCCTGTAAGAGGTTATAATCTGCTTTGGAGAAGCTTTTTAATTTAGTTGCTGCTGGCGTGGAGGGTCAGATGTGATAGTTAATTTGAATGAAACTGATTTGTGCTCAGATCTTGCCAGGGAAGACCTCACAGTGGGGGGTGCTTCAGTGGTTCCCCATATTGGTAAGCACCAGATCCACGATGTTGGCACCCCTTGTAGGGGTGTCAACCAACTGGTCCAGGGCACTGGAGTTAATAAAGTTGAGGAACCTTTGGCCAAGTGAGTTTGAGCACGAGTAATTTACCAAGTCAATGGATGGGTAGTTAAAGTTGCCCAAAACCATGGTGTTTAGATGTATCTTGATAAAGTAGATCCTAATAAGTAGAGTGGGTGTCCTAATTCATGGAAGGGGTGCTGCAGCTGGCAATGACTTGAAAAGGTGTCCTACCAACAGTTAATTGCACCTGAAGTAACTCCAGGGAATCATACTGCTTAACTAATCTGGAGGTGTATTTATCTTTAATCAATAGTGATATACCACCTCCTTTAGTTATCACTCCTTCAGTTTGGGTCTGAACATGTGCTCTCCACAGCCTTGAATCAGGTTTCTGTGACTGCACAGATGTCTGCGTCTTCCAAGGTGAGGACTGCTTCCAGTGAGTGCAGTTTCATGTTAAGACTCCGAACGTTTAGCAGCATAACCTTGAGGTTGTTTTTAGATGGAATTTATACATCGGGAATTTTGTCCTTGAGACACTGCCTAAAAAGGCACTATGGGGTGGCAAGAACCTTAGCCAATAGCCAAAATCCCAGGGGTGAAAGATGAAGACCATCTCTGGTAAAGCATCAAGGTCTGTTGATCATGTCATCTGAGGCTGACAGATACTGGATCTCGTTAGAATGACACCAGAAACTAAGCCAATTACTGAAGTCAATCATTTTCTGTTTGCTTTGATGCATCATCCTAGTTGAAGGTAAAATGCTGCTTAAGACTAGCGGCATAACTGCCTGAGACACATAGTCTAAGACTTCAGTCATGTTTCTCTTCATATAGTCCAGAGAGATACATCTCAAGTCTTTCACACCAACATGGACTATGATAGAGTCATAACAGTACCTGTTGCTGAGAGATTTGAGTGATATGGCGGATCCTGGCACTTAACAGACAGCTGACTGTGACCTTTTCCTTATCCAGCTTGATGAGAGGGAAATCTGTGTGTCTCACAATGGAATCACCTATGACTAATATGTTTGGTTTTGTGTATTGCCTTTAGGGATTGACAGATGAGACACTGGTGTGTGAGCTATTTGCAGATGAAGTATTATGTGTAACATGCTTCAGCCAGGAAATGATTGGATTATGAAAATAGTGAAATGTCAACGGAAATTTCCAGACACTCTAACAGCTGCCAAGTATACTATTCTTAATAACACCCCACCCAGGTCTCTGACCTACATGTTGTATAAATAAATTAATAAAGAAACAAACAAATTTATAAGAAAGAACTCATAAGTGAGAGTGTGTGTGTGTGTGTGTGTGTGTGTGTGTGTGTGTGTGTGTGTGTGTGTGTGTGTGTGTGTGTGTGTGTGTGTATGAGTCTGTTTATGTGTGCACATGCAGGATCACATTAGTTTTAGCACTGGGTATCCACCAGGAGATAGCCCATCCCAGAGAGTATCAAAGCCAGGAGCTATACATTTTTAGCTTTCTGGGTTAGTCATCCTTTTCAAGGCAATGATTCACCAAATTGATCTCCTACTTCCAAGTAGTATGGTATAATATGATTTAGGTAACTCTGCTCTAAAGCTGACCATTGAGTATGCTATTCTATAATGCATATAAATGGGCAGCCACACAACTGCCTACTGTAAACATGCCTTAAGACACACTCTCTCACACATACATACTCCTACACATGCATACACACACACTCACGCACACACTCACACACACACACACACACACACACACACACACACACACACACACACACACACACACACACGAAAACACATGGGTACACGTAATTTTCTAAAAATGGTTGACTATTTGGAAATGCACTACTGCAAGCAGTCTACAATTAAAAACATCTCATACAAGGCAGTAATTCTCAAATGCAAGAATAAAACATAAAACATTTTCTCACATTAAGAGCTTTCCTTAATGATATGGAAAGCATTATTAGTTACGCCTTGATTCTTAACATCTGTTATATTAGCATGTTTGTCCTGCACCTGCGAAGTTTGTAACAGACTCCAAATGTTAAGGGAAACACTATTCTGCTTAAGCCCTTGACCAAAGCATGCATCCTGCATGGAATGCAAATGTTTACTTACCTATTCATTCAGTCCTCTATCTGCCCTGTGTGCAACATGATTGTCTCTGTCTTGCTATTGCTATTAATATCACATGCATTTCATAAAAGTTATGTGGAAAATACAGTAGTGTGACCACCTTCTACTTCTTTGCAAGGTGATGTAGAAGCACAAGAGATGCGCATGAATGACCCCTCAATCATATACAGTTGAGGATCTGGGAACTGCAAGACCTGGGATTCAATACCTTCTGTGGTGTCTTTTATGGATTATTACAAGAGGAAAATGGGATTGTTCATGACTTGTCTGTGGTCGGCATGTGCTATCCTGCAATTTCCTGGCTGCTTAGAGGATTAAGCTAAAGGTATCAGCCCGCAGTTACATCTGGGCTGCCATCGGTTCATGATTCTTGAATGAGTATTTTTATAGCAGTTCTTTGGATGTGTCTTATACTACTTGTTTCATATCACTGGATTTGCAATATTAACAAAATGCCCGCTAGAACACAATTGTTTATGGGCAATGCCTGTGTCAAAGTACTGCGTCACTTATACTACAAGCAGGTAATTCTAGGTTCACCAGAAATGAATGAGAAAGTCTACAAATGCAGAGAGATTGTTTACAAAAATTGTAATGGTAGGGCATGTTCTGGATACATCAGCCAAGATAGATTGTATCAGTGGATTAAATAAAGCTAGCAGGGGTTATTGTTGAAGATTAGAAGGCATCTGCCATTGAATTCTAAGAGGTACATAATGATTTTGCATGGAACCACTGGATTTCTGCTGACAAAATGCTACCAATGATGTAAAGAAAGATAAACAGAGAATGCATGCCCAACTGTACTCTGCAAGTCTGGATTTTTTTTTTCCAGTGCTAAATGTCAAGCTGCCATTGAAAATGAACAATGTAACAGTTATATGTGGTGTACTAAAACCACAAGCAAGACAAAGCATTTTACAGTGAGCAAAAACCAAGTATCCTCTGACATTTCAATCCTAAAAGACCACACTTAAAACAATAAGCAAGTCTTTAGAAATGAGAACTGTCTTAGCTCAGCTAAGGCGTGCTACATTACATGAGCATTTTAAGTAAAAAAAGAAAGACCAAACCAAAAGGAAGTTACACCAGTGCAGACAGTAGTCTCACAGTGCTCAAGACCATCACTGATGGCCTCCATCAGGGTAGGTAACAATCCTCCATTGTCTGATTTGTTGAATCCTTTTCTTTAACTTCTGTTTTACTTGCTGAATTACACACTGCTTGATATTTAATACTTTTAACATGCCAGATATGTCCTTATGAGAAATAATACAGTCTTAGCAATGTCAAAACAACAACAATGCATCCTCAGCCCTTTACCAAATGCTTGTGATACCTTTTCAAAGAATGGTTTAAGCTTCATAAGGAACACCATCTTCTTATCAAATGCACACTATTCAATATCTAACAGGAGTTGCTTTACTGTTTTAATTTGGATAAGATTTTTATTTACATTTATTTTCACTTCATTGGTGGGATAGTCCCACTAGGCCAATGGACTGTTTTCAATGGAGACCCAAGGTGGTATTCATACCGTCTAAAGGATGTTTTCCAGGGAACCAGAGAGCCTCCCTAAATATTTTTAGGAAGTGACCTTGGAACTTTTGCATCCATCTGTGTTACCATCACCAGCTCATACAGATGGGACCTTGGTTTAATATCTCAACCAAAGGATTACACACTTAGGAGTACAGCACCCCCTTATGTTGCACTGTACTGTCAGTACTGGAAAAAGCAAACCAACTACCCCATGTGGGAAATGAATCCTCAGCCTTTATGAATTAAAGACAAATGGCCTAGCTATTAAGCTACTGAGATTACTTGTTATGGCTCTAACTATGCACAGAATATTTGTCAGGGTGATTTGATCCCTCTTTCTGTGTTGGGATCTGGTACTACTGCCTTGTACTGCCAGGACTGATTGTCCTGTCACCACAGCTTTGGGACATGTACAAATATTAACAATTTGTTTACTATGAGTGAAAGTCCTGTTACTACTCTGTATCATACAGGCTGCTGAACTGCGAATTGTGCGTGGCCTACAGGGCAGTCTATGACCTTCCCCTGATGGATATGCTGTACATACGCAAGTCAAACGGCACGAGTCACTCACTCTGGGGATCTTAACCTGGGCTGTGACATTAACAGAACATGCTGGAGAGACAGATATATCCCCCAGAGATTGCCTTTACTCTAGCATAAACATCCAATTCACATGAAGCATTGACCCTAACTCAACCTGGGCAAATGGAAGGGGGATAGTAAATTCACCTCGGGGGTTGCACCCATGTCCCTCATGGACAGTGGTATTCTGTATTTATCATAGACGCACTCTGAGAATTATGTCCTTCTAACCAAAGACAATTGAAGCAACTCAGGAGTAACATGGCTAAGCTTGTAAGGGCTCTAGGGCTGCTATTCTAGTAACCTCTTATGAACCTATGAACCTATAAAATACTTAAAAAAAAAACAAGAATTTTGTATGATTCCAGGAAACTTGGTTTTTATTTATTTATTTATTAAATTTAAATGTATTATCAGTTTTCATGTTATATAAGAGGTGTCTCTCTTTGAGAAGTTCTCTTACATATATTGTTGCTTATTGTGAAGGTTCACTTTTTTTTTGTTATAAGTAACTTCCCTACTTCCCATGTCTCAATGGTCATTTAGTCATTTAATGATAAGGTGTAACATTTTTAATTCTCCCTTACAATTCTTTGATGTATTATTTACTTATTTATTTATGTAATTTGGTTTTTCAAATAACTAAGTAAATAAGAGGGCTGGTTTATACGCAGACACAAACTGACACCTATGATGAGAGCAAATACAAGGTGTATAACTATCTTTGTTTTTATTGTAGACAATAAACAAGTATGTTTTGGGATATCTTGTCTATTCTTTCAACCCTTGAGAGTGTTAATAAATGTAAAAGTTAATAATACCACAAAACACAGTCATAGTATCCTGCGCAGACTTATTTGAGTTTTGTGAAGGAGTTTGGCTTGGTTAGGCATGATCATATCGTCATCTCTTCTAGCTACTGATGATACTTCCAAGGGCAGGAAGCAGAATAATCCCGGGTCTATTGGGAATGTGTGTATGTGCTAAATGTTGGTTCAGGGATTGACAACTGCATGATGGCCACTTTCAGCAAACAGGTGGTTCTACCCTTTCTCCACTGTTGTACAATCATGGTGATGGAATGTATAACTACTGCAAGTGGATTTCACTAATTTTCTTTTACTCTCTTGTCTATAGAAAAAAAAAGCTTATGCAAAATCATCATGAATCCAGTTTGTCAAGATAACACTTTAAATATGCTACACCTAGATGGATTTTGTTCCCTTATACCAAAATTGTTTTATTAACGTAGCTAATAAATACTTGGTCACATCTGTCTGATGTTGAACAGAAGAGCGGTAGCAGGGGAACTCAGTACCCTGGGCAACATACCTTTTGGGCAGCTCTAACATTGTAAACTGGCCTACTTTCTTCCAGAAGATGAGTTAATTAAACAGTTATCTAATACCTTGTCACTACATTTGAAATGAAAGAACTGTTTCCCAATTTGGCACCTGGGTAGTTCTCTTCTCCATTCCACCTCTCCTGCAGCTCTCTTGAATAATGTATCAAGTCATTGTTTAAGGAGTAACAGTTGTATTTTAATTGCTTCTTACATGATGGATATTAGTTGGGAAGTCTTCATATTATGTAGAGGGCACTGAGGGTATACAGTAGATTCCTGCAGTACATTCAGGATCATTGATATTAATTTTAGCATAAGCACTCTGCCACTGTCCCATCATGCTTGCAATAGCAAAATGATGCATACCCATGATTTTATATTATGCATTTTGGTTCTTTAAACCATATTTTTGAAAGTCTACAGTTATTAATATCCTCTATGCAGAGCTCGCCTTCTAAATCACCCATCTTAATGTTGAGACGTCTGGCATTTACCAGTGCCATCTTCCAGATCTGATCTGTTTATCTTGTATGTCTCTTTCTTTTTATAGCTAATTGCATTGATTATGGATAGGGGGTTTACTCTGTTGGCTACAATTAAACACATAACAAAAGGAGATGCACTGTAGCATGCTGTTCCATAGGGACATGACAGAGTCTCAGGTGGAAAAATCTCCTGTAGAAAGGACACGAGAAGTAGAAAATGTGAATTTAGTTAAGCAGATCTGAATAGCACATCAGCATAGAAGTTGTAATAACTCCAGATGTGAAAATTAATAATGACAGCCACACAGAAATCTCCCAGGGAGAACTGTATCCTACTTTTCAAGAATTAGACCATAGACTACCTTTGTCATCACGCAGGTTAACATCTTAGATAAAATATTTAATTAGTAATTTGTAAGTCTGTTCATTTCTTTTGCTGTGAATGTTGTCCTGGCTTACTTCAAAGATTCATCTTAGTTAAGAAGACAAACACTTTTTATTGAAAAAGTCAGATGGATAAGGCAATAATAAGGCTGCTGTGAATGCTTTGTAAAACTGTTTGTGTGGAGGATTTTTTGAATGATAAATTTTACTTTGTGGAGGGACACCAAATAACTCCCTTCTTCTTTGAGCAAAGCTGGAAAAATTAAATGCTGCTGCAGATTTAACAGCAATTTGTCAGGAGTGGAATTCATTTTCTTTATTATAAAATGTTTTTTACAAATATTCATATGACTCAGGAAGATAAGTACGCTGACCAGATAAATGCCTTCAGCAGCATTACCAATCTGCTCAATCTGTCTGAAATCTCTCATTTAGATTTCCCTAGGTGATATGATCAAAACTGTGAAAAGTATACTGTGTAGCCTGCACATATACTCAAAGATGATTAATGGAGCAATTTATGGTCCACTCCCTTTCAGATATTTTATAGGGCTTGAAACTGTTTCCCCTCAGGGACAACACAGTCTTTTTCTGTGTTATCTACAATGAAACATGATGAATTCCCTAATGTTTTACAACGACCAGTAAGTCAGCAGAATGAAAGTTGGTTTTCAGTTTGAGAAAAAGGCTAAAGGTAGCAATATTTCTAACCATGAACTATGGCATAAAAATTCTGATTTGTACATCAGAAATACTTATGATCATCCCACCCTACCCCTAATTCCCAGTCCTTTTTTGTGAATAATTTACATAGCCAGGGGAACAGTTGTATTTTCTTAATCATCTTGCACAGAACCACATTCTGACCAAAGCTGTTACTTTAAAAAGTGATAGCTGCCATGGACTGTATAGGAAAACAATGAAGATTATAGTCCTGAGTTCTGCACTTTTGCAGACAGACTAAATAAACTATGTTTATTTTTTTTTTATCTTGCAAGATAACTCATCCACCAAAATTCCTGCTGCTGTGCATTACAATTATTTGGGTAAAACTGGTCTTTATTATTTAAATGCCATGTGTATTCATCAACTGAATTAATCTTGAAAATGCACAGAAATAAAGATCCCCAAGATAATATCTAGACAAAGTATGTAATATGTACCATCTGGGTCTAACCTGTTTACTTGAAACTACAGAGGGTGATCTTCAATTGCTGGAATTACAACATCAACAACTGAAGTACAAAAATCATCAGATATTTCCAGATATCTTACACACAAATGTAGCTGTGTGCATGCATGTGAATGCATAAAGATACATACACACATGCACACACACACACACACACACACACACACACACACACACACACACACACACACACACACACAAAAGCACAAACGTGTGCATGCTGCAAACACACACACACACACACACACACACACACACACACACACACACACACACATATATGCACACACACATACGCACATGCTCGCACACACACACACACACACACACACACACACACACACACACACACACACACACACACACACAAATGCACATACCAACACACTCATATGAACTTACAAAAATCATTGTCTGCAGGAAGGCAAGCATCCCTCCCGCCTATATATTGGGATTTATCCCATACCACCTACTTTATTATTATTTCCTGAGGTCACTGCACCTTGGCAAAGAGTGATCAATAAAAATAAAACTGTCACTTTCTTTCTCCAAGAGGTTATGATGTAGAGGCAGATACAAGTCAATATAGCCCAAGCACAAACATGTTGCTTCTAAATGGAGTGAGCATATAAAAATTGGCAACAACTCTCACCAGGAATAAAGCTCAAGGAACTGAGCAATGGAGGAACACCTTACATCATCCCTATTAGAATCTCCCTAACCTTTTTCAGCTACCAATAATAGCAGAAGATCTCACACATATACTTTTCAGATCTTTACTAGCAAGACACTCTCTTCCAAAAAAGATCTGTGCATTGGATATTTAAATTAATACTTTAAGTGGAGGGCGTATTGAAGTTAGCTCTAGCTATATCAAACTGTTAGTTTGCAATAAGGTTTGTGGAGCAGAGGGATAAAATCTTGCATGTGGCCCAAATGACCAGTGAATTATTTTGATCTGGGCACTGTAGGAGATGAGGAGGGAAGACAGGAGTGTGTGGCCAGGGCTGGCTTGATCATCTTTGAGGAAGGAATCATTTGCTCTACTACAGTGCCATAACACATTGAAGAGGCATGGATTGTGTGGGCCAGGGATATGCACATGGATCTGCTATGGTGGATTTATCTGGTAGCCGAACTGGAACACATGCGGGGATATACACTCTCACAGAGGAAGGCACAGTAAGTCCTTACTTTCTTCAGCATATTTGTCAGTATTTGTGGAGCGATTAGGACTAAAACTAAAACCCCATGGCAGCTGCCTGGATGATGGTCTACCAATACTGGCTACCAGGCAAAAGGGGAATAAATGAGTCAGTCCACTATGGGAGGGATCATGGTTGTCCACTAGTGGGGGAAAAGATTAAAAATCAATGTCTTTCACTAAAATAGTTGCTTCTAACTCCTCTGAGTCCAAAAAAGCTATGACTGTATCTTCAGTTCCCTTACTAATAACTGCAGACCCTATCACTATGACTGCATAAACATTTGGAGGATTCACATTGTTATGCATTTAAGGTAGCCTAACTTGACTTTAGCCATCTGCTCAAAACCACGACTGTGAAACTCAGACAGTGACACAAAAAAGAAATGTATTAACTCAGTGTGTTAAGACTATTCATTTTGTTGAACGTATCACAACTGTATTATTACATTAGAAGATCACATTACTTGTGTGGCATACAGCTCAGTAGTATTAATGCATTATGTTAAGCTTGTATGACTTGTGTGCCACAAAGCACGACTGTATTAATGCAGTGTGTTAAGCATACATTACTTGCGTGTTGCAAAATACAGCTGTATTAATGTAGTGTGTTAAGACAGAATTATCTGTGTGGCACACATCACCACAGTATTAAGGAAGTTTGTTAAGACTGAATTAATTGTGTGGTATAAAGCATTCTACATTAATGCGTTATGTTATAACTGTATTAATTATGTGGCAAATGGCACAAATAAAATAACACAGTGTGCTAAGAACCTATTTGATGACACACAGCACAAGAGCGTTAATGCAGTATGTTACAACTGCATTAATTGTGTGGTGCATAGCACAAGTGTATTAATACAATGAACTAAGAAACTATTGTGTGGCACACAGCATAACAGCATTAATACAGTACATTAAGGTTGTACTAACTGTGTAATACATAAAGCAGCTGCAGTAATACAGAGCATTAAGACAAGACACAGTACAGCTTTCTATGCACAAATTAATTAACACAGCATGTGAAGCCCCTGAAAATGATGTTCATCAGCTCATAGGTTTGTACAAGGCTAGCTGCACTTGTTGGCTATTTTAAGCCTATCCAATATCCTTTCAAAGGTGAGAATCCAACCCTGTGCCTCGTGTCTGTGAGATAAACACCTTAGCCAGTATATTAGTCTACCAACACCCTAACTTATTCCTATTATGCCATAATCATGATTGAATTATGTTGAAAACATCCATTAATCTCATGTCTGGCTGGCCAAGTACAGTAAGCTGCAGTAACAACAATTCTATAGTGTAACAGATAGAATGGGTCCAACATTAACCACAGTCCCCATAAAAAATCACTGGCAAAGTTGTATACCATAGGAAAGGAAAAGGATACAGTTAGTACAGTGTTTCCTTAAAATATGAGCCCTCTGACAATGGAAAGTATATGACCGACATCTTTCTCTCATTACACTGTGGTCTAGTGCAATGCATTTCTGGCAAAGCTTTATGTCTCATAGATCTCATTACTGAGAGTTTACCCAGTGAACAGTGCCACAAGAAATCTTGCCACTCCAAAATATGGGAATACACCAGTGGGGCAATATTCATTTGTCAAAAACTAATTCCAGCAAATGGACATTCTTCGATTACAAACCAGCAAATGGCCATTCGTCAAACGTTCACTTCAGCAAATGTTTTTCCAAGAGAAGGGAGTAAGTTGGCCAGCATTAGGAAAATTTGCCCGTTTCCCCACTGTAGTGTGATCTCAGAGTTGGTATATATAAGTAAGGCGGGTGGGGGCACAGCCCCCAACCTGGATGGGATTGATATAATGTAGCTTGTATTACAGTCAGTGTGGGGGGCAAGTAATTCCCTTCCCTTCCCTTAGAAAAACATTCAAAGAAGTGAACGTTTGATGAAGGGCCATTCGCCGCTTTGTATTCGATGAATGCCTATTTGCTGGAATAAGTTTTCAATGAATTAATATAGACTACTCCATTGGCTTACAAGGAATATTGAAAGGTAGATCTACATTTATGACCCTAAGAAAATTTTACAATCACTATTTCTAAGCTAGTATGTTTTGCAGCATAAAGCCAAAACCAAAGACCCTCCAATTGCTCTTCCTTGCTAACAATTTTTGACCTTTTTTTCAGCAGTATAATACAGAACATTGTTTTGTTTCTAGCTTTCAGTTATACTGAGTTATTCCTCCTTGTGAAAATGTATAGCCAAACGTTGCATCGCTACTAATTACACTCCTATCTGCCACGTAATAGATAAAACAGCCATATACAGAATACCACCTTTACACAAGATTGCTAGAATGGCAGACAGCACAATACAATGGCGTATGTTGCTTACCTGGAGTCAGATTTGAATTGCTGTAGACTGGTGATGTAAAATTATGAGCTTATTCAATTATTTCAGAAATGCATCTTGTTTTTTACACAATGAGGAATGCTGCCTGACAAGGAATGAAGACTGTGTCTCTCTTCACTGTGTACACTAAACTTGTACTGACACAATGCTCTGTTGTTAACAGGCACGTCATAATTTTACTGGGAAAAGTAGAGAGCTCTGGCATTAGAATTACAGTCAACATCCTTAAATTTAACTCTGATACATGATTTAGAGCATGAATTCCATCGGTTTTGACTATGGAGTACTATGTATACACTGTACTACCTTATATTCCTAGCTGGCGCAAGATATATACTTACCCTCCAACAATAAGTTGCATTGTCCCATAGACTGTGAGCAAACTGAGATAGTAATAACAACACAGTTTGAAAGACTGACAGAATAACTAAAAACACTAAAAGAGCCTTTGAGAAGAAGAAGAAAAAAAACAAGTCTCTTAAAAATGTAAATTCTCTTAGAGGAAATTCATTCCATTAATTGCCTTTAGAGTGATGGATACAAGATTATGTATATGCAATAAGAGGAAAGCTAAGGTAAAGGGACTTGCATGTATTGATTTAGCCTTTTACTTGTTTAATTTTGATACCCATGTAAAATTTCTTATTTAAGACCACTGACACTTTTTAGAGGACTTCTGGCAATCCTATCTATCCCACCATAGCTTACACAGTTATAAACAGAAAGCCTTCCTTATTACTTGCTAAAAATCTAACTGTATTTTGTGATTTTATTGTATTGTTAACTAGCATTTGTGTTTCATTTTATGTTTAACTAGCATGAATTTTCTTTATATGTTTCATTTACATAGTGGACCAGTTTGCTTGTTATTTTTTTCTATACATTAAAAAATAATAAAGGGAGATTTGACAAAAAGAAAAATCACCTAGATGCTGATACATTGTACTGTTTAGATCTGATTCAGAGCATATTATAACTCAATATCACTTACATATCCACTGCTAATTAGCAGCTACAGTTTAGTACTTATTAATTACTGCAATTCACCATACAACTCCTATTGAATACTTTTGTTTTAACTAGCAGTTTATCATATAGGCTGCATCTGTTACATAACTACATCTGATGCATAGATATTGACTAGTTAAACCTGAACATTGCTATCTTTGAAATCCAAATCTAACAGATGTCCTTATATCTATGGATATGAAGTTATAAAGTTCAGGGGCACACATTATAACCCTGCTGTCAGTCACTCACCCAGTTCAGTTAGTACTATGCAGTGATACACACAGAGCATGTTCAGTATGGAAGACTAACAGTGAACCTGGTCACATACTAGCAAATGGCTTATGCTTCTATCAGATCCAGTCATTATCATGAGTGCAGCAGTATTCTTCTAACAGCTGAGCAGATTAGGCTATAATGAGATACATCTCAAATGTAAGGAATTCTATTCACCGGCACTAATGACTCACCTTGTAATGTGGGGAACAAAGTAGAAGCCTAAATCAGGACTTTCTCTACTTCTGAACTAGAATAAGTTTAAGATCAGATTTAAGGGATTCTGTCTTATGTAACACAACTGTCACAAGTCACATGACTGAAGCCTTTCTATTGTTCAAAGGTGGCCTACTAGCTTTCAGACATATGTTATGCTAATTATAATAATTATGCATGATAAACATTTTAAATGTGTTGTACTTTGTTGTAAAGCTACCAAATGTTATTTTTAGTGTTAACAGGAGGCTAACCCAGTACAGAACCTTGACACAACCATGCAAGGATACTCCTTGATTCACATATAGTGGACTTTAATTTTACTCTGAAGTTGCAGTCCATCAGGTAACATCAAGTAAAGTCAGTCATTCAGCAATCTGTACTAGATCCTTAAATAAAGTAATGGATGATTTATCAAAAGTTGTAGGCAAAATCCTCCTTCCTAATATTATCTTTAACCTTACTGCTATTATTATTAATACAGGTCTGTAACTTTGATGAGTTAAATACTATTTATTTGACCACATTCTTGTTCTCAAAATTCATGCAGAGAAATGGCTAGGATGCCATGCTTTCAGTGTGCTGTTACACTAGTCAGCATGAGATATATTTACATCATATGTGTTTAAGGGAATAGTGACAATATTCACATGATAATTATGGATATATGGTAACCTTAAAGTTGTCTATTTTTTTTCTTGATAATAGAACGCAAACATATGGCAATGAATACACTCATGCAAGCATAAAAAGTGAATCTCCAGATGGTTGTTAGTGCGAACCCACTACTGCCATGGTGGTTGAGGTGTATTAAACTCTCTATGCTGCCAATGGAAATAGACCACATTTGGATCCAAATTAAAATAACAGAGTATAAGGCATAAGAACAATTTTTGGGATTTTAGACATCAACTGATTTCCAAGACAGGGTTTGTTGCGAACATAAAGCAACATTTCATCAGGATGCACTTGGCCAGATGCATGTACTAGGTTGCAAAACAACTTTTCACATTTTAGCCAGGGGTACATGTTCATTAAGGCATGCATGCAATGAACAGGGCATTGGGATTACCACATCAGCAGACAGTTTGTGACACAGCAGGAGTATGGTACTTACAATTTAAGAAACAACCTTTGGATTTTTAATATAACAGCCCAGTAAAATGGGAACTAATGATCAATGATCAGCAAAATGGGGGTTAAAAATTAAAATTTATAACAAAACTAATAGATGGGAAATCTCAAAAAGTACAAAACTCTTTCATAGTGCTACACATTTCAAAGACCTTAATATAGTTGCAATGAAACTTGACCTTTTACAACATCGAATAAAAATCATGTGTTGATCATTCCCATTTACAACAGAAATATTGATAGGCTTTGTAAAGTTTCACTTTTAGTGGACAAAAGTGCTACTAAAGACATTCCAGTTCATGCTGCTATTTTTTTTTGGTGACTGCAGTTGTGTTTTGAAAGTTTAAATTTCTAGTATGCACAAGATAAACCATTTTTTAGGCCGCATAACTAATCCAACTACTCAGACCAGATTGAAAGTAAGGATGTCTGCCAACAATCATGTAGCACATTTCATATATATTCACCAGACAATTTTAAGATGAAGAGTAAACAGTTTAATTAAAAAATACAAATGATACCAGGTCAGTTAAGTGCTTTCATCTGTATAAAAACAGACCATTCATAAGGTGAAATAGATTGCATCTAAGTGAGAATTAATGTATTAATATCTGGAAATGCACCCTAAATATCAGCTAATTAAAGAATCAATTTAGCAACATCTGCAACCTGTAAACTCCCAAATGGACTCTATACATTTCAACCATTCTATCCAGTTCTGTAAGAGTTATAAGAAAAGTCTAGACTGATTCTGATGCTCACAATTATGGGGCAAAGTCAACCACACAAAACTTAATTCATCAGAAAACCTGACACATTTAACTTGTCGCAGTATCTGAAGTCAAATACAATGTAGAATTGTTATTAAGCAACATAATCAGTTTCACTACCAGAATAAATATATCTGGAATGTTCATAGATTACTACAGAAACATTATTGGGTCATTTTACTCATTGCTAGAAAATGGAAGTCCAGTGTCCTTCATGGAAAAAAGATTTCACCTCTTTAAAGATGATATTAAAAGTTATGCTTGCTATGAAACAGCTTACAGAAAAAGATTTCCCAAAAGTAATTTATCTACTGATATCAGTATTTTTGGCATGATTGGCTACATATATCTGAATGACACTTTAGTATTTTTTATTTCCCAAAATTTTTGGTGACATATAAACAACAGTTGAATAAGACTTAACTCTCATTTTATGGCGATGGTCACATATGTTAAAACTGCCTGAAGTCAGGAGAGCTACAAAACAATATCATATCATGCTATATCTCTAGTCTTGGTTATAATTACTATGGAGTCATTAGCACAAGAATTTAGGCAAACTGTTTCCATAGATTGTACTCGATACAAATGTCGATGTAAAGTTTACTATCTAAACATACAGCATTGTATTATTTAAGTAACACCAAAAAATTATTTCCAAGAATCTGCAAAATTGTGGAGGAATTTAGTAGGTAAGTAACTTCAAGAGATTCTTTCCAAGATTCTACAAAACTGACAAGGATTTCAGTAAGCCATCATAGGTAGTACTTGCTTATCACAAAAATATAACCTTTTCATTTAGGTCATGATATCCCATTAAGCTAGTGAACATCAAATGTAAACTATTGTGGACAAGCACTTAGGAGGGAAGCTTCACCTTGTACCAAATATATTTAGGGAGTTTAGCTTTCATAGCATACTACTACCATCCCACTGACTTATGGCTCAGTCTGAAAAACTAGCTCTGTAGTTAACATTTGCTAGCGATAATAAAAGTGACATTCCCCTAAATATTAGACATGGTGCACTCTGTTTCCATTGTTACCATAAATTTCTGAAAAATAAACATTATGTGGTTTCATTCACATGGTTCTTCTCCAGCTTTTTATATATCTTATTATATCAAGCTCTAACAGGACTGGATAGTGAGATAATGACAGTACTGTTAATTTTTGCTTTCTGTTTAAATTTGAATTATGAAGTGGCCAGGAAAAAAATGAAAAAATGACCAATACTCATATGAAGAGACAAAACAGATGTGAATAAAATAATATAATAATATAATAAGCACAATTCAAATGTCTAAATTTTATCTGTTCCTTTTATATAATTATGTAACAGTAAAAACACTAGCTCAATTTATTCTTAGATTCATATCTTAAGAATTGGATATTTTTGATTTTGTCTGCTAGTTCAATGTGTGCTTATAAAAATATATTGGGAAATATCACTCATTAATGAATTATACAAGATGTTATTTGTTGAGGAGATGTTTTGCAAGGCATGTCTGCTCTAAGTATGGCAGATCTCTCAGTAAATTTGTGCAAGACAGAGAAAAATGGCTATACATACAATGACTTGCATCAGTCCTGCAAGCAAACCTGTACTTCATTCCTTCAACCTTTGACTGAAAAGTCTTAGATTCAATATGTACATAGAGTACAGCATCAAAACCCTGGATTTAAAGTAGTTTACCAACATTTTATGGAATGCCAGCAAACATCTACTGTTAATGCACCCTTTTGCCTTAAACATCTATGTGTGAACAGGGCACTACATTCTATAATGATGAAATCACCCACGCAATTTTATAAGCAACTACATTGAATACTTATTGTCCAGAATGGTAAACATTTTTCATAAAAATCTTGCACAGAGCTTTCCTAACTATGAGTAGATTATCTAATATGTGCACTTTACTTATCTTATAGTATAGCAGACACCGATCTCAAGAATTAGGCCCAC
>NC_056727.1:1022303683-1022391183 GCF_019279795.1 Protopterus annectens
ACTTTCACTAAATCTGGGTCTTATGAGGTCAGCATTTATGTATGCAGTCCTACAAATGCAGATCTATGCATGTAATCAAGTTTGAGGAGGCCCATACCTCCTTCAGAATGGAGAATATATAGTTTTGGTGTACACTGATTTTTATAAATCATTTGATGAGCATGAAGCATCCTTCTTGTTTTCCTATCCAACCTATCCAACATCTTTTGTGGACGGTCAATCACTCCAAAACTGTAAGTTAAGGCAGGAAGGGCAAATTGATTTATAGCTTGGACTTTATTACTAGATGTCAGCTCTGTTTTCAGTATTAACTTTAGTCTTATAAAATATTTCTTACTAAGTTTTATTCATATTTGTTCACTGCTGCAGTAGCCTTAGCTATATGGGCTATATTCTGTCAAGGATATAACAGCCGTCCAGCTTCAAAAGCTTCAGGGCACCTACCACAACCCCAAACTATCAGGTCTCTCAAGCTGAGCTGACTAAAAAGACAGGTTGGGCACCAAGCCCTTCCAAGCTTTCCTATCACCAAAGAGTTCAGTCCAATGAGGCTTTTGAGGATTGACAGTCTCCTTGTGGTATTTCTTTACTGAGCGAATACGTTCCCCCTTTGGGGGAAAAAAAAACTTCCCATTTAAAAAACAAAGTTTATTTATACTTTCCTATTCAGGAAAGTTACTTTTAAGCTAGAAGTTTGTGTTGTAATGGAATGTCACGAGACTATATTTCACTTTTAAATGAGAGTGCTGTTTTTTCTGTCAGTTTATAAAAGCTGTTTAAAACAACTGAACATTTTTCTCTCTGACGAAATTGTGTTTATTTCACTTTTGTTTAATTTATTATTTACTGTATTTTTATGTGAAATAAATAATGTTTAAAGACTTTTAAATTTTCCTTCTTGTTTTCCCTACTATGAGCTGTTACTGAAAGAATTTCCAGAACCTTCACCCACTACCTCAGTTCTGTCAGATTTAGAAAATGCATAAGTTACTGTCTGCAGTTTTCCTAATAGTCAGCCAGCAGCCTCTAAAAAGGAAGATTGGATGTATAAAGTTCCTCATTCTTTTGATTTTTTATATACTCTTTCCTAACCAGCAATTATAACTTTAAGTAATCCTACTTTTGCAAGCATTTAGCTAATTCCAATTGTGCTCTTTCTGATAAGGATGGGAAGATGATTGATAAGTATGTGGGAAAATGTATGCTTCCGCAATTGTAATTTTCAAAAATTTGAATTGTCAGACACATATGTTAAAGCTTGTTCTGACTAACAGTGACAGTAAGAGGAATGTTTTGCCTGCAGTTTGTTCTAGTGAGGAAAACTCTGCTTTAAATAATTCTGTTTCAATATTTGTACAAGTTATTACTTATTGTTTGCAGTGTATTCACTACACACAACTGGGTATTGCATTGCTAGGCTTAAAATGTCTTGCAAGGACAGGTAGCCTAATATATACCTATAAACCTATAAGGGGGACTGTTTGAAAACATGCCTCAAGACCTGGTGCAGTACTAATGCAGAGTAAAGTGGGAAAATAAATATGGAGTATCAAAAAAGTAGCTGGTAGAAGGGTACTTGTGGAATTTGTAATATAAAGGCAGAAATGATGGTGAAGTCATTAAAGTGGGTAAAAATGAAGATGATGCAGAGGGCTTGAGGATTTTTGCACGGTTAACTGGAGTGAGTCCAAAGAGGGTATGTTGCTATGCAAAAAGGGATTTTGACCCATGATTGCTGACAGTATTGAACAGCTGACACAAACCTGAGTAGTCTAGCATTATGCCTAGGTAGACCTCATTAAGGGTAGGAAGGAAATAGAGCAGGTAAATGTGTGGAGAACTGTAAACAATAGGAAACGGGAGTGAACTTTTTTAGGGGTTAAGAAAACAACTCGACAAGACAGCTGAGCAATTGTTTGTTGGAGGAATGCAGTGGCAAGGGAGGTGGTATGGGCTGTATCAGGTCAAGGACATTTGTCTGACCAGGCATTTTTAGAGAGAGATGCAAAGTTGAAGAAGGTAACTGCATTTGTCTGTGGGGTACAGTATATGGTGGTTAAAGTGGACTGTGAAGCACGTGAAGATGAAATGCATACCTCTCATATTTTTGATCTGTTCCTTATAAAATTGATGGACTTCTGATATGTAATTGAGGACTGAATTCACTAAATGATAACTATTTGTGTTTCAGATCCTTCGAAAACATACTAATGCAAAATCTGCCATTCTAACAACTTTCTATGTTTTTTAAATGAGCAATGTGTTAATTTTGGACATTTGTTCCCCTACTATTTTGGCTTTGTCACGATCTCTTGTTGTAAGAGGGTGAGTGGTAGGAAGAATGGTGTGATTTGTGGAAAAAATAATGAGATGGGATATCATGAAGACTGTGTTGGTAAAGATAATTGCATTATGTATAGTACTGACCATTCATAATGGAGAAATAAAAGATAACTGCAATGATACAACAGGAACTTTGGATGGTGTAGGGTATGAAACTCGGAGTGCTGAAAAGAAAAAAAAAAACAAGATATCAACGATTTTTATTTGAATGCATTTTATTTCTATGTAAGGTGTTCACTTTGAAAACTAAAGCATAAATGGTAGTTAATTTTTACCAAACAGAGACCTGTAGGTTTGTAGTCTAACTTCCAGGTTTTGCATCCTGAGCTTTTTACAAAATGAAGTTATGTGCTCATAGGGTTACTAAAGAAAAGTAAATGGCAAATGGTTCAGCAAAAACATATGCTGACAATGGTAGCATTCACAATTGTCTAGGTCTTAAACTGGATTTTCTAAGTCATGATAAACCTAGTAAATATTAATTTTACTTATGATGGATAAATATTAATGTTGTAGTATTTTTAACCAACTTGCACAATCCACTCAAGCTGCACATATTTTGTTTGTGCATTTGTGAGCTTTCTTATAGGGACATGTAGTTACATCAGTGTTACTTGGTTGTTGAAATATTTACAAAAATATGAAACTAATGTTAATATAAACAAGTAATAAATACGTTCATAAGTTAATAGGTAAGTAGTAGGCTAACTGCCATTGCAGCCATTTTAAGCCTTGCAAATTTTCCTTTTTGTGCTCAAAATAACCTGATCAATTTGGTTATATATTGGCCTTACCCATCCCATGGTAGATAATTATATATTGCTCCTAATGAGAATAACTGGGATCATGCCACAGAAAATTTATGTTTGGACATGCATGGTATAAAATAGTTAGGAGCTACGTCTGTTCATTATTATTATGGGTGGGGGCAGTTCTGAGGTAACTTTTCTGTCTCCCATCCATAGATCTAAGTTGAGCTTGAAAATGGACAGTGATAAACTTTGTTTTATGTAAAGGGGGAATTTGTCCAACAGCAGTGGTATCTTCTGCAAAATATATCTGTCTCTGGAAACCATTCTGTTGATGTTGTAGAAGAGTTTACATCCCTAGACCAAGTATTTTTGATGCCATTTGACATGCTGATGTGTAGTAAATTCATCATTAATGGGTCAGAGGTTGCCTTTCATGCAAGGCACAGGTCATCTCTTAGTGTGTTAGGTACAGAGTACAGTGACAGGACTTTAAATCTGTCAATTTAGGACATGTTGTTTGGGCCTTGTATCCTTTTAGTAAGGTATCTCTGTGGGATTCCAGTTGTTGCATGTATCTGGACAGATAACTGACAAAGGGGGCATTATATTCAATGACTGTCTTAATGAGGGCTAAGTAAAGGGGGACACTAACATGCCTAGATCTACACACAATCACTTTGTTTATAAGCTGTGCAATACAGAAGCTCTTTCTTACAACAATAGGAACATGTTGATCAAAAGCTATGTCTCTGTTCACATAAGGTCCATACACCAAGCAACTGGGTCAGATCATAAGGGTGCATGTTCAATGTGGTGGTTCCGTGGAGTAGGTGAGTTCCCAAAGGATACAATAATGCATATTTTTGGCATTAATTTCAGACCATGATTTTGACCAGTTTTTTTTTTTTTTTTGAGAGAAACTTTCCTGCAGGATGACTAAGTTTTTTGGGCATTAAATGACTGTTCCTAGCTAGCACTAATCTGCAAACCTAGTCAGGCACGGACATTTCATATCGGCTTTTACTTCAGAAAAGTAGATGCCAAACAGGAAAGGTCCCAGCACAGAGCCCTGGGGGACTCACTGGTAAATGATCTCTTTATGGAGGTAACTTCCTCTGTTTTGATTATCTGCATCCAATCTGTGAGCCAGTTGGTAATCCCGAGTGACATTGGGATTATTCCCAGTTTATTTAGCTTTTCTACTATGCCTGAGTGGGGAATTGTGTCAAAAACTTTGGCTAAGCTGAGGTATGCAGTGTGTACCAATTTGCCATCATCCATTACTTTGATGACCTTTTCAAAAAATCTTCTAGGTTGAGTAAGTATGACCTGGTGACCTTTTAAAAAAATCCATTAGGTTGAGTAAGCATGACCTGCCCTTGATGAATCCAGACTGAGATGGGTCCAGTGTTTGGAAGTTCTCTACGTCCTTAGTGATTAAGTCATTAATAAGTCTTTCCATGGCTTTGCATATGAGGCTGGTCAGACTTATAGGCCTGTAATTCCCTGGATCTGTGGAAGGTCCTCCCTTATACAGGGGAATAACTGAAGCTGTTCTCCATTCGTCTGATACAAACTCTTCATGGAAGATGAGACCGGACAGTGTTGTTAGGGGTGTGGCTGAATTGTGCTTCTGTCCATTTAAGATGTATCCAGGGATGTGGTCAGGATCCAGTGATGCAGTATTTTTAGCTCTTCATAAGACTTTTAAGACTTGGTCTTGTGTGATAGCTTGACATGAGCTAGTTTCAGGTATATCTTGAGCGACAGATGGAGGGGAGAGAGGGGTAAATTTAAAGCTAACTTTATCACCCAATAGGTAAGCTATATCTTCAGCTTCACTCTAGGTAACATTCTCAGTCAGATCAGTGCATTGCTGTGCTTTTGAGATTACAAACATAACTAAAAAGTGTCTTGTGAATGTCTTTGGCTTGAGTAGCTATTTTAGCCACAAACATGGCTTTGATGGATTTAATTATGCTTCTCGGATGCTTCCTTATATCAGTGACAAGGATGCTAACTTTCTGGGAATTGCAATTCTTAGTCTTGGTCAAAATTATTTTTATTTTATTTTTTTTTTTGTTGATATTAGGATTCCACCATATGGGTTTGATTCTGGGGTTTGCCCTGCACTTGTTTCTATGGGGTACAGATGCATCTATGAACAACAGCAATTAAAATATCTTTAGCATTACAAGCCGGAGGTCAAATAAAAGCTAAATTTTATCACCCATCATGTATGCTTTAAGAGTACATCTTTTAATATCTTTTATATATCATGTTTTTGAATTATTAAAGAAAATATAAACAGGCTATGTTAGACACCGAGAGGCTTCGGTAGGATACATCTACAGAAACCACTGAAGGAGTCACTAGGCTGCAATGAGTTAGGTGCAACAAACCCAATAACCAATAAACTGATAAATCCAGGCATAAAGACAAGAAAAGTAAAAACAACAGCACTTTCTTTAGCGCTTTTGCCCACGATTCACAGAGTTCATTAGAATAATAGCCACAACTGTAAACCAAGGTTTAAATAGATTGCACAAACAAAAGTCCAATAATCTAATAAAAATCACATGGCAATATTTTATTTTGGAGACAGGACAAAAATATTTGATAAGATTTTATATATGCAATAAATGTTCATAGGTTCATAGGCTTATAGGTTCATAAGCAGGTACTAGGCTATTGGCCCTGGGACCTATATAAGCCTAGCCAAAAAGGTACCCTGGCTTTCGCTACCCAAGAAAAGTATTTTCCTGTGCCCCTGTTGAGCAAAGCTACAGAGGTGATCCCCGGGGTGAATTTCCTATTTCCCATCCAATCATCAAGATTTTTCTTGAAGAGTGCTAATCAGAGCGTTGTTTGATATAGGTAGGTAGTTTATTCCAGAGTATGGGAAGTCTCTTGGACAGGAATCTATCCCTCCTGCATGTTCTGTTTATTGTGGTGACAAGGTTTTGGTCCCTAGAGCATGTAGCTCGGAGGGATTGGGATTTCTTTAAGTGGAGCATGTCCAACAGCTCTGAGTTTGACATAGCTTTGTATGTTAGGCAGGGATCACCTCTGAGTAGGTGATATACGACAGAGTAAAGCTGAAGTTTTTTGAGACGGTCTGCGTAGGGCATCTGTTTTAAGCCAGTAATCCTCTTTTTGAGGTATTTCTGCGGCCTTTCCAGTTGTTGTAGATGTCTTGTGAGATACATATCAAAAAGGGCATTGTACTCTATAATGGGTCTAATGAGTAAAGGGGAACAATGACCTTTCTTTTTCCTGTATGAGAAACCTTTTGTGATGAGGTGTCCCACATAGAAGGATTTCCTGACTACTGTAGCAATGTGATTATTAAAGGAGAGACTACTGTCCACCTGTGTCCCAAGATCTCTTATCACACTTTCGGTGTTAAGTTGACTACTACCTATGTGGTAGTTCATGGATACAGAGTTTTTACCAAAGGGGATGACAATGCAATTTTGGCATTGAGCTTGAGACCATGGCTTTGACACCAGGCATCTGTTTCAGTGAGGCCCTTTTGTAGTATGTCCACATCATTAGGAGTTTTGATTATGGCTACTAGTTTGCAGTCATCTGCGAACTTCATTAGCAAAAGGCCTTGTGTGTTAGCCTGTACTTTAGAGAAGTTCCTGGGTTGGTACTAGGCTATCAGCCCTAGGGCCTTTACAAGTCTAGCCATAACAATTCCCTGGCTATTTCTTCCCACAGTATTTACTTCCCTGGACCCCTGTCTAGCAGGGTGACTGATGTGATCCCAGGGTGAATTTCCTATCTCCCATCCAATCGTCAAGGTTCCTTTTGAAGAGGGCCAAAGACGCGTTCTGCTTGACATGTATGGACACTCTATTCCAGAGTCTGGGGAGTCTCTGGGTCAGGGACCTATCCCTTCAGCATGTTTTGTTCATTGTGATGACAAGGTTTAGATCTCTGGAGTATGTGGCTCTGAGGGATTAGGATTTCTTTAAGTGTAGCATGTCCATCAGCTCTGGGTTTGACATGGCCTTGTATGTTAAGCAAAGATCGGCTCTGAGTAGACAATATGTGACTGAGTATAGCTGGAGTATTTTTAGATGGTCAGCAAAGGGCATCTGGTTTAGGCCTGTGATTCTTTTAGTGAGGTATTTCTGCAGCCTTTCCAGTTGTTGCAGATGTCTTGAGAGGTACATACCAAACGGGGCATTGTATTCTATAATGGGTCTAATGAGGGATGAGTACAGTGGGACAATGACCTCCTTTTTTACTGGATGAAAAGCCCTTAGTGATGAGGTGTGCCACATAGAAGGATTTCCTGATTGTTGTGGTGATGTGGTTATCAAAAGTGAGACCACTGTCCACCTGTGTCCCTAAGTCTCTCATTACACTTTAGATGTTTAGTGTTCTGCCACCTATGTGGTAATACACTGGTACATGTTTTTTCCCAAAGGAGATAACTATAAATTTCTTGGCATTGAGCCTGAGCCCATGGCTCTGGCACCAAGCATCTGTTTCTGTAAGGCCCTTTTGTAGAATATCCACATCATTTGTGGAGTCAATAATGGCTCTCAGTTTGCAGTCATCTGCGAACTTTGTTAGCCAGAGTCCCTTAGTGTTTGCCTGTACTTCAGAGAAGTAGATGCCAAACAATAGCGGTCCCAGGAATGAACCCTGAAGTACTCCACTTGTCACTTGTCTGGAGCTGGATTTGGAGTCAGCTACTTTTACAGTGTGGGTTCTGTCAGTAAGCCAGTTGGCAACCCATCGAGTGACGTAAGGATTAATGCCTAGCTTAGTTTATCTATGGTACCAGAGTGGGGTGTGGTGTCGAAGGCCATAGCAAGGTCCAGATAGGCTGTGTGGACTGCCTTACCCTTGTCCTCAGCTCTAGAGACTGATTCAAAGAAGTCAGTCAGATCCAGGAGACAAGATCTGTCCTTCACAAACCCAAACTGGGTGGGGTCCAGTGTTTGAAGGTTGCCAATCTCATTGTTTATAAGTTCCATGATAATACATTCCATGGCCTTGCAGATCAGGCTCGTCAGACAGATGGGGCAGTAGTTCACAGGATCCAAGGTGGATCACCCCTTGTGGAGTGGGATAACTGTAGCTGTGCGCCACTCAGTGGGCATGAAGCCTGAGGTGAGGCTATGATTAAACATGACACTTAGGTAAGGTGCCACTTCATTTTGTAGTTCATGTAGTACACAGCCCGTGATGTCATCTGGTCCCATGGATGCTTTATTCTTGCTTTGGATAGTGTGGTTTTTACCTGTGTGGCCATTATTACCCAAATTTGGCATTCTTCCAGTATTGAGATGGGCCATTTAGGGGGTAAGAGGGGGTGAATTTGGCACTGAATCTATCTGCCAGGATATTGGAAATATCCTTGGGATCAGTATATTTAATGTCATTCTGTTGTAGCTCAGAGCAGTAGATATCAAACAGGAGAGGACCCAGGACTGAACCCTGTGGTACTCCACTTGTCACTGGTCTGAACTCAGATTTGGAGTCTGCTACTTTCACAGTGTGGGTTTTGTCAGTGAGCCAGTTGGCAGCCCATCTTGTGACATAGGGATTTATACTTAGTTTAGTGAGTTTATATATAATTCCAGAGTGGGGGATGATGTTGAATGCCTTGGCGAGATCTAGGTAGGCTGTGTGAACCACCTTACCCTCAACTACAGCTTTGGTGACTGCTTTGAAGAAGTCTATAAGGTTTAGAAGACATGATCTGCCTTTTACAAACCTGAACTGGGTGGGGTCCATAGTTTAAAGATTACCAATGTCTTTCTTTATAAATTCCATGATGATACATTCTGTGGCCTTGCAGACCAGGCTCATCAGGCTAATGGGGCGGTAGTTTCCAGGATCCGTGGTGGCTCCCTCTTTGTGGAGTGGGAAAGCCGTCGCTGTGCGCCATTCAGTGGGCACAAAGCCTGAGGTGAGGTTATGATTGAATATGGTGCTTAGGTGAGTTGCCAATTCATTTTGTAGTTCATGTAGAACACAGTCTGGGATGTTGTCAGGTCCCATGGATGCTGTGTTTTTGAGTTTGGACGATGTGTTTTTTACCTGTGCAGCTTTGATTACAGATAGTTTGCATTCTTCCTGTATGGAGATAGGCCCTTTAGGGGGTGAGAGGGGGGTAAAGTTAGCTCTGAACCTATCTGCCAGGATGTTGGCAATATCAGTTGGTTCTATATATTTAGTGCCATTGTGCTGTAACTCAGAGCAGATCTGAGTGTTGCCATTGAGATTCGTGACATAGCTATAGAATACTTTGTGGTTGTCTTTAGAATCAGTGACAATTTTGTTTTTATAACTAGCTTTGGAGGATTATATGAGGGATCTCAGCTTCTTACTGAGGCTGACCAGGGAGTTCCTCATATCATGGGATTTTACTATTTTTTGCAACAGTTTCTTTCTTCTGTTGTAGAGTTTGTTTATGGCAGGGGATCACCAGAATAGCTTCCTTTTTTGGAGGATAGCATCTTGGGTCTGTTAGGGATAGCACAATCCATGCACTTGTGTAAGTGCTTATAAAGTGCAATTGTTTATGATTCAGCAGTTGTACCTCTATTGTCCATCTGCATGGGTGTCGTGAAGTTTGCCACTTCTGTCTTAAGAAGTGTGAATTTGGCTTTGCAGAATTTTTTTACCGTGGTTTTCCTAATGGGGGGTGGGGGTTGGATGTGGATGTCTAGGGTGATTAGCTTGTGTTCGGATCTGACCAACGAGGAATTGATCTCTGGTGTGGAACACCGGTCGCCCATGTTGGTAATGACCAGGTCTAGGATACTGATGCCTCTGATGGGGGTATGGATCAGTTGATCCAAGGCATTGGGATTTATGAATTCCAGAAAATGTTGAGCAAAAGAGTTGGTATATGAGTAGTTTTCCCAGTTAATGGTGGGGTAGTTGAAATCGCCCGTTATTAGGGGGTTGGTTTGTACCCTAATATTTTGCAGTGTATCAAGAAATGACGAGTGGGAATCCTGGGGCATGGTGGGGGATCTGTAGCAAGTTAAAATTTGAATTGCGATCTTGCCCAGAGTTAGTTGCACTTGGATAATCTCTGATGCATTATGCTGAGCAACTAGCCTGGAGGTGTGGATATCCTTAATGAATATGGACACGCCTCCACCTTCAGTGTTTCGGTCCAGGTTAGGTGGCCAAAAGGTGTGGTATCAATTCCAGCCTGGTAATGCAGGGATGCTCTCTGGGGCCTTGAACCAGATCTCTGTCACTGCACAGATGTTGATGTTCTCCATTTTAAGGAGTGCCTCGAGTGAGTGCATTTTGAGTTTAAACTTCTAGCACTGAGTAGCATTACCCTCAGATTTTACTTGCTTGTACCTGTTACGGTGGTGAAATTGTCATTTGAACCTTGCCTAAAAAAAACACTATAGGGGTGGCAAGAGCCTTAGCCAGTATCCGGAATCACAAGGGCGATAGGTGCAGGGTATCTCTGGCAAAACATTGTGGTCTGTCTGTCATGTCATCTCAGCCAGACAGATACTGGATCCCCTTAGAATGACATCATAAGCTTAGCCAATTTTTGAAGTCAATCATTTTGTCCTTGTACTGTGGTATCATTATGGGTGATGGCAGGATGCTACTCAAGGCTAGGGTCATACCTGCCTGGGCTACAAGATCGGAGAGCTCCTCCATGTCTATTTTCGTGTAGTCCAGGGAGGTACGTCTTAGGCCATTCACACCAACATGGACAATGACAGAGTCATATTTGTATTTGTTGTGGAGTGACCTGAGTGCATGCATTATGTGGTGGATCCTGGCACCTGACAGGCAGCTGACAGTAACTTTCTCCTTGCTTAGCCTGGTGAGTGGAACATCAGTGTGCCTGACTATAGAGTCACCTATGACTAGAGTGTTGGGTACATTGTTATGCCTTATGGGCTGTGGTTGAGTGGCACACTGAGGTTGTGGGCTATGTGTCATTTGAGTTGTGTTGGGTGGTAGAGGTTGCTTGCGTTTCTGCTTTGGAGGTCTCTGTTGCCTGGGCAAATTTTTATTGAGAGCCTCCGTGAGTGTAGGTGTGTGTTTTGTGTTTCTATGCATGTGTTTTGGTGGTATAGGTTTTGAGGAGCTATGTGATGAGTGTGGTGTGGTGTGGTGCAAGTGTTTACCTTCTCCTCTTGACCTTCTAGTCCATTCTTGGGTGAAGAGAATTTTGCTTCCAGTTTGGCTATATAAGTGCATCTCTCACATGTTGTAGTGTTGGGTGGTAGGAGGAGAGGGTTGTCTGTGTACATGAGGCAATTGCTGCATTGCCCCAAGATGCCCAGATTCATCAGGTAGACAGGAGAAAACACCGGGAGATGACCGTTAGACATGCCTGGATATGTGCTTATTTATTAAATACTAAAAACTGTTGGATGCTACCTACCACCTGGAAACAATATAGCCACATTAGAAAACTTACTTCACTGGTCCACCACTGCACTTCATCAGGAAACAATCATCATGCTCCATGACGAACTAAATAAACCCAGTCTCTCCTTAAAACAAGAGACAAAGCCTGGTAACAACAGTGTAAAAATAGAACCCATATCACAAAACAAAACTAACTAGAGCTCAGAAACAAACGCAAGAAAGCAGTCAAGTAAAACAAGATCAACTACTACCACAATATACGAACACAGCACCAAAACAATCCTCAAAAGTTCTGGTCTGCAAAAATAACATACTCCTTCCAGGTAACTCTAGCACATCCCACCCAACTACATCAAGCTCCAGAGATGGCATTCCAACTCAGTTCAATAAATGCTTTACAGAATCCATCCTAGCCTTAGCTAACCCATAGACTTCCACCCCTTCCAACAAATCACCCAACTCATATGAGAAGAACACCTTTTCATTTCAGCTTATCCCAAAAAACAACATTAAAAAACTGCTAAATGAACTAAAACCTACAACACTGGCTGCGGACAAGCTACCAGACAACTTTCTGCAAGTTGTCGCTGATGCTATTGCCTACCCTGTATCTGTACTTGTCAACAGGTCCATTTCAGAAAAGCACATCCCAGCAATTTGGACAACTGCCCTTATCATTCCACTACACAAAGGAGTGACCTCTACTGAGCTAACCAACTACTGCCCCATTGCCATTCATCCCCCTCTCTAAAATACTAGAAAGATGCATTCATAATTAAATAATGGACCACCTATTCACTCACAGTCTCTTGTCCAACACAAAACACAGCTTCTGTCCCTTCCACAGCACTAACACTGCTCTAATATCTTTTACCAACACAATAAATCATCATAGAAACAATGCTAAACATCTATCTGCCATATTTATTGACCTCTCAAAAGCCTTTGACATGGTATCACACAGTAAACTCATTAATGTTCTCTCTGACCTAAATCTCAGCAACTCCATAATCGCTTGGTTCCAGAGTTACTTGGACAATCGGCAAAAAGCAGTATACTGGCAGCAGAACCTCTCTCCTCTTCTCCCAGTAACTCTAGGAGTTCCCCAAGGCTCCATCCTAGGACCCCTACTGTTCTCTCTGTTTACAAACAGCCTCCAGCCCACCGCCCCTCATGTCTCAATAATACAATATGCCATTGACTCCATACTTATATGTGCTTCTTCTTCCATACAAGAACTACATTCACTAATGTAAGAATCCTCTCTCTCTACTCAGGCATGGGTCACCAAGTCCCAATTGATTCTAAACACAAATAAAACAAAACTCCTGCTTTTCATGCCTACAAGATCTGGAGCTCCCAACCCCTCATTCTCTGTCCTATCCAGCAACAATACCACAATCTTCACTGTTGCTCACAATAAACTATTAGGTGTACAGATAGATAATCATATGAAATTTGATATAAAACATCTCTCAGACCATAAAGTACACAAAAAACTGGGAGTTCTATATAGAATCAAACAATTTCTTACTAAATACACTAGGTCCACCATCACACACACATCTATTATTTACACTACTGTATGCTTCTTTAATTCTCACCAACTTAAGAAAGACCAAATTAGCCAAACCTGAATCCTGCGACAGCAAAATAGCTAAGTTCCCCACAGACTCTCCTTATAGGTCTCACCACTGTTCTGCTCTAAAACAACTTAAATGGCTGGAACTTCCATACCTCCCGCTATACAATTAACTAACCATAGCCCATAAAATCTTATTCCAACCAAAGAAAACTCCTGCACTCCAATCTCTATTACTACCTTATTCTAGCAGCAGGTCTTTTCGCTCCAGCAGCAAATTTCTTCTTGAGCTAACCAAATCCAGAAAAAACAGCAGGTGATTCCTTCTTCTCTAACTTCATCTAAAAAATATAGAATACGCTTCCCTCCCACATATCATCTCATTCTTCCTTGGCCCAATTCAAAAATAAAGTAGAAACTTACCCAACTAATACTTGGCTCTGTTCCTATACTAATATTGACTAACTCCTACCCACTACCTTTACCCTTATTCTCACCTCTAACAACTCAGCTACTGACTTACTACAGTTTCTTCCCCTGAGGATTTACTACTAGAAAACACCTGAATAATCTCTCAATATACTCTAATTCACATGTATTTTGATGAGCTGGCTGTCTGTATTTATAAAACATATACCTTATATTGATTGTAATGTACAAATTCCTAACTCCCCAAAACTGAACATTTGGATATTTTCTTGAATTACTATATATGTTTATCATTTTGTATTGGATGTATTTTCTGTATTTTATCCATGCAGTTCTGTTAAGTGGAGCTTTTCTCCCTGGTCCTCTGCTGAAAAAGGACATGTGTCTAGTTGGACTTTCCCGGTAAACAAGCATAACATAAATAAAAATAAATAAATAAATGCATACATTTCTTAAAACTGGCAAAATACCGTGCATGCTTACTGAGCACATAGTTTGTCACACTTTCAAATTTTATAATTGTATTCATAAATTCTGTCTCTCAGTCCTCCTTCTCTATGTAGAGTGTTTCACACATGGTACAGATGACAATGTAACTAATTCCCTTACTTCCACAATTAGTGTTTCCAGACCAACAAATGTCAGTTTGTTTTCTCCAAAGACCCAGTATTAATAGTGTTAATGTGATTACACTGATGCACATGCTGCATTTTAGTACCAAGGTGTGACAGATTCTTAGGACATCCAGTGTAATTCATGGTCTTAAGCAAATGAAAACAGAGAGAGGAAGAGGAAGGGACTTGATTTGTGCACAACAGTAAGGAATGGGAAAGTTAATGGCTAAAATAACTAAGGGATCTGGTGAAATGGCTGGATGATAAAGGTTTGTGGAGGAATGAAGGGGGGTGTCTAGCACATGATTTGCAGATAACAATCTTGCACATAGTAGGAAATGCCATGTGCATTAAACGCAAATGGAAGAGTGCGTGATAATTGTCACTGGAGGTTTCGAAAGGGCAGCAATGATAACCTGTATATGTAACAATACTGTGAAAGAATCGGTTGATGAAAAACCTTCGGGATAAATTAATGGTCAGCTCGGAGAAGGGGCATATAAAGGGGGTTTCAAAATCATGGCCATTCTGTCTGTTGTGTGTGTCCATGCATGTGCTTATTATGGACAGGTGCAGGTACTGTTGTTTAATTTAAAGGATGAGTGATGACTTCAGTAAACTAAGTGTCATGAAAGCACTCAGCTGGAATGGGCAGTAGGGCAGCTGTGTGTATGGAGGAGTGCAAGGAAGGTAGACAATGGGACTCAACAGTGATATGTCCACTACAAAGAGGAAAGTAATGGCTAGGAAAGGGGTGGGGACTGTGAGAAGGCAAAGTGTCAGTGTAAGCAGAAGAGAATGACAATAAGTTATAGTTTTGTGCCAAAATGCATAAACTTAACATTTGGCAGCAGCTGGCATGATCTATATGAACAACTAATTGTATGACATAGGGGCTGGGTTATGTACCTCATCCTTTTCACGTTTGCTTCCTTATGAGAAGTAGAAGCAGGAAGTATGCAATGTTTGGAATATGTTTGCATAATCTGGATGCATGGAATATGAATACCTCTCTACTTCCTCTGACTTCACAAAATGACTCTGATTTCACCTGAGATTTTTGGTTTGCTCCTATTAAACTCTATGATTTTTTGTCAAATTGCAGAGAATTACAGTTCATAAATAAAGACAGACATTTTAGTTTCAGACTACATATCCTTCAGAAAAAGCATGCTTTTCAATTCCTGTTATTCTCATATGAGCAATATTTAAAATCTGTCCCTGATTGTTGTCCTTTGATGACTTTATCCCTGAATCTTGTTGTAAGTGGTTGAGAACTATGGGAGATATTTGCTGAATAATATGATTTATACCATTGTTGTATTTTTATTGAAAACCATTTTATAAAATATTTTATTTTTTAAACACCTTTATTGAATTATTTCTTGTGACATAGGCAACTTTACATGTATACACAAGTAATGAAATTGTATTAAATTAATATTAACAAACATTATACTTCACATATACTGATATCATATAACCTAAGCAACATTACATAGATTATTCAATTCCTGCCCCTTTGTTTAAACAAGAAACGTCTTTATTAAGCCATCAATTATGACATAAGCAATCATACAATTCTATAAATGAAAGAAAAACACATTGGCACAATCCTAGTTGAAAGCATTTTAAATCATACTGACGCACTCTCAGCTGCAAACATTATACATCACTTAAAATCTACCCAATCATTTTCAGTCAAACATTACATAGCTCATGTAAGTCTTGAATTATTTTAAACCTCATTCCTCCCCTGTAAGTATTGTTCCCACAATTCTGATTTTTTCCAATGTAGTTTGCTTCTACCCTTTTCTAAAGATCTCAGTTCCAGTTGTTTTTATTTCTGTTACTATATTCACTACTATAGTTGGTTTAGATTTTGATTTCCATTTTCTAGTAATTGCCTTTTTGCAGCCACCATGATTAGACACAGCAAGACCCTACCACAGCTAGGCAATTCCAATTCTGTATCATAGCTCAGAATAATCATCTCCCTCATCACACCTATATGCCCACCCAGCATATCTGACAGTGCATCCTACAGGGAATTCTCAAAGTCTGCCAACCCACTGCACTCCCAGAAAATATGTTCACAAGTACATCTTTCTTCCCTGCTACACCTCCAACATTTGCTGTCTACCTGAGGAAAAATTCTCTGGAGTCTGATTGGTGTATACAAATATCTAGGTAAACATGTCCAAGCAAAAATTCTAAATCTTCTAGATTTTGTTGCCTATTTGGGAGACGTGCATATATCCTCCCATTGTTTCTTTGTGAATTGCTAATCAAATCTCTCTTCCCAGTCCTTTCTAACCTCCTCTGATTGATTCTTATAGTTATCATGCAATATTTTGTTTGGTCTATTAATTATTCCTTTTTTAATGGCAACTTCTGCTCTAGATTCTACTAAAAACTCTACCAGTGCTGGTATTTTGGTTAGGACCCCCCTATTTCTTTCTCTTTGCCTATACTCTGATATCAATCCTTGATAGGGAAGGTAATCTCTAACCTTTAGTCCAAATAAATTATTGGTCTCTTCCCATTCTGTTACCTTTCCCACTTTAGTTATTTGCTCCCAATACCTTAGTTCCTTTGCCAGTTTTCTCCAACAAATTCCAGCCTCTTCTTGCCTATAGTCTATATCCCTAATTGCAGTCATCTCTATTTTCAGAATCTCCTTTCTCCATTCCCGTGTTGGCTTAGTTCTTAGAATAATTTCTGCTACTTTATGTATATAATATTCTGTATGACTATTGTTATTCTCCTTAAAGGTCTGCATCCAAAATTCCACTCTCCTTGTTTCTTGAGCTTCTTCCCCCCTGTTTCAGCATCATCCCTCTCCACTTAGAATTATAGTTTTTTGCTTGTGCTATCTATAGAAACCTTAAATGTGTAACTTTGAAATACCTCTGCAAATTGGATAATCCCAGTCCACCCTGTTCTACTGAAGAATCATCTTATCACACTTGACTCTTGTCATCTTCCCCTCCCAGATAAAGTCCTTGAGTTCTTTATTAATTACTATCCACAACTTTTCCTCTTATTGATAAAAATATGCTTGACCTGTGTATGAGATTAAAGGCACTAAAACATTTAGACTGCTTGTATCTTACTATCCATATCCATATAACAAAGCTTCCTTTTTCTTAGTTTTTGTATTATCTTTTGTTTAGTCTCTTCCAACATATCCTTAGCTGCCAGACCAGAAGTATATTTAATCCATACTCTTAAATATTTCATTTTATCATATCCCCATAAATACGGATATTGCTGAAGCAATTAGTGTGTGGGTACATCATTTACCACTATAGTCTTTGTTTTAGTTTCATTAATTTTGTATCCCAAAAAGATTTAAAACTGTCTCACAATGTTCCACAACACTATAATGTCCCTTTCTGGTTTTGTCAGGTATAAAATAATATCATCTGAAATCAGAGCCAGCTTTTCTTGACACACCATACCAATTATATCCTTGAATTTCTGAGCGCCTTATTTTCTTTGCAAGTGGTTCTAAATAAAATGCAAATAATAAAGGGGAAAGAGGACACTCCTGCCTGGTTCCTCTGCTCAAGCAGAAATTATCACAGAGGACCCCACCAACTTTAATTTTGACCTCTGGTCCATCATATATCCTCATAATCAACCTTATACTTTTTTTCAGGAAATGCAAATGTTTCCATTGCCCTACTCATAAAGTCCTAGCTTAGTCTGTCAAATGCTTTCTCTGCATCAAGACAATGGTACCTTCTTACATTCTGCTTCCCTTTGGATTATCAGTGTTCCGTTAAAGTTGCCTTCCCTCCACAAAACCACACTGATCCATATCTATCAATTTTGGCATTACTTTTGTCATTCTTTTAGCCATTACAGGCATGCACACTTTATAATCATGGTTTAGTATTGACATGGGCCTGTTTGAAGCTGGGTCTAATGGATCTTTAACCCTCTTTAGGTATTACAGCTACCATCGCCTTCTTCCAGGATTTTGGTACTTCTCCTCCTCTTAAAATACTGTTAAACAAAACCTTCCAGATCTTTATCAGTCTTTTCCATCCTAGCTTCCAAACTTTCACAGGAATACCATCTGTTCCTGGCAGCTTTCCTGTAGATTGGTTATACATCACAATTTTTATCTCATCTCCTCCTATCCTAACAGTTAGTGATTGAGCCTCATCTACCTCTAACTTTGGCATATTTAATTCTTCCATAAACATTTCCATTTGTATCATTTCTTCACTTCCATATTGCTCTGCTTTCTACAGACTTTTATAGAATTTCTGAAATACTTCCAGTGCCTCTACTGAGTCCCTTGTTACCTTCCTTGTTATAGGCTTCCTAAGCTTGGTGATAGCACTTTCTACTTTCTGTCACCTGAGTCATTGTGCTAAAAAAATTTTTGTGCTGCACTGTTATTATCAAAAAACAGTTGCTTAACAGCAATCTTTCTAAACTTGTGCATATTATTGAGGGTAATCCATTATTTTATGCTTAGCATCCTGCAGCTGATCCTCTTCATGTTCTGTGAGATTTCCCTATTCTGCAATACTTTAACATTTTACAGTCCCTCTAAATAATTCTTGTTACTTCGTAGCCATAGCTTCTTTTCTTTAATTTCCACCACATTTTTAAATTCCATCTTAACTTTATCTCACTCCCTAGCTGTATTTTCAGAACAAATTTCTATCCTCCCTAATAGCTTCTGAATAATATCCTCTACCCATTCTTTATATTCCTCTTTTCAACAGATAGGTGGGAAAGTACTAGTGTCTCATTTTTATTTCATTACCCTGTGTTTTTATTTCATTATTTTACTGGCACATGATCTGAAATAGTTATTGGGTGCATATCAAGACCTTCAATTAAATGCACATTTTCCTGTGAAATGTAAATTTTGTCAAGCCTAGCACAGTTTTTATATATTGGGAATAATATGTAAATTCACTCTGAACTCCTATTACTGAATTCACATCTTCCATGTCAAATATTTTCATAAATTTCTTCAAAACTCCACCCTCCTTTGTTATACTTTCTCTTCTGGGTCCTCCAGACACATCTTCACTGTTGCAAATCACATTCCAGTCCCCACCTACAAATAATATTCCTTGCTGAAAACTGATTATTTCTCAGAGAATTTTCTTAAATTCCATTATAGCAGTTTTAGGTGGAATATAAATGCATGCCAGTATAATCCTTCCCCCTTGCCAGTAGCACCTTACCACTACAAATCTGCCATTATTATCTTTTTGTATCCTCTTCTATCACTGTTAGAGTACCTCTTGCAATTAATATAAGCACTCCCCTTTTCCTTTGTCCCAGGTATTCTGCTGAATAACCACCCTGAAAACCTTTCTTTATAAAATTCACATGTTCAGTTCTTTCTAAGGGTGTCTGCTGTAACATAACTGTTTGCAGTCTACATTTTTTTAATATAGTTCACTATTCTTTCTTTTTTGTATCTGTGAGACTGTTGACATTTAAAGACATTATAGAAAGCATTATTGTATTAAAACGTTATTATTCCCACCTTTTATGTATAATACCTTTTTTGTTAAATGTCTAGTGAGAGATTTTTTTGTTAAATGCATACACTGTTGGACAGGTTGAACTTTTATACATTTGTTTCTTGTAATATCCATTTGAGCCTATGTCACATCTTACAAAACATTTTGCTTTACTGAAAGCCCTCAAATAAACAAATAAATAAAACACCCCAATACCTCCTAAAACCTATTAACTTAATAGTAATGCACAAAACTATGTACATCTTCAAATATTGAAGTTTTACCCTCCTAATAGGAGCAAAAGTCCCAATCTGACAGCCAAACTCACACACTTGAGTTCAGATGCAGCCTGAGCTTCTACTAAGTGCTAATTGGTTTTGTCTTTTCTTTATAGCTCTCCCAGCTGGGAAACCCATGAATGCTTTCAGATAACATTATTTCCTAGCCAATTTCTCTTCTCAGTTTTTCCCCTTCAGCTAATCTCTCTCCAGCAGTCTGTAGCCAGTTTCACTTTATCAGATTGTTTCCATGGAGACATGAGAACCAGGCATCTGGTTACTCTTTATCAGACCATTTGCATGGAAACATGAAGACCAGCTGCAGAATTGCAAAAGAGCATACATGTTTTTGGTAGAAAAAAGCTTCATAATATTCAATATTCAATATACTTTTTCATTTACTTGCTTACTCTTAAAACTTGCTATTGAATCAATCTAAAGTCCTTAATCCAGTAATTTCCTCATGCAAGAAAGAAAAAAAAAACATTAATTTTCCTTTGTCATGCTCTTTTAACCAGACTTTTTTCACTGCATTATCGACATTTCTTAATACTGAACTAGAAGAAAAAGAGAAGGGAGAAAGAAAAGAAAAAAAAAACTGCAGTACCCATTTAAAATCCCCATTACACTTAAAAATAACTGAGAAAATTTTACTTTATAGCATGCAGAGTAAACCATACACCACAAAAATAGTGCTTATAAGAAAAAAAATCTTTACTTACAAATTAACTTTCTTTGTCATCTTCCTCTCCACAAAGCATTTTGAACATTTAATGACATGAAGTAGGGCATATGCCTTAGAGACCCCCACAAGTCCAACAGATTCTGAAAAAGTCCAATATTTTCAGATTTTTTTTGTTTTGTCATATTTCACATACATAATTATTGCTTTTGAATCGCATATTAGGTTGCTAGTTTTATTACTCTTCATCTTTATCTCTCAAATCCTGTCACTGCTTCATTTCCAACATACTCTCAATTCTCAAGTTCAAGGCTCCAAAAAATAAAAAGCTGCTCTTTAATGGTCCATTAAAAGTCAAGTAAAATCCAAATATACAAACGTGCTACAAGATGTAAAATCCAATATCTCCACAAGCACTTTTGTCTTTGACCATTCAGAGACTTTTTCAAGATAAAAAAGACACTTAATACATTATTTAAATATCCCCTGCCCACCTATTTCATCCAATATAAGCTGAGTGCATGTAATGATGTTAAAGCAACATGTTTGCACATTTGGATTTTACTTGACTTTTTATGGAGCATTAAAGAGCAGCTTTTTACTTTTTAGAGCCTTGGAATTTATTATTGTACTTTTTGTTTTAGTTGTATTCATTCATTCAGTTTGTGACTGTGTTATACTCTCAATTCTTTTAGTCAGCTCTCATGCTCTCTTCCTTCACTCCGTTTTCCATTGAAACACTGAAAAAAGTTTTGCAGGTACATTATCTCTATGATCTTTATTACCAGAAGAACAAGAAGCAGAATCTCTTTCAGTTTCAGAGCTCAATTTTTGTTGGACAAACTTTTTTATTTCCTCCTTAGCATGTACTTCATCATAAAATGAGTTTGACCCTCCAGGGAAAAATACTTTGAAGACAGCTGGGTACAGCAGTTTGAATCTCACACCTGCATCTCACCATTTCCTGAAAAGTGTAATAAATTTGCTTCTCATCTGCTTGGTGTAGAATGAGTAGTCTTTCTCCACAAATACTCTGCGGTCTCCCACTTTTAGTTCTTTGTCCTTCTGCCACAGTTTTGCCAGAATCAACTCCTCCTGCTGGTAGGATTGCATCTTTACTATTAAAGGTATATGTTGTTTTCTCATAGCCAGGTTTTGAGCATACACAACTTCTGTTGTGGAATACCAGTCCTGTTGCTTATTTATGCTTTCATAAAATTAATGCAGTCTGTTCCTTCCAGCTTCTCTAATATGGCTGAAAATATCAAGTTTTCCCTACGTGCTCTGGACTCTAACTCTATTATTTTTTGAAACATCTCATCCTGAGTAGTCTCGTTTTCAGATAGCCTTTTCTTCAATCAACCTCTGATTTTTGCAGCTTTGTCACCTCATCTGAATATTTGTTTAAAGCTTCTTCCATTTTTTCAGTCTTTTGTTGTTTGTGTTGACATATTCCATCAGTGTTTTGTTTATTTTAACCAGGTGTGTGTGCAGTTGTCTTATATCTTCCTACTGGTTACTGGAATTCATGTCTGGAAGTTGCATTATTTTTTGCTGAACAGATGTAGAACTTTCCGCAGTCAGTGTTTCTTCTTCACTTTTTGTAGCTGATTTTTCCAGTTCCTCTGTATTTCTTTTTTCCTGGCATCCAGGGAGTACACTTACTTCATCTGTTACTGAAATTTACCTATAAACACAATTCTAATGGTCTTCTCTGCTGAGTTTCTGTTTTCACACCGGGAGAGCTAGAATTAAACTGTTATTCAATGTGCAGCCATCTTCAAAGTGCCACTATTTTATAAAATATTCACAAAAGAAAGTGCAGATGACCTTGCTAAGCTGCAAAGCTTTTATAAAAGTAGCTTTTCTGACTTGGTAGTACTACTGGGCTGTGGTTGCCTCTTTTCAGTGAAAGCTCAGCAAAAAGCGCTCCAATTATAAATAAGTCAATTTTATAGAATAGATAAAAATGTAAATTTTAGAGATACAATATGGACTAACTTGAAAGGCTGCAATCAGTAAAATATGTGGATCTATACTAGACAAAATGTTTAATCAGTAAAATATGTAGCCATTACTTATTAATTCAGGACAAACTGGCATGCACAATGTGGATTAATATGTCAAAATGCAATTTTAGATTTATGAGTAGAAGAAATAAGAGAAAAGTGGTAAGACAGATACGAGGAGAAAGCATAGATGAAGTGATAAGAGTAGAAAGAAGACAGTAGGTGAGGAAAGGTGAATAGTATGTACATGTGTTAGCAGATACAAAGAAAAAGAAAACTGGATTAACATTGAATAAGCTGTAGTAGGTGATAAATATGAATTGGAATTTTGCTCAAAGAAATGAGTAGAAGTTGCAGTAAGGTCAAACAGACAGAAGAAGTAAGACATTTACATTGAAAACTGGTTTTGTTGAGGTATATAGGGGCAATGTAGGTGTGTAAGAGCTACAATAGTCTACCCTTGGGAGGTCCAAGAGCAGAATCAGGTGTGTTTAAAGTATTGTTTTTTTTTGCTTGTTTTAATCTGGATAGGTTAATTTGTAGATTACATTATGAACAGTTACTAACTGGGTGATGGAAATATAGTGCTGAAGTTCTAGCCAGCTTAACTGCTTTAAGGTTAGGCTGTGGTGGGATTTAGCAGAATAGTTAGTGGCAAATGTATCTTGTTAAAGGACTTTTTGATTTTTGTTAGAAACCGTTGTTGAAGTTTGGTGTAAATTGAACAGTGTATAGTAGTGAGGGCAGATGATATGCAGAAATATTGTTTTATGGTACTGCAAATCAAAAAGTATTTGGCAAAATAAAATAGACAATTTTTCCTGTGGGTTTTCTTGCTAGTTTGTTGTATTATAATCCTGAACTTTAGGCAGTTATGTAGAATGATACCAATAACTTTGTGAGGGATGAAACCAAAAAAAACTCAGTCTGGCACACTGGAACCATCTTTTGTATTAAACATAAGACTACTGTTGGTCCACTGTTGTGTTTATTTCTTCTTGACTGTGTATTGAGTTGCTTTGCCTTCATTGGTTCCAGTGTGCCAGCCTGAGTTGTTTTGGTTTCATTGTTTTAGTTACACTCAGTCTTTTTCAACTTTGTATGGGATGCAATTTCTTTAGCAGTGCTGTTTGATAATGCAACAGAGAAGTTCTTTTTTGAACAGAATACAGATTTTGTTGTGAAAAGCAAAAAAGAAAAAACAACAGCAGCCATTTCTATGATTCTTCAAATGTTTCATAGTATATGTGCATGTCATCAAGCATTATAGACCCCACTTTATTTTTGAAGATGAATATTTTGTTTCCTGAAAGCAACTTTGTGAAGAAAATCTTTTGCAAGACTGCCTTTACCTTATTCACAAGGTTATCATTTGTCACTCTTTTCTTGACCTCATTACATTGTGCAAAACCTGTTGCCCTGATTTTACTTATCTATGTCCTTGTTGTGTCTGCAGGCCTAAATAGTCTAATTTCTTTTTCATGATTTGTACATCCTCTGCTGCTCAAGTCTCTCCTGCTATAATTTATATTTAAGGCACCATTAAACACTAATCTTCTGAACATGTTTTCCACGGAAACATTCTCAATAAATTGCATTGTTTCTCAAATAACAAATAGAGGTCAAATATGTTTTTAAGTGTGATTCTCTGTGATGAAAAAGGTAACACTCTTCATAACAGAGTGTTTACAAAAAATCTCTTAGCTTTTTTGCCAGCCATTAACTGCATGAGCAGTTCTGTTTATGTAACATTTATTTTTATGATAATGGTTATTGCAATGCATTTGAGGTTCCCTTAATAAATCATGCACCATCTGGCTAGCCTGCTAATGAAGGCAGTGGATGTTGTGTATTCTACAAACTCCAACTTTAATTAAAGGGCCAGGAACTGCTTATACTACAAAATCAATTCAGTATAATATGTCTCTGACTCGTTTGCTTTTCTCTGAAAATAGATAAATGCTAAAACTGTGTATTGATTAATTTTCCTTGGATTAGTGAGACCAATGGGTCACATTATATTGCATCCCTATATTTAGGTAAAACATTCTATCAATATAACAAAACAGTTTGTGCTGTTTTATTCTAATACTTATAGTCAATCATTTAAGCTTAGCTACTGTAACAGTAAACAGTTAAATGAAAAAATATAAATGTGTCATGCTAAAAATATGGCTTATAAGCATCACATCATATGTTTAATGTTCACTGCAGTCTCCTGCAAGGAAATCAACATTAGCATTTAATGTCTAAATTCACAGCATGATTGCATGATGCTTTTATAGAATTACAGTTATTGGATTATATGACATTTGAGAATGCTAACACTACATCAACTAAAGTATTACATCCTGCAATTGTCTCATACAACATGGCAAATATGCATGTTTATTATTCATAACCTTATTATATACATTTATGTGTAGCTTCCATTATTGACTGGTTATGACTTTGGTTTATGATTTAATTTCATGATGAATTATACATTTTTGCATGTTGGTTTCACCAGTTTGGAAAAACAGCAAAAGAGAAGGTGATTTTCATATGTTTTTAGTGGCATTAAGCCATTTCCAGTGAACCTTTGATAACATTAACAAATACAATGAACAATTATTTTATTTAGTCCAATTATACTAGTGGCCTCTTTTCAGAAGACACATCAGGTGGCATCAGGGAACTTCCTTTTTGATAGGTACTCTGGAATATTTTATGTCAGCCTGAGCTGCCAATAATTCAGGAAAATAGTACCTTGGTTTAACATCTCATCCAATGGATGACATGCTTAGAACTGAAGAACCCCCAAAAATGTTACAGTGAAGTGTTAGCAATCCAGCCACCTGAAATAGGAATCAAACCCACACAATGATGACCCCAGATGAGTGGGCTACCTGTTACACCACTGACAGCACTGTCACTGAAGACAGAATAACTGAAGACAGTGTAAGTTTGCAGCTGATTTTTTTTTTTTTGTTAATGTGCTTGGTTAGAATCTGATATATATAGAAACCCTTACAAAGCATGAGGCCCTATGAATTCCACGCACCATTAATCAAAACCTATTCTATAATAAATGGAACTCTGGTATCATTATACTAACATACTAACGAATCTTGGTTTTACGAATGTGTGAGAATAAACAATGCACAGAAAAGGACTGAAACTTCTTTACAGGCCACATAGACTACAACTCCTTTTTGGAGACTGCTAAAATGATACACATTGCATGCATATGATTAGATGATAAGGTCCAGTAAGGGCTGTACCAGCATCTCAATTCATAAATGCAATACAAATAACATTTTGTTTCAATGTCAATATACTTCTAATGATTGAAATCCCAGTTATCCAGCCTTAATACTGAGACGACATTGCCAAAACCGCATTTAAATGAACAGTCGGATCACGGTCCGAAAACTCCAGATAAGTAACCACTTGTCCGCTGCATCACAAAGTAAAATAAAAACTGAAACAAATTACCCCTCCCAACTAAAAGTACCAACTCCAAGATCACACTACAGTGAGGAAAGGGGCAAAGTTTACCATGGTGGCCAAGTGGTTACTTACCCTTATTGGTGATTTGAGTGAGGAGACCCATATATATATCTATATATCTATATCTATCTATATATATATATATATATATATATATATATATATATACTGTTGTTCTAATCACCTCTGAATTTTGTTTGTAAATGCATTGTAAAGGAAAGATTTTGAATAGATATTAATATAAAAACAGAGGATTTGAGCTTGGCATGATGGTTAATGTGTTTACCTTATAGAAACATGGTGCAGAGCTTGATTCTCATACAGGATAATGGGATAGGCTTCAAATCACCCAAAAGGCATTTATCCTAGTATTAACCTATGAACAGACTTGACAGACAGTATTCTGAGTAACCTGATTCCACTGATTTTGAACTCTATATGTCTGAGCATAATACATCAGATTGTACATCAGATGGTACCCAATCAGAGATAACAGTGGTTTCAGTTAGTGGTTTGCTTATAGGCTAGTAAAACAAAAATATCTATCCAATATCTATTCAAGATAATTTTACTGAGAATTATTATTATTTTTTCTCAGAGGAGTAACAATGCCAAATTTGGTAAACTAAAGTTGTGATATAGAGTGCAATATCCATATCAAGTTTTGGGGAGAGTGAACCGTCTGACAGTTTTTTCAGTTGTAATATAATGAATTTATTCTAAATTTCTCATTAGAATGTTGTTTTGGCTCACCTGTATTTACCTTACTTTAGAATCTAGATTCAGATATTGCTTTTGGATTTGTTTGTAATACATGCAACATAATCTGACTAGACTACTAAACAATGACTTGTCATTACAAAGGGGTGGCACAGTAGTGCAGTGGACACATTGTTGTCTTACAGCAACAGGATTTTCAGTTTGATTCTTGTCTGGTGTACATTCTGCGCTGAGTCTTCATGTCCTCCCTGTGTTTGTGTGCATTTCCTCCACGTGCTCCTGTTTCCTCCATATTCCAAAGACATGCAATAGGTGGAATGGACACTCTAAATTTGCCATTGGTGTGTGTGTGTGCGTGCAAGTGTGTGGTATGGAAGAACAACTGCTGCAGGACTAGCCACCTGTCAGTGGGAACCTTGGCTCCAGATGACTGGCATAGTTGAAGTGACATCCTGACCCCATGTGCAAAAATGAGAAAAAGGGGGTGTAAATGGATGAACAGATTACAAATATCTGTTTGTAGCCACTTTAGAAGCATACAGAGTTAAAAACCATGGCTATGATCCAGGCAGCTTCATATCAATTAGCTGCCTGACAGAACGGCACAGGAGGATGGGCATATACCCATTCTTGGGGGAGGGCTATAACATGGGTGTCTTCTGTGAAGAACCATGGTGGATGCTGGAGATGTTGTGAGGTGGCATGGTCCAATGTGGACTTAGATGAGCTACAGGGGAGTAAAGAATATAAGTCACAACAGCTCCATTGCATGTCCACCCCTCGGATATAACCACGCCATTGTGATGGAGGGGGAGTGTGCAGGTCATACAATAATAAAAAAAAACTAGACAGAAGTGGAGACAGCTGAGCCTGCAGATGCCCTTAGGACTCATGACCAGCCCCATCATACTAGTGTAAGTCTGTATGGTGTAAAGAGATTGTCTGGTAGACCCAGTGCAGACTTTCCAGAACTAGAGTGACTGGACCATTACATGACAGAAATGAGGAAAATAAAAAAAGACCTGTTTATGCCTTTCAAAAATATCTGACATTTTACCCTTATTCAAGTCTGAATCAAATGCATACAGTGTGCCATCCTCCTTATCAATGGTGGTAAACATCCTCCCTTAATATTACTCGAGCCATCCAAAAAGATGCATTTCTTTTTTATTTTTTACTGGATAAGTTGGTTCATACGACAACACTTTATTGTTATGTCTCAAGGCTGAGCTACAACTGTAAATGTTTTCTTTGGGATCAGTCCTTTTTTATAGGTGAGTTCTAGTCACATATGCTGTTGTAGAATCAGCCATTGTGGCTTTCATTTTAATTATGTTAATTGCACCCTTGGTAACTCACATATATGCCTGCTTCTCTGAGGGGACATCCTAACACTCTACCTATGGTGTAAACATGCTCCATCACACATACAACCATCCTGGAAGCTGCCATCACCAACATGGGATCAGCAAGTCCATGTCCCCCATTCCTATTGAAATTGTGAATATACAAGTGGGGTCTGCTGGGAGCAATTAGCAAACCATTACCACCATTTCCCTCCCCCAGCATGTATTAACTAGTGAAAGACTCTCCCATCCTACACTGCCTGGCTGTTCCAGCAAAACATGGCTACGTGACCATCAGCCATCTAAACTGTAATCAGGACTGCAACAGTTTTACGTCTGGTTACTCAGCTTTTCAACTTATTAATCACTATAATAAACCAAGTTCAAAACACATTAGTAGCTACATTTTACTTATTAACTTCTGTATCACTGTTCAGTAATAAGATTTAAAAAGGAAGCTGAATATAAATTAAAAAGAAAACTGCCACTTGTAACTGATTATGTTATATACAAGTTGATATGCAGTATCAGCTTCATAATGTTAAATTACTGAGAGCATTTCATAATGAAAAAACACATATATACTATTCAATCATTTTGTAGCATAATTGTTATATCATTATATTTTTCTAACAACAGATACAATTTAAACCAGATTTTTTTTTTTTTGTTAAATAGACCTTTGTATTCTTTTCTATTAATTGGGGCGGCCGCGGTGGTGCAGCAGTTAGTGTTGCCAGCTCACAGCCAGAGGTTCTCCAGTTCAATCCTCAGCTGGGGTGCCTTCTGTGCAGAGTCTGCATGTCCTTCCTGTGGTCATGTGGGTTTCCTCTGGGTGCTCTGGTTTCCTCCCAAAGACATGCTGTAGGTGGATTGGACACTCTAAATTGGCCCTAGGTGTGAGTGCATGCATGTGTGTGCCTTCTGTGGAAGGTTGGGCACCTGGCTGGCAACTCAACACTGTAAAACTCCACTGCCAATCTTGAGCAGACAGGTGATCTGCTGTGGCGACCCCTAACTGGGAAAAGCCAAAAGAATTATTTTCTATTAATTTCTTTCATATAGCTTAATTGTTATATTCAAACATATTGAAAAAGAAGCATATTTTTTCTTTTAGTTAATATTTTAAGTTTCAAATTACATCGGCCTTTGTTACTACATGAAGCAATAGGAAATATACATATATATATATATATATATATATATATATATATATATATATATGTATATATATATATATATATATAGGTCTACTGTATATACATATTCAAAAACTCGCTTCTTCGAATATAAACAGTAGACCCGCGGTTATGTGAAAGTGCACGTCAGCGTCCACAAACATCGGTTCAACGAACCGATAAAGAACACAGCAACATTGTTTTTGCAGGGGGGCAAGCCCCACTGCACCTCCATGTGGGGGGCTGTGCCCCCCCACACTCTACTACTTAAATATACCAACTCCAAGATCGCACTACAGTGGGGAAAGATATAAATTCCCTTTCCCCACTATAATGCTATAGTGTGCTTTGGCACCTGTGTTCCTTAATGGTTCGTTGAACCGTTCTTCGCTGAAATGCACTTTCGCTTAAGTCCACTTTTGCGTAACTGAGAATCCACTGTTTGCTTTCGAACAAGTGGATTTTTGGTCTTTTTCAGTAGACATATATATATATATATATATATATATATATATATATATATATATTTTTTTTTTGCAATCATAAAAGTTAAGTTGCCAGATGTCATTAAATTGCATCTCCAGCATTTAGTATTATCCTTAAGTATTTCCCAATTCTATAAGAAATAAAACATTTTATATGTATACATTTCCATATAAAAGTCTTCAAATTAAAAATTATATTGCCTTTTATTGTTGAGCCTAATATTATACACTTACACACTTGTCTACTTCAGAAAGACTTAAATTGTTTTAGGTAGGCAATTCTCATAAAAAGTTTTGAATAGCTAATTTGTGTGACTTTTATTTATAACTGATTTAATGTAGTATGTCAAAGCTGGATATTTGCTTTTACATATCTGTTATATTTTGCATCATGGAAGATAAAAAATGGTTTAATATTTTGAAATTAATTTTTTGCATCTAATCAATATCTATAGACAATATTGTCAATTGACAGAATAGTAGTTTCCCCTAAACAATTAAACAAATATGCTAAATCATTTTGGCTTAAACTTTACATATTAGTGACATAAAGTCTTCAACAAATTTTGGCATAAAAGAATTTTAAGATTTTGTAAAAATATATTTCTTCAATTGCATATTTGTATATTAGCCTTTTGAATGACTTGAGTTTGTGAGCATGAAAATACAAGAAATCAACTATATTAACTCCACGGAGATTATGATGTACCACTTGTAAGACCATAAATAAAAATGATGCCCTATATTTAACATAGTATGTTTAGCTAATGGACTCTTAGTGTGTTTCAGTCTAGTATCACTCATGTGTTGAGAGATGCACGCTTTACATTGCCTGTCCATTTTGCCTATATAAAATCTCTTGCTATCTCTTAAACCAGCCCTTAAAAGGTGGATACTTTCTAAAAGATGGTGGTCATTGCCACCATATGAATGAAATGATGACAGATTAAGTTATTAAGTTCATAGGTTCATAGGTGTTTACTAGGTTAACAAATACAAGAGTCTTTTTAAGCCTAACCATGCATTCCAAATCTCTCACAAGTTCTGATACACTTGATAAGTGTAAACGTGGACCTGGGAGATAAACCATTTACAGGTTACCTGTGTCCATTAGAGACATAGGTGCCAAACCAGAGAACAATTTCCTGTTCCCAGTCCAGTTTGCACTTGATTTGGGTTAGTGAGGAACTCTGCTTCACATGGATGAGGAGCCTATTCCACAGTTGGTGTAGTCTCTGTGGCACATACCTGTCTCTCCAGTGGGTGTTATTTATATCACAGGCAAGGTTTAAGTCTTTAGAACAGGTAATTCTGGTGCTGTTTTTGTGGATATGCAGGAGGTCCATCAGAGTGGGGTCTGACAATGTTCTGTATGCCAGGCATAGATCTCACCTCAAAAGCCTGTAGGAGACAGATGACAGGGATAGGGCCTTGAGGCAATCTGCATAGGGTATTTTACTTATGCCCTGTGTTATATTAGGGAAGAACCTCTGTGGATGTTTCAGCTGTTGGATGTACCAGGTATGGTACATACCAAAGGGGGCATTGTACTCAATGACAGGTCTGATGGATGCCAAATACAGTGGAACAATGACTTCCTTGGACTTAGATGCTATACCTTTGTTTATAAGTTGAACAATATAGAATGGTTTCCTCACCACTGTAGACATGTGATGGTCAAATGTTAGATTACTATCTATGTGTGCCCCTATGTCCCTGACTACTGGGTCAACTCTAAGGGTGTGTTGTCAATATGATAGTTACCAGGGATGGATGACTTCTGAATGGATACTATTATACATTTCTTGGCATTTAGTTTTAGTCTGTGGTTCTGACACCGGTTGTTTGTCTGTATTAGTCCCTCCTGCAAAACATATGTGTCAGTGTTGTATTCAATGACAGCTCATAATTTGCAGTCATCTGCAAACTTCAGCCAGAGACCACTGACATTGGCCTTGACTTCAAGGAAGATATCATGCATATGCCAGTAGTGATGTACCACAAGAATCAGTTCTTGGTCTCTTACTTTTTTCTGTCTTCCTAAATGACCCCTGCCTTGACCTACCATTTCTGAATCTTACATTATATGCAGAGAACATCCTCCTTCTTAAAACCTGCAAAGTTTACAATCCCCTCCAATCCTCCAATCTAACTTCTAATCGAACTTCTTACAACTTTGCAATTGGACAGCCTCTAACCAACTACTCATTAACCCCCCCCCAAAAAAAAAATGTGCAATCTTTGCAACAAAAACAAAATTAACATTAATGCCAACATCTGCTTTAAAGAGCCCAATAATAATAGCATTCCCTATGTCACAGAAAAAATATCTGAGATTGATCCTAGGCCCATGTCTAAAGTTTTACACACACACACACACACACACACACACACACACACACACACACACACACACACACACACACACACACACACACACACAGCCTAGACAGCCATTGCCAGAAGCATACAACTACTAAAAATTTAGTACAGCTTATCTATATATAATACTTTTATTCGTCTTGCAATATCAACAAATTACAAGCTATTGAAAATAGAATTTGCAGATTTGCTACCTTAGCACACACCAGAAAGCATAACTGTGATGCACACAAGACCATCAATTGACCTATTAAATTTGTAAATACTTCCTGCTAAAAAATGTTGCCTGAGGCGCCATAAAAGTAAGAAGTCCACCTACAAATAATGAAATGAATAGGATAATGAATGTGATAAATAAGCAGGAAAAGTTGACAACAAGGATGGATGTGAAGTACTGAGCGAGACAAAACTGGACCCAGTGGGTAGACTATTTTGATCTTCCTTATTATAAAAAGATTGTTGATAATTTGGTTTAAATACACTTCCAGAACACATATACTTATCTCTTATGATTATATCCTCATATATATAATTATTATTATTATAATGCAAAGTTGACTGAAATTGTAGTTCATTGGCCGTTTGGGCAGTTTTTCCATTTCTTTCTACTTTCTGGTTAAAAGCCTGTTTTGCGTTTGGTCCCTGCCTTTCCTATAACTAGTGTAGTCCAGGTACAGATTTGCTGTGTCCATGACTGTTGGTAAGCTTCTGAGCACCCCAAGCCCTTCTGTGTTGGAGAGAAGTCTTCTAGCTTATCAGTGGGAGTGGTAAGCACTAGGTAACCTATCTACCACAGGAGGAGTGGTTTCTGGCCCAGAAATTACAGTTTACTGGCCATTTGGGAAGCTTTTCCATCTCTTTCAACCTTCTGATTTAAAAGTCTGTGTTTGGGCTTGTTTCCTGCCTTGTTTGTTACTAGTCTAGTCCAGGTACAGATTTGTTGTATCCAGGACTCTTTGTAAGCTTCTGAGCCCCCCAAGCCTTTCCGTGTTGGAGGGAAGCCTTCTAGCTTATCTGTGTGAGCTGGAAGCATCAGATAGCCTATCTACCACAAGAGGAGTGGTCCCTGGCCCAGAAATTGTAGCTATTGGCTGTTTGAGCAGTTTTTTTCATCTCTTTTAACTTTCTGGTTTGAAAGCTGCACTTGTGCCTGTTTCCCGCCTCTCCTATAACTAGCCTAGTCCGGTTACAGAGTTGCTGTATCCATGATTGTTAGTAAGCTTCTGAGCCCCCCAAGCCTTTCTGTGTTGGAGAGATGCCTTCTAGCTAATCAGTGGGAGTGGCAAGCACTAGGTAGCCTGTCTACCATGAGAGGAGAGGTTTTTGGCCCAGAAATTGTAGTTTGTTGACCATTTGGACAGTTTGTCTGTCTCTTTCAACTTTCTGGTTTAAAAGACCACATCTGCGCTTGTTTCCCATCTTTCCTGTAACTAACCTACTGGGTAGCACTAGAAAGCCTTAAACTGATACAAGCCTTCTAGCTTAGAAGAGAGACTTTGGAGAGATTAAGTATCAGTTTTCTGTACTTTCTTGCTGTATTTAACTGTTTTCGCCTAAACACAGATTTTCCAGCATTTATTGTGATTTAAAAGCTTGTTTTTTCACATATTGTACTTATTTGACTGCCTGCACTTTTAAAAAGTTGTTTTTTTGTTTAAATAATTTGTTTAACTGTTGTAGGCTACACACTAAAGTGGGATAGCCTTTTCTGATCGTTTGTAGTCATTTAAAGCTGTTTTAAGTGTATTTTTTACTGTTTTTGCCTTATCTTTTAAAAAAACCCCAAAAAAGAACAAAAAAATTCCTTGTTTCTTGCCTTTCTAAGCTAGTATTAAAACAACGGAAAATTAAACAAACTCAGGAAACTACAGGCTAAAAGTTCTCAGTCCACTCCAACAAACAACCGCAAATGGTTATAAATTAATTTATTGTAAGCGCTTTCGCTGGAAAAAAATTCACCAGCCTCCTCAGACAAGAAACACTTTTATCATTGAACACACTCTTAAAATTTCATTTGTAAAACAGGCTGCCAATGAAATTCATTGAGCCTCCTGATGTCATGCAAGCACATTAAAAATGAAAGCTATACAGCATTAAACCATCACAGAAACCATGATAGTCAAAATTCCAGCCCAACCACATACTGATTACAATTTAAAAACATTCAAAGTTGCCAGTACTATTATGTACTTTTAAATAAAAATGTGCAGATTAATTAAAAAATACATGATTAACAATATATAAGCACCATATACAACCATCGAGTACCCACAAATTCTTGCTGTCCATACGATTGTTATTGAAAACCATGATGGAACCAATACTAAACTTGATATTTATAGTTTGGAAAATGTGACATCCTAGCCAACAAAAGTAAAACTGAAATGTAAAATGCAATTTGGAACTAACATATGTACGCCCAAAGTAGAAAATGAAAAATAACTGAAGGCCATTTGAATGTACATGTGTACAGAAAAGACTATACAGACTAGACTATACTACGCCTTATAAATAACAATATGTGATTGACAAATGTGAAATTTTATCGGTATAGTGACAGGCAATACACACATTTAAAGCTCATCTAATACAGCAAATAACCCACCTTTACCTAGCTAAAGCTTTCTTTTTTAATAAGCATTTTATGGACAATGCTTGATTTAGCCCTGGCAAAGTGTGAGCTTCTGTCCGAATTTGCCATGCTAATTCAGCTAACTCCAATGCCAGCTCCTAGGGACCCCCTCTTATGTTTCTCTCTATTTTTTCTAAGACTACAAAGGAAAACCTATGCATGGGACATTCTAAAATGTGTTTTGCCAATGCATTTGTGACGATTGAATTACTGATACTATATGTGTGTTCATAAATTCTTTGTTTAATTTTTCTTTTGGTTTTCCCTATATAGAAAGTCTCACAGTGGTCACAAACTGCTGCGTAGACCACCCCCTGAGAATCACAATTAAATTTATCATTTAGAACATATTCTCTATCTCTAACTTTTATTACCTTAGTGACATTAATGTAATGACATTGATGGCATCTGCCACATTTGTACATCCCTATGTGGCCCTTGACTGTTTTTTTAGGATTCTCGACCAAGCTTTTCAAATTCGAGCCTCTTCTATATGTGAACTGAGGCACTTCACTAAAGTCTATTCTTAAACCATAGTCATCTTGAATGAACCCCCAATTTTTAATGATGATTTCCTTAATATATTGGGAATCCAAAGAAAAGGTTGTCAAGAATCTAATGTCCTGCCTAGCACTAGGGAGCTGAGAGTGATTATTCTCTACCTCTAGATGTGATGGAAGGGGATTGATATTGTACCCTTTTGACACCAAGGGGAAGAAATGTCCTGTACGTCTTTTATTAATAACTTCATCGAAGATGAATTCCGTGAAAGCCTGTGGGTAGCCCCTCTTACTAAACAAGAAGTTATGTACTCACCATAACATTCGATGTATGTAGTCCATCTCGCCTCACATTCTTACCCGGCTCCGACTCGGACATACTTTTAGCTCGATGTCTTTCTATTGGCTGGGCAAAGATGGTATCCCATGCTGCATTGCTCTCTATTCCCAGATCTTGTTTGCTGCGAGCACCAGCACTCATTCTCCATGCATAACAACACCTAAGGAAGGAAGAACAAACCAAGAATGAAGGGAACTCTGAAACCAGGCCTAAGCTCCAGATCCTCCAGGATGGGGGAAGGTGGGGGGGTAAGTAAGAATGTGAGGCGAGATGGACTACATACATCGAACGTTATGGAGAGTACATAACTAATTGATGTTATGTAGTCCAATCTCGCCTACATTCTTACCCATGGAACAACATCCCCAGCACCTAAATCCTGGGAGGCTCAGTGGAAAATACTCCTGAGCACTGTGGAACCAAAGAAAGACCTGCCTCTAGATACCACATGTAACTTGTAATGAGTAACAAAGGTGTGAGGAGATGCCTAAGTAGCCGCAGCACAGATATCATCCATAGACAATCTGGCCTAAAAAGCTGTAGATGTAGATACAGACCGGGTAGAGTGAGCCTTCACTCGGAACGGTAAATCTCTTCCCCCTGCAGTATAAATGAAAGAAATACAATTGGAAATCCACCTGGACAATGTGACGTTGGAAACAGGAGACCCAATTCTGTTTTCTGAAAATGAAACAAACAACTGATCAGATTTTTTAAGGTCCTTCATTCTGTGCAAATAAAATCGTAATTGTCTGTGCACATCCAACTGATGAAATTTGAATTCTGCCTTGTTTGAGAACTGAGGAAAGAATACTGGCAATTCAATAGATTGGTTAAGGTTACTAACTGATGCTACTTTGGGAAGAAAGGAAGGATTTTGACTGAGAGAAACCCTGTCCTTATGAAAAATCAAATAAGGGGGTTTGATTGATAAAGCTTGAAGCTCTGAAATGCGTCTGGCTGACGTGATGGCTACCAAAAAGACAGTCTTCCAAGTTAAGAATTTTAAATCACAAGTTGCTGCAGGCTCAAAGGGGGGTGGAGTAAGACCCTGTAGAACAAAGTTTAAGTCCCAAAGCATAACAGGTTCCGAGACAGGAAGACGAAGCAACAAAGTGCCCTTCAGGAAAGCCTTACACAGTCTATGTGCCATCAGCCTAGGTTCGTCTGCCACATGAAAAGAAGAAATCACCGCCAACTGGACATTAATGGTTGCAGCAGCTGAACCCTGGTTGAAAAGCATAGAAAGGAACTCCAATACTGATGAGATTGGAGCTGTGTAAGGGTCAATCTTTTTGGCATCTGCCCAGATGGAAAACCTCTTCCATGTGCTGTAATAAATCTTCCTGGTCGAAGGTTTATGAGAGGCAAAAATTGGTGAAGCCTAACTAATGATGGAAGTGGAGTAGACAGGCTGTCAACCGGAGGGTCCGAAGAGAGGGATGGAGCTGCCCTGACATGTGAGTCAGTAAGTCTGGTTGTGGGTCCAGAATCCAAGGAGCGTCCATGAGATAGGGATGGAGAAAGGGGAAGCAAATTTGATGAGGCCAGTGTGGAGCAATCAGAATCATTTTACCTCCCAAGGATTGTGTGTTCTGAATAATATTTGACAGCAATGGAACTGGAGGGAAGGCATATAGTAGACCAGAGAGCCAATCGTGGACTAGAGCATCCCTGGGTGACTCCCCCTGAGGGGGGATAAGGATGAAGTAGCTGCTGCATTTGGCATTGAGGGGGCTGGCAAAAAAGTCACAGCAAGGCTGACCCCACCTGCAGAAGATTTGCAACGCAACTTGATAGTTCAGGGACCACTTGTGAGGCATCAGAATAGCTCTGCTTAGCCTGTCTGTGATCACATTGGACTTCCCCGGAATGTGCGTTGCTACAAGAAAACATTGGGAAGACACTACCCACTGCCACACTCACATGGCCTCTCTGCAAAGGGGATATGACTTGGTTCCTCCCTGTTTGTTCAGATACCATACCACTGACATGTTGTCTGAGTGGATTGCAAAAGTCCCGAGAGGAAGAAAGCTCTGAAGTGCTTGCAACACTAGTAACACTGCTCTCATCTCCAGGACATTGATATGCAGATGCATCTCGTGCTCTTGCCATGTGCCTCGGACTGTCCTGCCTAGATAATGCCCCCCACCCACCCCATCTGGGAGGCATCCGTGGTCACCATGGCAACTGGAGACGAAGGAATGAAGGGCTTTCCAGCATTGAGGTTGTCGGTGTGAAGCCACCAACTGAGATCCTGTTTGCACCTGTCTGTGAGTAGAATAGGGTGAGAAAGTGGAAGACGTTGAAGAGACCACTGGGCGAAGAGTAGCCACTGAGGGAGCCTCATATGTAACCTTGCCAGGGGGACTACCATAATCGTAGCAGCCATCGTCCCCAACAATTGGTGGACCAACCTTGCCTTCACTCTTCTCAGAGGGAGCAAGGCGTAAACCTGTTGTTGTAGGACTCTGATTTTTTCCTGTGGTAGAAACGCCTGCATGAGGATGGTGTCTAATTCGGCGCCTATAAAAGTGACATGCTGCGAGGGCAACAAGGCAGATTTTTCCCAGTTCAAGGTGCTGCCCAACTGTTGACAAAGGTTGATAGTAGCATTTCTGGTCTGAAGTAGCTGTTGCCTGGTGGTGGCAGTAAGGAGCCAGTTGTCCAAGTATGGAAACACTTGGAATCCCTGACATCTCAAGTGAGCAGTCACCACTGCCATGCATTTGGTAACCACCCTGGGGGCTGTGGTGAGACCAAAGGACAGGGCTTGAAACTGAAAGTGACTGGCTCCCAGCCGGAAGCGTAGGTGACTTCTGGATGCCCTGTCCATCTTTATGTGGTAGTAAGCATCGTTGAGGTCGATGGAGCACATCCACACTTCTTTTCCCAACAATGGGAGAATAGACTGCAACGTGACCATTCGGAACTTGGACTTTTGCACATGGGTGTTCAATCGGCTGAGATCCAAAATGGGTCTCAGGTCCCCTGTCCTTTTCAGCACCAAAAAGAATCTGGAGTAAGTCCCTAATCCGATCTGGTCTGAGGGGACATGTTGGATGGCTCCTTTTCCTAGCAGCTTTGAAACTTCTGAAGCTGCGGAATCCCTTTGACTGGGTGGAACATCCGGGATTTTCTTGATTGGAGGGGGGTTTGACGAGAAGGGAATGACATATCCTCCGGAAATTATTCATAGAACCAATTGGTCCTGGGTGACATCTTGCCAGGCCTCTGGGTATAATAAGATTCGACCCCCGACTGGCTCCGGAAATGCACAGTCAGGCCTCCCATCAGGAGCAGTGGTAGGAATAACCATGAAAGGAATCGCGGTCTCCCGAGTTGCGAGGGCCTCCTCTGCCCCTAGGGCAGCGTCTACCTGAATAACCACTCCCTCCCCTGCCTCTGGAGGGGGGGCTCACCTTGTGCACCAGGAAAAAAACCTCTGTGATTTCTTGAACCACATCTTTCCACCCCTCTGGGCCTTGGGATAAGCCCTAGAGGGAAGAGAAAAACGGACTCCTACAGCAGACAGAGTTTTTCCCTCTTGCTCGCAACTAGTGAGAGCGTCTTTCACCTTGGTTATGAACAAAGAGGAACCATCAAACAGGGCATCGGTGAATGAAGACTTGAAGGCCTCCACGAAATGACAAAGGCGCATCCAGGCCTGCCTCCTAAGAGTGATTCCTGAACTTGCTGCCCTACTCGCTCCCTCGGCTGTGTGGGAGATCAGTCTCATGGAGGAGTTTGCAACAGAATTGAGGGTAGACATTTGAGCATGGACCTTCTGAACCACCACCTCAGAAACGTTACGCGTTAGAGTGTCTCCAAGCTCCTTTTGGAGATCTCTCTGGAGCCAAGTAAAGTGTGATAAATAATTCTGTGACCGCAAAGTAAAAACCGCTGAAGAAAACGTACACTTCCCGTACCAGTCCATAGTCCTAGACTCCTTGTTAGGGGGATGGACGATGGAAGAAGTCTCAGCTAATTCCTTCTGGGTGGCCACTGCCACCACCATGGCATCCACAATGACTCCCTTGGATAGAAATTCCTTATCAGGAGGGGCAGACAAAAATTTATTGGGTCTCCTGGGGACTGGTTCCACAGAGTCAGGGGTTTCCCAAACCCTTCAACAAATTAGATCCAGAAGCTCGTCGAAGGGTGGCGACACCCAGGAGGCAGAGGGCTGAGCACCAAAGGCCTTCAGGAAAACCGACTCCTCTTTGGAGGGGGCTTTGGATGGCCAGTCACCTCTTTGCTTCAAAATCTCTAGGATGTCAGAGAAAGAAACATCCTCAGAGGATGACTTAGGGGACCCCTCCAATTCCTCGAGGTCGGTGTCTGACATGAGAGACTCATCTTGGGAATCTATGTGCTTCCACTTGCACATTTTCTTTCTGGGTGGCTCCTCAGGCAAAAACTCTGAGGGGGGCTCTCAGAAATATGGGGACAACTCGTGGGTGTACCCTGAGGCCCTGGGACTCCGCTGTCCAGAGATATATGGTGATCAGAGACCTGCACCAGTGCTGTAGGGGACAGAGTGACCGAACCGTATGATGCCACTGACGACCTGGCCAGCACGCTCTGCATGGCCTCAAAAGCTGGTTCTCCTAGATCCAAAGATCGACCAGCATCCGAAGCCGAGACAGGAGTCAGGCTTCCCCGCGCCGAAGCACCGAGAGGGAGACTAGGAGCAGAAATGTGTCACAAAGCCTCTCCCTCGGGTCTGACCAATCCTGAATCCTGAGTCCTGAACGCCGTGGATGGCGCTGACGGGGTCGGAGCTGATGTTGGAACCGATAAGCCAGGAGGGGCTGTCGGAACCGACCTAGGGACATCACACGGAGCCGAGAACTCCAGCTCCGAAAGCTGAGATGCGCTCGGAGGAGGAAGTATCAATGTAGGTTGAGGGACCGGCTCCGGAACCAACTGGGTCGGAGCCGAAAACAATTTTGCCAGTACCAGTGACTGAAGAAGTCTCTGCACCACTCTATCAACGTTCACATCCAATAAGGTCCTGGAGGATTTGGAGGATAGGGAAGGAGATCGAGACCTCCTCTCTGAAGGAGACCTGCGAGGAGGAGATACCGGCCTGAAGCTAGGTGACCGGCTGTGAACAGGCTTCAAGAAAATTGGAGCCGAAGCAGGTTCCATTACCACTGACACTTCCTGCGGCCCCGAGGACAATGGAGCCGAGGATGTCATTGAAGATTTTGCTATTTTCTCCGGCGGCTCCGAGGATACTGATGGAGCTGGGGATCATTTTTTGCCTTGGAAGATTTAGCTTTTGATGGAGAAGCCTTAAAGCTGGAAGCACTCTCCAAACCCTCCTCGAAGGAGGGTTTCAGAAGTCCCTTCAAAATCAATTTGTTCTTCCTTTCCTGAAGAACACACGGGCTAAAGGCATGACAAAAACTACACGATTCCTGAAGGTGAATCGCTCCCAGACAGTACACACAAACAGAGTGTCCATCAGTGATGAACATCTTATAACTGCACTTGGAGCACTTCTTAAAGCCCAAGGGCTTATGCTCCTTAGTATCTTTAGACATAGTTACTGCAAACACCAAGTAACTTACTCAAAACTAGACCAATGGTCAAAACAGCCACAAGCGCGGGAACAAGACAAACAAACAGTACACCACAAAGACCTCTAACTAAAAGGGTCCTTAGACACAAGAACAACGGGGAGGACTAATTCCTCTAATTTAAACAGTTTTAGCCCTAGGGAAAAAGTTAGCACACAAGGAAAGCAAGGGGACAGACTAGGTCCTCTAACTGAAACGAGCCTAGTCCGTTGAAAACAGCTAGTGGGATGCCACAAGAACACGCTATAAGAGAAAAACACAACTTTTCCACAATACAGTCAAGAACACACACAAATAGCTATTAAAATAGCTTTTTTGCAAAAAACTTCTCTGTTATAAAGAAGAAAAGGTACTTAGCCACAGCCAAGAGCGAGACCATGTCCTAGCTACACGAGCGGCAAACGAGATCTAGGGATAGAGAGCAGTGCAGCATGAGATACCATCTTAGCCCAGCCAATAGAAAGACTTTGAGCTAAAAGTATGGCTGAGTCGGAGCCATTTGGCTCCGAACCCACGGGTAAGAATATAGGTGAGACTGGACTACATAACATCATAGATTTTAGGAATTCCCATTCATGATGAAGTCTGCAAAGTTGAACACCATTCTTGCTGCCCTTACTGCCTGCCCCTTGACTACTGCTTTCTTTTGATGCAGTGGGTGGCAGCTTGAAAAATGCAAGAATGCATTTGAATAGGTAGGCTTACGGAAAATGGTCATCCTGAATCTAGTATTTACATGGTCTTTTGAAAGGTGGATATCGAGATAATCGATTTCTTCAAACCCTATTTGATAGGTAAATTCTAAAAATTTGGTAAACATAATTTCATCTATAAATGTTTGAATTACAGATGCTTCACCTTTCCATATTAGGAACATGTCATCCTGGTATCGCCTGTACCAGGTAACATGTTCCCTGAATTTCAAATTTTTAAATAAAAATTCTCATTCCCAATAAGCCATTACACTATTAGCAAAACTACTTCCACAAGGGGCAACCATGGCTACCTTGCTTTTCTGTAAAAAGAACTGATTTTCAAAAAATAGAAAGTTGTTATTCAGGGCCACCTCTAACAATGTTTTGATAACATGGATATCTTTGTTATCAAGCCCCTTAAGGTGAAGGAACTCCCTAACCTGTTCTACACCTAGTTGCTGGGGGATAACAGTATACAAATCTTTAACGTTCACTGAGATGAAAATTAAACCGTCATCGTACTCAATATTATTCACATTCTCAAGAAAATGCCAAGAATCATGACAAATTTGAGACTCAGATCTAACAACTGGTTTTAGTTTGGCATCCACAAATTTAACACATGCATATGCACCATTAACCTGGTTGAGCCTGACGTGTTCATATACCACACTATCTAAAACAGTCTGCATTCTATTAATATAATCGTGCTGATCCATAAATATTAACCCTCCCCCTTTGTTGGGTTTTATAACCCGTACTTTACATATATTCAATAATCGATGAATGCAAGTTCTTCATTAGTGATATTCTTGAACTTGTTTACATACCGTGTGATATTGAACAACAGCCTTCTAAAATCAGTTTCACAGGCTTTTTCAAATAGAGCTAAAGTGTCTTGAAACTGTGGGTTGAACAAACTAGATACTTTCAGGTTATTAGTCACTGAGGAGTTAGACCCCATAAGGTAAGAGAGATCCAGCTTGCGAACAAACAGTTTAAGGTCTATGATAGTTTTAACAAAATTGGCCCTCTTATCAGGCACAAAAGTCAGACCTTTAGAAAAAAAATTGACCATGTCCATATGTACCCGAAGGGAACTAAAATTAAAAATCTTGAAATCCCCTTCAGTACTTACTAAAATTTGTGGCAAGTCTCTTACTATCTCCTCCTCCGGTTCTGCCGTCTCCTGTTCTGGCTCTGCCTCCTGTTGTTGGTATGCCGGTTCAAAGAGTATTGTTGTTGCACTTCATTGTTCAACCGAAAATCCTGCTGATTTGTGTTGTTGCTATAAACAGCAGGATTTTGTCCAGCTGTTTGATCATGTTGTAGAGGCCCCTGTTGTTGTTGATTATTCCTGATCCATTCACTGTGACGGACCCATGGAGTAGAATTACCCATCATACCATTTGTGGACTCATTCAAATTATTATCTTGTAACTCCATGTGGCCCGGGTCAATTCCACTATTGCTAAAAAGAACAATGGGCAGGGGGGCTGGATAAGCGGAACCTTTTGAATAGTCATTCTGGTCCCTAAGTATTTTCTTCTTTTTGATCTCAATATTTTTGAACAAGCTAGCCTCAATACTGCTGAAAATGCATACATGTTCAAATCTATACATGTCATAATCCGTTGCATTTATAATATTATGTTCAAGTGTTGTTAAATCCCTTTTAAGTGAAGCAATTTGCTCCAAATAATTCTTAGCTAAGATGCCAAGAATCTCCAAACCTTGTTTATCAAAAAGAACTTTCAGCTCTAAATGAAACGGAGAACCATTTACTAAGCCCACTGGGTATCGCCACTGATGTAATCCTTTTGGAATTATTTTTTTGTCAATGCATTCTTCCAAGAAGGAAACCTCAAGTTGAAGTTTCCTACATTTGTATAGCTTCTGGTCAAACTCATTTAGCAACCCCACTAATGAGTTAACAGCACTGTTATTATTAGTGGCCATATCACTCGAAATATTACCATTAAAAAAGGAAGTTTGTCTCAAAAATACTTCAGTTGTCAGTACTTTACCAATTATCTGTGCATCGCCCATTCTGTTGATATTGTTAGAAGTGATTTGACCCCCAATAGTCAACCTTGGCCAGCCATCTACATTCCCCGCTTGCAAATGGTTCGAGACTACTGAGGTTCCTCTGTTGTTATCGATGGAATTTATGTGAAATTGTGGGGGCGGCTCCATCCGCTGACTACTAGGTGCACACGCACCTACTTGGGCCAACTGCCCATTGCTTGCATCCAGACATTGCGACAATGTATCAACTTTCTTTAACAGTTGCTCCACCAGAATGGTAAGATTACCTGCAGCGTTTGCTTCTAGGGAAACAGTGGATACGTTGTTACATCCATTCTCCTGAGTAAAGAGAAGTTGTGAAGGAGAACCAGAGCCGCTCGCCATTGCAGACCTTAAAACAACGAAAAATTAGACAAACTCAGGAAACCACAGGCTAAAGGCTCTCAGTCCACTCCAACAAACAAGCGCAAATGGTTATAATTTAATTTATTGTAAGCGCTTTCCTTTCTAAGCTAGTATAGTCCAGTTTTCAGGCTAGTGCTGAATTCAGGGCTGTGATACTGGTTTCTGAGTTGCCCATACCTTACTTGGATAGAAGGAAGTTTCTCTATTCACCTGTGAGAGAGGCGAGCTTTAAGCAACCTATCCATCCCTGGAGGAGTGGTTCCAGCCCAGAAGTTAATAGTTTATTGGCCATTTTGGGCTAATTTCTATCTCTTTCATTTCCCTACTATAAAAAAACACGTTTGCATGGTTTTGCACACTGGGAAGTGCCGGTTAGCTATGGTTAAATTATTCCTGGCTCCACTAAGTCTCCTCTTCAGTTTTTCCCTTGAAACTAGTCTAACTCTCAACCTAAGCACTCAAAAAGTATCTTACAGCCCAACACTTGCTCAGACCTAATAGCAAGCACTAATATACCCTGACACTGATTGTCCAGCAGGGCAAGGCACTTTATTCACCCCTCACCAACCAAGCGACTAAGCAGCTCACCCTACTATTCAGGCATGACCAAAGGGCAACTTCAGGTGCACTCTCCAGTCCAGTTGGTGAATCTGGATATCCTGAGGCAATGTTACAACTGCCTCATGTACACAGACAACCCTCTCCTACTACTACAAAACACTGAAATGTGAGAGATGCAATTATACAGCCAAACTGGAAGTTAAGCTGTCTCCACCCAAGACTGGAACAGAAAGTCAAGAGGAGAAGGTTAACACTTGCACCACACCTCCAGCCACACACAGACCAGCTAAAACAGCACTGGTAAAAATACACATAAATACACAAAATCATACTCGGAGGCTCTAAATAAAAACCTGCAAAAGCATCAGAGTCCTCCAAAGCAGACACCCAAACAACCTGTACTTCCCATCACAAATCAGACAACACATAAAACACAAAATCAGTGTGCCACACAATCACAGCCCTTAAGGCGAAATAACATACCTAACACACTAGTAATAGGTGACTTTATAGTCAGGCACACTGACGTCCAACTCACTAGGCTGGACAAGCAGAAGGTTACTGTTAGCTGCCTGTCAGGAGCCAGAATCCACCACATAACACAAGCACTCAGGTCACTCCAGAACAAGTACAAATATGACTCTGTCATTGTTCATGTTGTTGTGAATGACCTGATATGTACCTACCTGGACTACATGAAAAGAGACATGGAATAGCTCCGTAAGCAGCACAATTAACAAAAAACTGAGGGTTATGCTACTCAACGCCAGGAGTTTAAATCTCAAAATGCACACGCTCAAAGCACTCCTCAGTATGGAGAACGTCGACATCTGTGCAGTAACTGAAACCTGGATCAAGGCTCCAGAGAGCACCCCAGCACTACCAGGCTACAACTCATACCACACGTTTCGGCCACAGAACACTGACCGAAACACAAAAGGAGGGGGTGTATCCATATTCATCAAGGATACCTACACCTCCAGGTTAGTGGCGCTGCATGATACCTCTGAGATCATCCATGTGCAACTAACATCGGGCAAATCTGCAATGCAAATTGTGGCCAGCTACATATCATCCTCCATGACCCAGGACCACCACTCCACCTTTCTGGAGACACTGGAAAATATGAAGGTCCTACCAAACACCCTGATATTGGGCAATTTCAATTACCCTACCATTCACTAGGAAAACTACTCGAGTACAAATTCCCATGCCCAGCGCTTCCTGGAATTCATCAACTCAAACACCCTGGACCAGCTGGTAAACTCCCCTACCAGAGGTGAAAACATATTGGAAGTGGTCATCACCAACATGGAAGACAGGTGTTCCACACTGTAGGTCAACCCGTCACTGGTTAGATCAGACCATAAACTAATCACTCTGGATGTCCACACCCCACCACCACCCCAACTAAGGAAACCACAGTAAAAAAAACTTTTCTAAAACAAACTTCACCTTACTTAAGACAGAGGTGGTATGTTTCACAGCCCCCACGCTAAAGGATAACGCTGCCCAAGATGCAGAAACCTTTACAAATGCACTCTATGAGCACCTACAAGAATGCATGGATCATGCTATCCCTTGCAAAACCAAGACTCACTCCGCTAAGAGTAGGAAACCAGTTTGGTGGACTCCTGCAATAAACAGGCTATACAATAGCAGGAGGAAACTAGTTCATCAAAAAACAAATCCCTAAGAAAAGATATCCCTGATCAGTATCAGTAAGAAACTAAGGTCCCTCATGAAATCATTCAAGGCTAACTTGAAAGAAAAATAGCCAAGGATTCAAAAGATAACATAGCTAAAGAAGGCTTGTGGTTAAGAATCTAAGTGGCAACTTGCAGATATGCACTGAACTAGTGCAAAATAGCACAAAATATACAGAAATTACTGATATTGCCAACATCTTGGCAGATAGATTCAGTGCAAACTTCACCCCCCTCTCACTTCCAAAAGGGCCCACAACAATACCGGAAAAGTGTAGTGTCCCAAAAATCACAGATGCACAGGTGAAAACAGCTCTTTCAAAAGCCAAAAACACAGTATCAATGAGACCAGATGGTGTCCCAGGCTGTGTCTTGCACAAACTACAGAATGAACTAACCCCCCACCTAAACACGCTGTTCAACCTCAGCCTCTCCACAGGCTATGTGCCCATAGAATGGCACACAGCAATGGTTATTCCTCTCCACAAAGGAGGGGCCACAACTGACCCTGGTGACCATTGCCCCATAAGCCTGACTAGCCTGGTCTGCAAGGCTATGGAGCGCATCATCATGGAACTCATTAACAAAGACACTGGGAACCTCCAAACACTTGACCCAACCCAGTTCAGCTTCGTTAAGGGCAGATCATGCCTACTAAACTTGGTTGACTTCTTCGAGACAGTCACTATGGCCATAGACGAGGGAAAGGTGGTTCACACAGCCTACCTTGACCTCACCAAGGCTTTTGACACCATTCCCCACTTGGGTATTACAGAAAAACTCACCAGCCTGAACATAAACCCCTACATCACGAGATGAGTTGCCAACTGGCTTACAGACAAAACTCACACAGTAAGAATAGCGGGTTCCAGGTCCAACTCTAAACCAGTCACAAGTGATGTCCTGCAAGGCTCGGTCTGAGGACCCCTACTGTTCAGCATATACTTCTCAGAAGTACAGACAAACACAGGAGGACTATGGCTAACCAAGTTTACCAATGACTGCAAACTGGGAGCCATAACTGACTCTCCAGCTGACACGGACATCCTCCAAAAGGGCTTTACTGAGATGGACACCTGATGTCAAAGTCATGGCCTCAAACTAAATGCCAAAAAATGCATAGTCATCCCATTTGGGAAAAACAAAACACCCACAAATTACCACATAGGTGGCAGCCCCCTTAATACAGAAGAGGTAATAAGAGATCTGGGGACCCAGGTAGATAGTAATCTCTCCTTTGACAATCATATTGCCAAAGTAGTTAGGAAATCCTTTGTTGTGGTCCATCTATTTACTAAAGGGTTTGCATCTATAAATAAAGAGGTTATAGTGCCCCTCTACTCGTCACTCATCAGACCCATTATAGAGTACAATGCCCCATTTGGGATGTACCTCTCAAGACACTTCCAACAGCTGGAAAGACCACAAAAGTACCTCAGCAAGAGGATTACTGGCCTCAAACATATGTCCTATGCAGCCCAACTGAAAAAAACTCTGGCTGTACTCAGTGGCATATCGCTTACTCAGAGGTGATTTCTGCCTGACTTACAAAGCCATGTCCAACTCAGAATTGATGGACATGCTCCACCTAAAGAAATCCAAGTCACTGCGAGTCACGTGCTCTAGTGAACTAAGCCTCATCACAACAATAAATAGAACATGCTGGACAGATAGATTCTTGTCACAGAGACTCCCCATACTTTGGAAGAAAATTTCAAATTACACCAGGCAGAGCCCCTCACTAACTCTATTCAAAAGAAACCTTGACGAGTGGATGGGTAACAGAAAATACACCCTTGGGATCACTTCATTGGCTCTGCTTGACAGAGGATCAGTTAATTAATCAATGTGGTGGTGAAAGCCGACAAACTCTGGCTAGGCTTATAAATGCCCTAGGGCAGATAGCTTAGTACCTACCTATGAACCTATAAACATTGTTAGATTCTGGTTGGTGGCAACACTTTTTTTTGGGGGGGGGTCATTGTTGGACTGTACACAGAATAAGACACATTCTACTTCTCTAATGCAGTGCTAGTTATGTGGCCTGCCTTATCCAATGGAAGCCTAAGGTTCTCAAAACACAGAAGATACACAGTACTATTGTTACTAAGTTTATCATGGCACTGAATTTGCAGTGTTCAGTTCAATGATTTAAGCATCTCAGATATAAGAAATGTATTTAAATAAATGAAGTAATGCAAAACTCTGCTGTATTTGTTTAATGTAAAATATTTTTCTCCCATTTAAATGCAGATTTGACTCCAGACAATTTCTGTCCAGCCTGCCAGCACACTGGAATGTGTTGTCTCATTAACTGAGCACTGACAAATGGGAATTTGGAGTTAGATGAAACAATCTCTACCCTTTGTAGCTTCAGTACACCATTGGGCAGATATAGATTTTTGAGACTACCATTTGGCATTTCATCATCTACATAAGTATTTCAGCATGTTGTACCTGATATGACTGAAGTCTTAGAATAATTTGTAGGTATTATAAATTACATTTTGGTCTCGGATAATACAGAATAAGAGCATGACATCAGATTAATTTGTTAGGTAGATTTAAAGTCAAGAGGTTTGAAATCAAGCATAGCAAAGAGTCAGACTAATCTTTCATATATGAAATGCATGGATCATCTTCTAGCTGTGAACAGGTTACTATAACATGCAAATAAGGCCATGCCAGTATAAGCATGTAAATTCCAAATGAAAGCTCTTATTTATGTGATTCTTAGCTATGGCACACATTTCTTTCAGTTCATATTGATCTTGTCAGATATAACTGTTCTCAAAGAAAGCTGCTTAAGCAAAATACATTTTTGAATTTGCAAGAAAATCAAGCTAGAAGATTTGGATTATGAAAGATAATTTTAATCAGTTCATCTACCTTTAACTGTTATGCTGCAACATCACTTATATAACTTCAGTCTTCAACACAAAAGGTGTACAGATACAAAGATAGATAGATAGCTAGATAGATATAAAATGGGGAAATTAGAATTTTTTTACACTGATTATGAGCCACGTTCTGTCTTAAGTCGAGGAACAGAGGCTCTACTTACCAGCATTACTGCACCTTATACTTGACAGCAGTACTGTCTGTGCAGCACCACTCTCTAGCCTCAATGCATGCTCCAAACAGGGGATATATAGACTGTATTTATATAGCATATATCACGGACAGAAGTAGGTCAAAAATTGGGTGCACAAGACCCAGGATAAAAAGTGCCCAATCCTGGTAGGCACACTGGTACCAGGACTGGAAAAAATGGCAGTGTAGAAAACTCAAAATATAGAAACATTCCTATAATGCGGCTAGTCCAGGCCCAGGGGGAGGATGGCCCCACTGTTGTAGAAGTAAGTGGCAGACCACAAAAAATTACAAAAACTGATAGGGCAGAGAAGACCCATAAAGACAATAGAGTGGAGTACTGAGAATAAGAAAGAAATGATGTATTGTTACTATTATGTAAAAAGCCTACAATGTCCAGGCATAAGATAAACAAAATAATTAAGAGAGAAATTAGAGGAAAGAAAAATACTTCCACAAGAAAAACTGTCAGAAGCTTCTAATGAAAAATTGCATTCATTAACACAACAGATTTGTGAAAAACAGTATATATATATATATATATATATATATATATATAAAGAAATTTTGATTTGTTTGGAAAAAGAAGCACCTGAAGAGGTGCAAAAATTTAAACAACAAAACCAAGAGATATTTGAAAAGTAGAAAAAAGAGATATGGACATGGGGAAGAAAAAGAGCTTTGATATGCTGCAATATTTATGCAAAGGAGAAAGCCATCTTAATCAATATAAAGAAGGCAGCCCCAAAGATATTCAAAGAGAAATAATGGCAAAGGCATCCAAATATGGAAAATTTCACAATGAAAAAATAATATCACAAAGATGGAACATAGAAATAAAATTAGTAAAGTAGAAGTTCAAAAAAATAGAAGCTGAAGTTATAGACAGGGGCAGCTTGTGCTATAGGACTACAGGACTGCAGCAGCCCCCCCAACACACACCTGTAGAAAGAAAGAAAAAAGAAACTACAAAATAATCAAAGCAAAGGACTGGTGTTTCAGGTAGAGAGACGTGTGGAGACTGCTTACCACAGTGGAGTGCGTGTGTGAAATGCTATATGGTAGTAGGTAGAGAATACTCATGCTTGAACCCTGTATTTTGGGTGCAGGTGGCAAGGTCCTCAATTACCTACCCACCACCATTTGTAAAAAAATGCAGAATTTTGCCTCATATTTGTTCTGTTCCTCATAAAATCTGGTTTCTGTATAAAATCTGTGGTTTCTGTATGTTTTTCCTTGCAAAGTCAGTAGTACAGGGGTGCACTGTTAGCATTGTTGCCTGACAGCTACAGGTTCTCTGGTTTGATTCTTGGCTGGGGTGCCTTCTGTGTGGAGTCTGCATGTCGTCCCATCTTACAAAGACATGTGTCTGAAGTGTTTCTCCCTGCTCTGCTGAAAATTGGTTTTTGTTCCAAGTCAGACTTTCCTGGTTAACAAATGTTAAATAAAAATAACAGGCATTTAAATTTCAGTCTTCATATTCTTCAGAAAGTACATGGTAACACAAAACCTTTTATTCTAGCAATTTTCTAAGTTTATAACATGGATATTTGAAATTTGTCCCTATTTTTGGGACTGTATTCCCCCATTATTGGCTTCGTCCAGGTTTTTTGTGCTAAGGTTGAGAGCTATGGTGAGAACTGAATTCACTGAATATGTTTGGGGGTTGTATTCCCCAATTATTGGCTTTGTCCAAGTGTTTTGTGCTAAGAGGTTGAGAGGTATGGTGAGAACTGAATTCATTAAATAATAGCCATTTAACTTTCAGTCTTCATTTTTTTTTAAGAAACAGCTTATGGCATAGTGGTATGTTGCTCTGACTGTAGGGCATAGGATCCTGTGTTGAAGACTTGGCAATGAAATGCATGGTGGTAACATAACATTTTATTCTCTCAACTTTCCAAGATTATACAGTGTTTAAAATGTGTCTCTGGATTTTGGGCTTTTATCTCCTTCTTCTTCCCAATAAAGTTTGGCTTTTTCCAGATTTCTTGTGCTGCAAAGTTGAGAGATACAGTTGAGTGTCGAGTGGATTTTACAAGGTGCTGAAAGCTTGAAGAGATGTTTAGTGCTGCTTATGCTGAGTTTACTTGCATTGTTAATAGCACAACAGGTAGTGTACTTGCTTTTGATGCTGAAAGCTTTTAGAGACGTTTAGTGCTGCTTATGCTGAGTTTAATTACATTGTTAATAGCATAACAGGCAGTGTACCTGCTTTCGATGCAGAAGGCTGTGGGTTCTACTCCCACAGTATGTAGATGCATTGCTGCTACTGTACTATGTCGTACTTTTAAAGGGGATGGATGCTGCAGTCCTGAGAATGTCCTCTTTGGTCGGAGGAACCTAGTAACTATAAACCTGTTATCAGTCTGCCATCCATTCCCTATTGCAATATTACTAGCTTTATATTTTTTTTAATATAATATAGGCAATTTATTCCTCAAGGGCAACAGGCACTTTATTTGTAGATGAAACAATGAAATAATAAAGTTGTTTGCTAGCAGCAACCTCTTCATTAGTTACAGATCTTTTTAATGTAGAATTATTTAGATAACTTTTACTTCTGCAGAGATTGTGCATATTTACTGATACTGGTGGACTGTAGAAGTTTGAGTAGACTTTTATGATGGAAATGTTCTCAATTGTGCAGTATTGTCATTATTGCTGCATGCATTTTGTTTAATTGTTTACTGGAAAAATGTTCAAATCAATAAATGTAAAACACCCAGTAACAACTGTACTGTATTATACAAGGAATATAATTTAATGCAATCAGGAAGGTACATCACAGAACACATGTATGTTTTGTGTTCAAGAGGCCTATCACTTGAAAAGAGCCCAAAGTTAATCTTTATCTGCCACTAGCTAAATGTATTTTCTTTGAATGTGGGTTTCAGTGCTGTTTCAATGAATGTGAATTTCAAGGGCAGAGAAGTTTTAATGCTAAGTCTGTTTTCATTGTGAGACTGCATTGCTTTGTTTAGCAGATGCCTTAGTGTTTGTGCTGTAAAATGCAAAAGAAAACTTTCAAATGAAGTTCAAATCATCGTAGAAAGAAAGCAGTATGCACATCAGTGTTTATGGTAAATGGGGTGAAATAGCCAAGTAATGGTTCATTGGAATGGCTGCAGGGAGGAGGCTCCATTCGACCACAATTTTGTAAGGGGGAAGGGCAGCAAACTCAGACAGCACTGGCTGAAATATACCTGTCAACTGGCCAGATTTTTACAGAATGAATAGATTTTTGCTTCTTATTTTTGGTTTGTTCCTCATAAAATTTGTGGTTTTCTAGCAAATCATTTAGAAATTAAGTCACTAAATGACAGACACTGAGTTTCAGATTTTATAACCTTTAAAAAATACATGCTAACGCAAGACCTGTTATTCGATCAACTGTCTCAGTTTATACAAGAGCAATTTTTAGTACTGTTTATATGTTCTCCCCAATATATTTGGCCTTGTCCGGATTTCCTGCATTAACAGGTTGAGAGGTACATGCAAATAAATTGCTTTATAGAATTAGGCATATCCAATCCTCTCAAAGGTACCCGATCTTGGCTCAAAATGTTGCTCTTCCCCTAATAATCCCTCCACAAAATGGAAATTTTGGAAGAAAACGTGGAGGGTTTACAATTAATAATTGTAATAATCAGTTATAGATTATTTTTATTTCTGAAATGCATGTAGATTCTTTTATTTTGTCAGCTGCTCAAGTTAACAGTACTAATATTAAAAAAGTGTCCCTTCTTTGACAGGTGCCCAGCTATATTGTGTGGCTATTTTATATTTTTGCATCACAGTTTGGGCCCATTTTTCATAAAATTGTGTTTTTTTTGGCAAATTAGTGGCAAATTATTAAAGACTGAAGTTAGAAAATAATGACAGACATTTGAGTTTCAGATTTCATATTCTTCAGAAAATTCATGCTAATGCAAGACCTACTATTCTATTATCTTTATAAGTTTATAAGAGCAATATTTAAAAATTGTCCTTATTTTTGGGCTTTTGTCCCACTTCTATGTATGGCTTTGTCTAGATTTCTTGCTCTGAGGTTGAGAGGTATGACAAATATGTCAGGACCATCACAGTCAGCCAGAGGCATTTCAAATTGTGACATACTTGTTGCACCCCACTCCCCCATGTAGTGACTCTGGATGTGTCCAAGCAAGGCAAGGAGCAGTTATGCAGTATAAATGTGCAAAGTATCTCCCCATCCAAGCTAGACACATTGGTTTTTCATCTGTCCTTGATTTTGCAGAATGTTTGTCATATTTTTATACTGGTGACTTATGCTTATTATTATACAGAAAGTGCCTGTTGCTCTGTGTTTAAGGAGCAATGCTTTAATGACCGTCGGGTAAGCTTGTCTGAGATTGTAAGATGCAAGTAAGCTTTAATTAGCATACTGTTAAAGAATTGCCAGCATTGAAAACCTTTATGTTATTGTCATGCAGAGAATATTTGCATAACTAGATAACGTATAAGCCTTGGGTATTGAATGCATATGATAGTATTGGTAATAAAGGACAGGATTGCATTATTTTAAGAAGCTCATTACATTTGTTGGAGACTTGCAGTCATCTTTGCAGGCTTTACCTGTAAACTAAACAGAATGCCAATCTATCTTGTGTGGTCCATAACCTGTGCAGTAATCCTTTAAGCAATGTATCTTGAGCTTGTTTCTTATTTGCTTTTCATTTTTACTTTGATCATGTTTTCCCCATGAAAAAGTAGATAATTGTTGCCAGGCAGCAGGTCTTTTTTGGATAAGAAACATTTTTGCAAGTGGGGGTATCACAGAGATTGCTACATTCAGCATGTTACTTGGTACTTTAATAATGCTGAATAAAAATTATAATTAAAACTGCAGTGCAAGGAGAAGTGGTTTGAGTTGAGTGTTGCTTGCTTTTTTATACTTGATTTTGACTGGCATTCCAGCAATGTATTTAAAAAGTAATTTTTTTTTTCATGCCTAACAACCTTTTTGTTTCCATCTAGATATTAAGTTGTCATGCAGCCAATGCATTGAAATATTTTTTTTTTCTTCTATACTTCATTTTGTCTTGATTAGGCTCTCATAATTATGGTTTGACAGCCAGGGCAGTATATTTAATTAAAGTTACAGTTTTTGTGGTTTTGAACATAGCCCCACCCCTTTCTGGTTGGCCACACCCCTTCCAATTGACCCCACCCATTCAGCTGTCTCCTACAGCCCCACTTTGATTTGAAGTCATCAGCTGCCACTGGTTATAGAGTGCCTGGAAAATGAAGGATTTGATGTAGAAGGTCTAAGACAGGTTACTTCACAGCATGATGGAATCAGTCCCCAAAGTAAGGAGAAACAGTAAGATCAGGAAACATCTGAGGAAGAAATGTAGACATGGGGGAAAAAAGAGATGTAGTATGGTGTAATATTTATGCAAAGGAGAAAACAAAACTAACCAATATAAAAAGAGTAGCACTAAAGATATTTGAAGAGAAATACATGCAAAGGAATCCACAAATGGAAAACTTCACAATACAAAAAATAAGAAGACAAAGAGGGATAGTAGAAATGGCGATTAGTAATGGAGAAGTTAAAGAAATAGAAATTGAGGTTATGGGGTACCTGTGAAATGAAGGAGTCAGTGTAGAAAATCTAATTTAGAATGTACCACAAAAGGATAGAGCAATGGATATCCAAATTAAAGGGAAACCAGTGGAACAGGAAGCAACTGGTCAGGTGCCATATGAAGATAATTTGTAGTGTTCCACAGGAAACCAGTATAAAGGTTCACTTAAAGCTAGACAGCAAGGGAAGGAACAGGAAACTGTGGAAACTCTGATGCAGTCAATGTTGAGGAGTGATAAGCCAGTGCGTTCTCATAAGACAGAGCAATGGGTGGTACAGGATGAAATTGAAGAGAATGTGCCACAAGAAGATGCTATAGAACCTTCTACAGAATGCCCACAGGAAATGGAAAACAAGGGATGTGCCCTCAGCTTAGAAGAAAATGAGCTAAGAGTTGCTTGATTTAATAGACATAGACAGATGTATCAAGATCAATGAAAGAAATAGACTGCAGAAGGTTAATAAAACCCAAAAAGTCAGAAGTCTGATAAAACAAATGAACATAGTAATTAGGACTGTTCAGAGATCCATGCGATATAACATAAGTAAACAGGATATATTATTGTGCAGCTAAATCAATAACTGATAAAGTTCTACCACAAGAGCACAGGGTAGAGAGGGACAGGAAGGGGAGAAATCAAATACCGTCATGGAAACATCAAATAGAGAAAACTATAAAGCAGTTAAGATGAGAAGTGTCACTGTTAGAAGACAATGGAAGTGGGAACAGATCAGCAGAAATACTAAGAAAGATAGCTGTGATAAAAGCAATGCACAGTATTAGAACAGACCAGGATCTATCATGCACTATCGCAAACAACAAACTAAAATTTCAGCACTGGCAGAAAAACTTAGAAGATACAAAGATGAATATAAAGGAAAAGTAGAAAATAAGCAATTTATTGGTGACCCAAAAAGTTTTACAGAGAATTGGGAAACAAGGTAAAAGGAACTGAAAGACCACCAAAAAAAGATGAAATAGATACATTTTGGAGAAGTATCTATGAAGATCCTGTGGAACATAACAAAGATGCTAAATGGATAAAAGAAGTTAAAGAAAGAATAAGAAGTTTAAGGAGGTACTGGATATGAAATGGGATGAAGTAATGGCCAAAGAGATTGACATAAAGTTAAGAAAAACCCCTAAATGGAAAACCCCATGCCCAGATGCAGTACCTAACTTTTGGCTAAAAGTATTAACATCTTTGCGTGAGGATTTAGGCATGAGTAAGAGCTATTTATATGCGCACCCTGAACAGACACCAACCTGGCTAACAAGAGGAAAAATAATGCTCCTACTTAAGAGCGGACCTGCAAGCTACCCTGAAAATTCTAGACCAATAACTAGCCTTCTGATGATGTATAAACTGCACATGGGAATTGATGCCGACACAGTTTATATTCATTTAGAAGAAAACTCAGTTATGACAGTAGAACTGAAGGGCAATAAAAGAAAGTCATATAGAACAAAGGATCGTTTGTTGTTAAATAAAGTCATAGTGGAAAAAATGTAAAAGGGGAGGAATTTAAATATGCTACGGATTGACTACAATAAAGCATTTGATAGTATCCCACATTCATGGATAAAAGAGTGCTTAAAAATGTATAAGATACATCCTGCACTGAGCATGAAACAGTGGCAGACCACTTTGCAATTAAGCCATGATAAGGAACAAATTATTATCCCAGGGTTAAAACTTCAAAGAGGGATATTCCAGGGTATCTGTGTCACCGCTGCTATTCTGCCTTGCCCTTAACCCATTCAGCTGTATACTTAACAGCTTAGGCCATGGCTATAATTTGGCTCCTAGAAAACAACAAAGTGTAAAGACTTTTCATCTTCTCTTTGTTGATGATTTAAAACTGTATAGTTCATCAGATGATTTATAGCAGGAAAACTGCAACACCAGGAAAACAACAGTTTGGGACAAGAATGTGATATAAAAGAACTTGAGCAAGGAGTGTATAAATATTTGGGAATTGATGAAGGATCAACAATAAAACATTAACAAATACGAATAAAACTCAGTAAGGAATATTTCAGAAGACTTAAATTAATCCTGAAAACAGCACTGACATCTAGGAACAAAATCCAAGCTATAAACCAATCTGCTCTTCCTGTCTTAACTTATGGTTTTGGACTGGACCCAAAACATGTTGGATAGATTAGATAGGAAAACAAGAAGGATGCTTCATGCTCACCAAATGATTTATAAAAATCAGTGCATACAGAGATTATATATTCTCCGTTCCACAGGAGGCATGGGCCTCCTTTAAATTGATTACATTTATAGCTCTGCAATTGTGGGACTCCACACATATCTGCTGACCTCACAAGACCCAAACATAGTGAAAGTTTTGAAACATGAGGAGAGTAAATCTAAGATGACTTCTCTGCTTAATCTAGCAGAAGCATATTGCCGTCAAGCAGGAATGGAAATAAAACCAGAAGTAGATAAAAATCAGGTAGCAACTGAATGTGCCAAAAAAACAAAAGAAAGAATATAAGGTGAAAGACCAGATGACAAGGCAAGACATGTGGAAAATACATAAATATAGTGCTGAGTTTAGAAAACTTCTGGAAGAAACTCATTTTATCAGGAATGAATGCAGGAATAGTTAAGCAGAGGCAAACTCAAACCAAGAGATGAAAGGTTAATATTGGCGGCACAAGATAGTGGGCTACGTACACTTTGGTTTACAAAGTCCATTGAACATGTGGGAGAAATAGCCAAATGTAGGTTTTGCAAACCAGAACTGTAAACAGTTGCAGACCTCATTACTGGCTGCAACATACTAATAGCAGAAGGACTGTATACTGAAAGGCATAATAATGTGGCAAGACTTTTGCACTAGGGATTGTGCAATCATTATGGTATTGAAGTGGCTGAAAAACACTGGAAGCATGAGCCACCAAACATCATAGAAAATGATGAAGTCTATATCACATGGGATTATCCATTACCAACAATTCAAAAGATAGATGCTAGAAAACTGTATACAGTGGTCCAAGAAAAGAAGACAAAAGTAGCATTCCTCATTGAAATCGCCACACCCAGTGACTAGTGTCCTGTGTACAGAGGGACACAAAGTTATAAAATATCAGGATTTTGCAAGAAGAAATGACAGCAATGTGGAAGAAATTACCCAGATAGTTCCAATAGTAGAAGGAGCAATGGGTCTTTTAGAAAAATAATCTACAATCATATTTAGATATGCTACCAATACATGTAACTCCATATGAATTACAGAAAGTCATTACTGGGCACATTGCGGATGCTGAGAAGAGCACTTTTGGTTGACATCAAAGAGTGAAACAATACTAATTTCATGAACATTAATGGTGAACTTTGTACTTTGACTTTGGAATGTGGTCCATAAGAAACCCAAAAGATTTGGAGAAATTAAAAAAGGAGTTTTTCAGATGTTAGACCACAGGCTGTCTAAATTACAGAAAACATCATAATTTACGTATGGTAATGCAGCCAGTGTGATGAGTTCAATAACAGATCTTGAATCACGTTGAGAAGGCTCTGCTATGTCATGACTGACAAATCTGACCAGGAAAATGTGTATAACTCACTGAACAAAATTAACGGGTAACCTAAAATATTGACCTAAGTGCAGTCATCTTTCTCTTATCTTTGTAGAGATGAGGTTAATATAAATTAATAAATACAATTAATTACCACTGATTTATTAATATAGGATGCACAGTGAAATGCTTGCTGAGCCTACAGCATTTATGTGTTATTGTGTTTTCTTTTTATTGAGGTGTATATACATTCTCTCTTACAAGAAAATCTGTTTTCTGAGTGAAAATTATGAAACCAATAAATCTTGATCTGCTCAAAGGTATTAAGTAAGTAAGTAAGAAAAAACAATGACAGGGAAGAATGCAAGGTTTGGATGATAAACCAAGAGGACATACCTAGTCGTAATGGATTGCAATTATTGGCTTCTGTCACCTGTCTTACATATGACAGCCTATTGTACCAGGAGCTCAAATATCTTCCAGAGGTGAGCATCCCAAGAGGAGTAATGCAGGTGTTACATCCTGGGAAGCAAGCTTTTCATGCATATTCAGGTTGAGAATTATCTGCATGTAAATTCAAACAAACTGCTGAGAGTGTTAATAAACGTAGCCCACTGTGACACCAGTGATTTCTGACTGTAAAGAATGCACTACAGGTTTCAAAGCATGTGGACCCTAATGCTACAGGTCAGTGGTTCTGTTCCCAGTGATTAGTAATAAGGTCAGTGACGTCCAGCCAGGAAAAATAAAAAGAATTTTAACAACTAATGAAGTCTTATTTTTCTCCCAATAGACACTGCTTACAAAGCAGTCCTTCCACAGAATTTGCTTGCATCAGCCTCATCAAAGTAATGATGGTATTCTCTTGATGTACCTTCTTTTCCAAAAAAAAAAACAGTCTGTTTCTCTCGTTCTCTCCAAGTCATCCTGTTACTATGTGTCACTCTTTTCAGTAATTTAAGGCACATTTGTTAAGCTTCTTGAAACTGCATTCATACAACTCCTGGTACAAACTTCATTCATATGTACATGCTCCATTTGGCAAATGACTCATAGTACTCATCTTCATGAAGAGACAGCATCCTTGTAAGAGATAAAAAACTAAGGTCACACAAACAGTGGAAGCAACATGTAAAGAAAATCTAGATTGGAGATACAATTTAATTCTTCCCTGAGCTTGAAAATTCAGGCAGTGAAGCATTAGCCCCAAAAATACAGCATGGCCATGTTAGCATGTGTATCTGCTTTCCCGGGTTATAATATACCATTCTGTAGGGATAATCAGAACATGCTCCAAAAATTTGTTTTAAAAACACTAGTAATTTGCTCACTGTGGATATATTAATATTCAAAAATGAATATGTATGAAATGCAGTTTGCCGTGCAATTAATTAAGACTTCTCATAAATCAGTTAACTGTACTTCCATGAATTAATTATATTCTGCATACTAATTAAATTAAATGCTCTCATAAAAAGTTTAAATAGCTCAACAATTAAGAAATTCATCTCTTCTTCTATCTGTGACAATAAAAGTGGTTTTAAAATCATTGGACATTGTGAAGTGCTTAATTTTTAAGCCCCAAATCTTTTAGTCTGTTACATGGGTTCCTGCTTTCTCTTTCCTTCATAGGTGCACACGCACCTTGTCAGTGCCCATGTAATGCAAGTGATGAGCCTACTGACTATATGGAGCAGTAAATTAGAATGACACTAGGCTAGTCATGCATTCAAAAGTAATTCATCACTTTCTTCATTAATTCTAAATCTCTGTTTGTACTGGTAGCTTGTGATATAGCACAAGTAATGCCAGTGTACACATATGGACAAATATATGCATTTACACTATCTGTCTCTCTCTCTATATACATATGTGTGTGTGTGTGTGTGTGTGTGTGTGTGTGTGTGTGTGTGTGTGTGTGTGTGTGTGTGTGTGTGTATGTATGCATAGATATATATATATCTGTATCTATATATATATATATATATATATATACACACACACACACACACACACACACACACACACACACACACACACACACACACACACACAATCACACACACACACACACAATCACACACACACAAATGTGTGTACTTCAAAAGATCAAAGACCCATAACATTGACTTTCCTAAGGTCGAAACCAAAATGACAAAACTCCAAGTAACTGAAAGCTTAAAACCATGAAAGACGGAACATCGAACTGTACAAGTGAGAAGAAGTCTGACCTTCACTTAAAGGCACAGTTCTACAATTAAAGACTGATGACAGCAAATAATTATCAGTAGTTTAAAACAGAGCTCATGGTATAGTGAGGATCGGGAAATTTACCCTTTTCTCACTGTAGTGTGATCTCAGAAATGATATATATAATTTAGGGTGTGTGTGAGGGGTGCAGCCTCCCACATGGGGGCGTGAAGGAGAAGCCAGGGATAGTTATTTGCTGTCGGCAGTCTCTAATTGTAGAACTGTACGTTTATGATCAGACTTCTGCTCACTTGTCAAGTTTGATGTTCGGAGTTTTGTGGTTTTAAGCTTTCGGTTATCTGGAGTTTTGTTGCTTTGGTCTCAGTCTTATGAAAGTCAATGAGATGGGTCTTCAATCTTTTGAAGTAAGCCCATAAACATATATATATATATATATATATATATATATATATGTGTGTGTGTGTGTGTGTGTGTGTGTGTGTGCGTGCATGCGTGCACTTGTCTAGGTTGGAGAGTATGTGTGCATACTTCCTCTGCACAGCTACATAGAACTAACAAAAATGTGTACTTTTATGAAATAATGTGACTCTGTGATGCATAAATAAGTAAAAACATATTTCCCTGCACATGAAACCTTATCATTTGATGCATTTTATCTTATATTTGGGTCTATATCACATCAACAAATTCTTAATTTATTGAATACCTAATCATCGAACTACATATTCAGTGAATGACCTAATCATCGAAGTGGAATTCACAGAAAGATTTTACTTTGTCAACACCCATGCACCCTCCACACCTCATGCAAATGAAATATACCAGCTTCAAGAATGCACTACAATAAGCAATGGGTAAATCACGGCCAGTCAGCATATCGATCACACAATGTTTTTTTTTCCAGGATAGCCAAGTAAAATATTTAAATGAATTCCACTTCGATGATTAGGTCATTTGCTGAATAGGCAGTCTGACAATTAGGTTTTGATGATTAGGTATTTGATAAATTAAGAGTCTGATGATGTGATATAGACCCTTATATTCAAATATAAGTGTGCCCCAGGCCATAGGCTATGCAGAATGACATAGTGAGTGCATTTAGGTTCTTGTTACTGTTATTTTATTGTTATTTATATACTTCAAACATTATTTACTACACCAGTTTTTGAGTACTATGACAATTACAATGTCTTTATTTGATGAATGTGTTCTTGCCATTTCTGTTCATGAATTTCCCAACCTGCTAGTTTACTTTTCTTAAGTTTCAACTCACATTATATAACAACTGTGTCATGTTTTATATTAAGGAGAATGCTGCAAGTCAATAACCCATTAAACAACAATGTAGGTAGTGAAGAAATAAGATTGGAATACCTGAAGAACGAAACTGTGATGGCACTGTATCAGTATCCTGGTTTCACAGTGGGCTGCATTTACCAGTAAACTTCATACACACTGGATATAAAACCGTTAATCACTATGTTGTACTGTGCTCCCTTCCTTTCTTATCTGATGTTAATACTATATTTTATGTCACATCTAATGAAATGTAGTCTTAAAAGGCCATATCCAGATGTTTAAAAATAAATATCGTCTAAGTCATTCATTTGTAAAACCACTGACGTTCTTTGGTACCAGATACACCAAAAAATTGTAAGTCACCAGGAGGATTAACCAGCATCTCGCTTTTTTTTTTTTGGACCACAGCAATTAGTACAACATGCACCATATTGTCGTTGAATGTTTATAATGGTATACGAGAACTTTAAATTAAATTTAGAGGATGTGAGACATGTACATGCCTGCAGCACCGAACCTCACAACACTACTAGACAGGTGTTATTTCCTCAAAAACACTTATCCTGTAGGGACTTATTGATCACTTCACACTGTAAGAAAATATTGCATGTAATCATATAAAAAGACAATATTAACTATGCAAGTTAAGAACTCTGTTATTCTTACAAAGCAGTTTATCATGTGTCAGAGACAGAGCAATTCAGCTTTATCAGGGGAAATTTGGGATGCTTTCTTTTTCCCTTAATTAAAAATGTTATTCATAAGCTCTTCACACAATTCATAAGTAACTGAACTCTTCTGTTTCCTCTGTATTGTTTTCATCCGTAACTATGACATCTTAGCAGTCAAAGAAAATAACTTTAAAAATAATACATAGCAACACATTAGCATTCTTTAATCAAACTTAATTATGTTTGATTTCACAGAATATCAATTATTTTGGACAATATTTGTGTCTGTTCCTCATAAAATGTGTGGTTTTCTGAAAATACTTCAGATTCACAGTCATTAAATAATAGCCAATATTTTACTTTCAGACTTCATATCCCTCAGAAAATAGATTTCCATGGAAAAACTACTATTTGAGTAATTTGCACAGTGCAACCTTTAAAACCTGTTACTGATTTTGTTTCTTTGACCCTCACTACTTTCTGACTTTGTTCATAATTCTTTTTCTAAGAGGCTGAGGACTACGAATCAAACAGAAAACAATATTAGCTTCAATAATAAAAATCATGATTTATTAAAAGCTCATTTAGAGGTTGCTTAAAGTTCTCTTTTTTAACTTTAGGGAAACTTTCAAGCAAACCTAATCAAAGCTTTTGAGTATTTTGTTGACTTTTGTATAAGTAAATAGTGAAATTGCAAGTAAATAGAGAGATGTTCTGTACTATGGTAACTTGAATCTGTTCTTCAATATACATGTTAATTAGTTGGCCTTATTGATTGTATGTCATTGCAGACAAAAATCTGCATAATGTTATGTAAAAGGAAAACTAAATTGTGACTTTACTGCTTTACTTAAGACAATAATCCCGCAGGTGACATTTTGTTGCAGCTGTTTATTGAAAATTAGAAATCATTTGCTTGATGTTTCTTTTTTAACAGCTTTGCAATGTTTACCTTCAGGGAACATCATTTCTTGCATTTTAATATTTAATATTTTATTTCACTCCATTGACAGTGCCATATGGTCCAGCAGAATCTAAATCTCAAATACTATTCAAAACTTAAACCTTTAATAATGAAAAGTACCCACAGGGTACTATTTCAGGAAAGTAAAGTTTTTCCTTTACAAGCTTATATACAAAAATAACCTTCACTCACACATGTTCAAGGAGCACTTCAAACAGACAGAGAAGGAGAGAGAGAGAGAGAGAGAGAGAGAGAGAGAGAGAGATGGTTTGTTTTTTACTTCTCAAGTTTCTTAACTGATTTAAAGTTATCTAGAAACTACAAATAGGTCATTACTGACTTTTATAAATGCCAAACCTGCCAAAGACAAGTCTTGCTCTTTTGAATAATAAATATTTTGTTTATGCAACTATGTCCATATCTAAATAAAAATGTGAAATTAGTACAGGAATACATTATGAGTCCAGTCTGTTTGTTAGCATTCTGTGTGTGTTCCTGGCAATAGATAAAATTATACACCCTAACACCATCTCTGAAAAGATTATACTAGTTTGTTTCCAAGTAAGCACTGATTGTAGAGTTGGCAACAATGGTACCTACCACCTTTGATAGCTCAGATCTGACTTACCAATATATTGTTGTATAACCTAAATGGAAATAATTTAGAAGAGGAGAAATATATTTGTATTACTGCTTCCAGAGTCTTTACTCTGAATTCCATCAGCTCTGAATCCTGTAATGAGGTACTGTGTTTTTGTACACCAACATGCTAGCCAGTCCACTCTGCTCTACAGAGTATCACATGGAAGGATTTCCAGAGATCAAACCTAGATGGCTGTTATGTCATTGTCTCTTCGCACATTCAAAAGCTGTAACTTCCAGTACAGGAAACAATAAGACAATGAGCAGCTTATTCATGCCATCTCTGCGGCAAAGAGGGATGAAACTGTGACTCACAGGATTTGGGTTCAGTAAACATCCCAAGCACTGCAAGAGCTAACCAGGAGGGGTGGGAATGAAAGGTCGGTACTGCCTCACCCATGCCTGGGAGATAGACTGCTCCCCTGTGATACTGAATCTCATGATGGAATGGGAGAACCATCATACAGGAAGATTGTTTGACTCTGACAAATTGTGATAATCAGTAGTTTTCTGTGAAGAACATTTTGGAGTAGACACAACCCCATAAAAAGAGAAGACATGACAAAGTGCACAGACTAAGGCTCCCTACTGAAATGTCAACACTTGTAACACTGAGTGCCAATGCATCAAAAAAAAAAAAATAAAAACAAAAAAAATCAGGAAGAAGAGACTACCTCTTCCCTTTTAAACTTTTTTTTTTTTTGCACAGGGCAAGCCTACCCTGCACCCTTCCTAATCCCTCCCCTGAAGAATTGTACATAAATACTGTGACAGCACAGTGCATCAGAGAAAAGGAAATATTCAGGAAAATGGCAATCAGAGACTTGGTATATGTAAGTTATTTTTTTAGCTAGTCAGTCTACATATAACAGAATTTGCTAATGAGGGTCCTGTCCTTTCAAATGGTTACCACAGAATTAAGCCATTACTGTATCTGGATGACAGTGTCTTCTGACTGGCCTTCATTCCAAGGGGGAATGATTAGGATAATAAAACAGTGGTAGGCTATGGGGACAAAAAGGATAAGAAGACTGATCACATTTACTTGTGCACACACACACACACACACACACACGCACACACACGCACACACACACGCACGGGTGCACGAGCACATACACACACGCACGCACACACACACACATGCACACACGGCACGCACATGCACGCACATACACACACACGCACACACACATGTGCACGCGCAAACATGCACACACATACACGCACACACGGGTGCGAGCGCGTGCACATACGCACACATGCACACACACACACACACACACACACACACACACACACACACACACACACACACACACACACACATGCACAAGCACACACAGATAGATATTATTTCAGTTCATAAGTCTGACCAGCTTCATAGCTTCATGTGCAAAGCCCTGGAAAGACTTACCATGGAATTAATCAGTCAGGACGTAGGGAACCTCCAAATACTGAACCCATCTCAGTTTGGATTCTTCAAAGGCAGGTCATGCTTACTCAACTTGGTACATTTTTTGAAAATGTCACCAAAGAAATCGAAGGAAAAATGGTACACACTGCATACTTGACATGGACAAAGCTTTCGACACAATGCCTCACTCAAGCATAGTAGAAAACCTAAGTAAACTGGAAATAAGCCCCCACATCACCCACTAGATTGCCAACTGGCTCACAGAAAGGATGCAGATAATCAAAACAGAGGAAGTTACCTCCACAACGAGACCAGTCAGCAGTTGAGTCCCTCAGTTTTCTGTTCTGGGACCTCTCCTGCTTGGAATTAAAAGCCAATACCAAAGGGCTCGAGCTCTGGCACAGTAAATGAATCACCAAATAAATTAGCCATCCTGCAGGAAGATTTGTCTCAAATTAATAACTGGTGTCAAAATCACGGTCTGAAACTAAATTCCAAAAATATGTATTACTGTATCTTTTGACAGGTCATCTACTCCAGGGAACTACCAAACTGGCAATATGCCACTAAGAGTCAGCTCAGTTGTTTGGTTCATAGGTTCATAGATAGGTACTAGACTATTGGCCCTAGGGCCTATATAATCCTAGCCAAAAAGGTATCCTGGCTTTTACCAATGAAGAAAATTATTTTCCTGTGCCCCTGTCGAGCAGAGCCACAGAAGTGATCTCCGGGGTGAATTTCCTATTTCCCATCCAATCATCAAGATTTTTCTTGAAGAGTGCTAATGAGGAGCTTTGTTTGATATAGATAGGTAGTTTTCTCCAGAGTATGGAAAGTCTCTGGGGCAGGAATCTATCTCTCCAGCATATTCTGTTTATTGTGGTGACAAGGTTTACGTCCCTAGAGCATGTAGCTTGGAGGGATTGGGATTTCTCTAAGCAGAGCATGTCCAACAGCTCTGGGGTTGACATTGCTTTGTATGTTAGGCAGAGATTGCCTCTGAGTAGGCGATATGCGATGGAGTATAGCTGGAGTTTTTTGAGACGGTCTGTGGAGGGCATCTGTTTGAGGCAGGTATTCCTCTTAGTGAGGTATTTCTGCGGCCTTTCCAGTTGTTGTAGATGTCTTGTGAGGTACATACCAAAAGGGGCATTGTACTCTATAATGGGTCTAATGAGTGACAAGTAGAGGGGAACAATGATCTCTTTCTTCCTAGATGAGAAACATTTTGTGATGATGTGTGCCATGTAGAAAGATTTCCTGACTACTGTGGCGATGTGATTATCAAAAGAAAGACTACCTATGTCCCAAGGTCTCTTACCACACTTTCGGTGTTAAGTAGACTACCACCTATGTGGTAGCTCATGGATACAGGGTTTTTACCAAAGGGGATGACAATGCACTTTTTGGCATTGAGCTTGAGGCCATGGCTTTGACACCAGGCATCTATCTCAGTGAGGCCCTTTTGTAGGATGTCCACTTTGTTAAGAGTTTCGATTATGGCTCCTAGTTTGCAGTCATCCATGAACTTTGTTAGCCAAAGACCTTCTGTGTTAGCCTGTACTTCAGAAATGTAGATACCAAACAGGAGGGGACCCAGGACTGAACCCTGTGGTACTCCACTTGTCACTGGTTTGAAGTCAGATTTGCAGTCTGCTACTTTCACAGTGTGGGTTCTGTCAGTGAGCCAGTTGGCAACCCATCTTATTGCATAGGGATTTATACCTAGTTTAGTGAGTTTATCTATAATTCCAGAGTGGGGGGTGGTGTCAAAAGCCTTGGTGAGATCTAGATAGGCTGTGTGAACCACCTTACCCTTGTCTACGGCTTTGGTGACTGCTTCAAAGAATTCTATCAGGTTTAGGAGACGTGATCTGCCTTTTACAAACCCGAACTGGGTGGAGTCCAGAGTCTGGAGATTACCAATGTCTTTGTTTATAAGTTCCATGGCCTTGCAGACCAGGCTTGTTAGTCTAATGGGCTGGTAGTTCCTGGAGTCCGTGGTGGCTCCTCCTTTGTTGAGTGGGATAACCATCACTGTGCACCATTCAGTGATGATTATGATTGAACATGGTGACTAGGTGAGGTACCAGTTCATTCTGTAGTTTATGTAGAATGCAGTCTGGGATGTTGTCAGGTCCTATGGATGCTGTGTTCTTGGCTTTGGAGAGTGTAGTTTTTACCTGTTCAGCCATGATTGCAGGAACTTTGCATTCTTCCGGTATAGAGATAGGCCCTTTAGGGGCTGAGAGGGGCATAAAGTTAACAGTGAACCTATCTGCCAGGTTGTTGGCAATATCAGTTGGTTCTGTATATTTAGTGTTATTATGCTGTAGCTCAGAGGAGATCTGAGTGTTGCCATTGAGACTCTTGATGCAGCTATAAAATGCTTTCTGGTTGTCTTTAGAATCATTGGCGATTTTGTTTTCGTAACTAGCTTTGGAGGATTTTATGAGGGATCTCAGCTTCTAACTGAGGCTGACCAGGGAGTTCCTCCAATCATGAGATTTTACTCTTTTTTGCAGCAGTTTCTTTCTTCTGTTGTACAGTTTGTTTATGGCAGGGGACCACCAGATTGGCTTCCATTTTTTGGAGGATAGCATCTTGGTTCTGTTAGGGACAGCACGATCCATTCACTCATGTAAGTGCTTATAAAGTGAACTTGTGTAGGATTCAGCAGTCGTACCTCTACTGTCCATCTGCATGGGTGCTGTGAAGTTTGTCACTTCTGTCTTAAGAAGTGTGACGCTGGCTTTGGAGAAATTTTTTACGGTGGTTTCCCTAATGCGGGGTTAGGGCGGGATGTGGATGTCTAGGGTGATTAACTTGTGGTCAGATCTGACCAACGAGGAATTGACCTCTGGTGTGGAACACTGGTCACCCATGATGGTAATGACCAAGTCTAGGATATTGCTAGCCCTGGTGGGGGTGTATATAAGTTGATCCAAGGCACTGGAATTTATGAATTCCAGAAAATGTTGAGCAAAAGAGTTGGTACATGAGTAGTTTTCCCAGTTAATGGGGCAGTTGAAATTACCCATTATTAAGGTGTTGGGTTGTACCCTAATATTTTCTAGTGTATCAAGAAATGAGGAGTGGGAATACTGGGGCATGGTGGGGGAACTCATGTGACAGTGACCTAGCTTTTGACCAACATGTGCCTATTGTCACAAGAAAGTCATTCTATATTGCACTGGTTATAAATAAAGATCTAGGGAAATCATTGTCCCCCTTTACTCAGTCCTCATTAGGTCATTCACTAAATATAATGCTCCCTTTGCAATGTATCTGTTGAGATACATGCAGCAACTTAAATGCTCACAGAGACAACTTACTAAAAGGATACAAGGCCTAAACAACCTGTCCTACATAGACCGAGTCAAAAGTCTTATCAATGTACTCAGTATCCTACAGGCTGATAAGAGGTGACTTGTGTCTGGCATACAAGGCATCTTCTAACCTACTTCCTGATGGATTTACTGCACATTAACAAGTCAAATGACATGAGAAATACTCAGTCCAGGCATCTAAACCTCTTCTGCAACATTAACAGAATGGTTTGGAGGGGCAGATATATTTTGTAGAGAATACCACTGCTGTAGAACTGACTCCCCAGCCATATAAAACAGTATATCTCTGTTCATTTTCAAACACAGCTTGAATCTGTGGATTGGAAACAGAAATTTTACCCCAGGACTGCCGCTGTACTACTGATGGACAGAGGCACCTCTGAAATGCTTTATCCCATGTGTAGGGCCCCTCAAATTATTTATTGTATGATCCCAATTATTCTCATTAGGGGCAATTTTCAGTTATTGACTATGGGATGGATAAGGCCAGTCTATGACCAAATGGGATAAGGTATTACAAACACAAAAAGGGAAACTGGCTATGCTGAAAATGGCACGCAATGCCAGCTAACTATTACTTAGCTATGAACCTATGATCTGTAATGTGTGTGTATATATATATATATATATATATATATATATATATATATATATATATATATATATATGTGTGTGTGTGTGTGTGTGTTTATCTATCTATCTATATATATATAATATGTGTGTGTGTGTGTGTGTGTGTGTGTATATATATATATATATATATATATATATATATATATATATATATTTATATTGATATAAAATCTACCCATGGATTAGTGCTAATAGTGCACGGAGCGGATCGTGCCCGTGCAGCACAGCAGCACACCTTGCATACTCATGAATGTGAGCTGCTGTACAACCTGCACTGGCATGATCTGAGAAAGAGTGCACGGGGCATGTCCGAGCATTGCTTGCACAGTAAGCACGCCTCCTGCACTCAGGAAGTGCTGTATGGTACTTTGAAAACAAAAGCTGTCTAAGTGGACACTGTCAGCATACCCTCAACTGAACAGATATCTGCAGAATGTCCAGATTTGTGCCTCATATGTCAAGTGTGTTCCTCTTACTGTCCTGGGAAAAAGTTGAGGCTTGAAGTCATTATATAACGACAAATATTTGACTGTAAGAATCCACATCCTATTATTCATCAACTTCCTAAGCTTGTAAGAACAATACTTAAAGTCTGTCAAAACAGCACTAAAAGTATATTTTTTTATAAATAGGTAGTGAATAATATATATTTGTTAACAAGGGTAGTGTAGCAAGTCCAAATGTGAGGTGTCAGTGTAGTACAGATGTGAAACCCCCATATAAACACAAGTGTCCTATACACTATAGCCAAAAAAGAATATAATATAATGAAAGCACACAGGGGGATGTTATGGAAGGGGGACATACATACCATAAGATGTCATTAATAAGGAATCAATCCCACAATCCTAACAGTCTATAAAATGAAAGCTGAACAATGCTAAATTTTGCTCAGCTATGCTTAGCCAATGTAAGCATTGCTTAAATGTGAATGCTTAGCAATAATTAGCATAGCTAAGCAGATTTGCACACTGGTAAGCAGTGCTTAGCATTTACTTCTTTAAGCAATGCTTACCTGTGCTAAGCAGGTTTGCCCATCATTTAGCTTAGCTCTGCATATTCAAAATCGGTCAATCACAGCAAAGGATGGGAATCCAGCCCTATTTAAACCCCGCAGGTGGGAATAAAACCATAAACAGTTGTAGTTGATCACTGCAGGCACTATTTCTAGCGTTGGTGAGGGCGTGCACTTTCAGGTGCAGCGTTGGGGTATTCAGGAGTCCAGGGTCATGATTGGACTCCTCGTAAAACACCATGAAGGGAGACTGCTGCAGGACTAGTACCAGGGCTCCCAATACAAAGCAGAGGCCTGGGACCATCTCACACATGACCTCACCAGTGCTACTGGTATCCATCAGACTGGTGAGCAGGTCCAGCACCATTATGCTGACCTAAAGTGCAGGAAGAGAGACGTCTTGGATGAGTGGATCCAAGATGCTCGGGCACAGAATGTCCCAGCAGTGTATAAGTTGTTGTGTCTTTCGGCTTTCCCGGTTAGGGGTTGCCACAGCGGAACTCCGGTCCAATAATAATTGGCAGTAGATTTTTATGTGCCGAGTTTCCGGCCCTGACGCACAACCTTCAATGAAGGTATGCCCATTTATGCATATCTCCACACAGAAGACGCTATAGCTGAGAATCGAACAGCAGTGTATAAGCATCAGTATGAATGATTGTGTAACAATGTCCAGCCTAAGTATGAGATGGATAAGTATGCATTCATGTTTCTCTATCTCTTGTACAGCTGCAGATGAGAGGGGTGCGAATGTGGAAGTCCATGTCAGCAGGCTGCTAAGACTGTGTCGCAAGGCTGGTGAGTACAAATCTAGCTTGCAGTAGTCAAGGCAAATAAATAGAAAGGCTGCCAGTAGTTAGAAATGTGTACTGTTTGTACTGAATAAATGAGACATTAGCAGAGTAATACTGATGTACAGGATATATATCAATAAAAGTGTTAATACCGGTCAATAAAACTCAGAACCCCAGACTGTTGTGTTTACTTTGCTATGTGGTAGTTTGAATCTAAATGTGTACAGGGTCTGCACAGAAAATATGGCTCTGACAGCATTAATTAATTGAGGTTCATCTGACAAAGATTGTGGAGTTGTAAAACAGATTAACTATAAGAAATGTTTCATGCTCCAAGATCTGATCCCTGAATAGTAATGTTGTGTTAATCATTCTTTTCCATAATGTAATCTGTGAAGGTATGAATATACAGTATATGAACTATTTGCTATGCATAAATGTCAGAATTACAAAGCAAATTGTCCAAACAAGACAATATTATACATAAAACAGTCAAGAAAAATGTAATAGTTCCCCAATAGCTCATTTTGATGAAACACAGCCTTGTTGTATCTTTTTGCACAAACAGGCACAGTTTGAATCCTGGGACTGGTATTAAGCTATTGCATAATCTCACACAAGAATATGTGAATATGTATAGAAACAGTCAGGTATTGTTAACAGAAATTTCCTCCACAAGTTTGCCTGGTAAGAAAAGGTGTAAATGAGCTGTAAGAAGGCTGTAATTATACACTGTGTATAACACCCACTGTCCAACCCTAGGGCTGCAAATGACAGCAAGATAAGTATATACACCAAGTAGTCTCCTCCAAGAAATGTCTCACAAATTTCACTCTGTCACAGTTAGTGGTCACTGCCGCCAACACCCAGTGTGACTGATAGAAATCAAGGCAGAGTATGGAAGTAGCAAACACACACACACACACACACACACACACACACACACACACACACACACACACACACACACACACACACACACACACACACACACACACACACACACACTATGAGTATACATATGTAACTTTGACTATGTGAATATGGGTAGAAACAGTCAGGTATTGTTAACAGAAATTTCCTCCACAGGTCTGCCAGGTAAGAAAAGGTATAAATGAGCTGTAAGAAGGCTGTAATTATACACTGTGTACAAACATACCACTGCCCAACTCAAGGCTGTAGGTCAATGTAAAGTGAGGTAATACCTGGCGAGTAATAATTAGAAAAATAAGTTGTGAGCAACTGAAGCCTATACAGTTGTTAATTGACATTTCTCTCTTTCCCTCAATCTATATGCACCAATAATCTAAACACATAAATCAATGGGTATGTTTTTCACCAAACCTACTGTTGGGACACATGTCCTTTTGTTCTACAAATATTTAAATGTTTGATTATTAATGATTCCTGTTCAAATGCTACCATTGGGGGCCTGTTGTTATTAATGTAACTTCCATGCCGTTAGAATTTCCACTGTGGTTCCATATATGCATGAGTTCTGTTTGCTATGCAACTTTTTCATATCTGTTATTTTGGGTTAATGGGAACACCCATGCATGCTGTTATAACTAATCCTGGAATGTGTTGTTCATGACTAACCAAAATATGTTGTAAAACCTTCACACTATAGCACATCTGGGAAGGCCGATCCCAGCGGATCTGCCTGTTTCACCTCAACTGGCCATGGCACTGGGCTCCAGAACATCTGGGACCCAACCCAGGACCTCCTCGTTCGCTAATCCTGCACCACCTTCGGGTGGAACCACCTCAGGGGATGGGGCCCATCCCCTCCCCAGGAGCAGGAGTGGGCAGAACACAGTCACCCATAGTCAGGTCCGGGGATTGTCACATAGTGAGCTTCGAAAGGAGTTCAGAGATCAGCTACATCAGCTTTAGGGGTACATGGCACATCTTGATGGTCAGCATGCCCCTCCTACTCAGCCCCTAGCACAGCCACCTTTGGGGCCATGAAGGTGCAATGGTGACTCCCCATGTGTGGGGAACTCAGTCCCACTGTATCCATTTGGGGGCTCATGGGCATCCGATTCCAAACCATGCTCCATGTTTTGCCTCAACTGGCCATGGCACTGGGCTCTAGAACATCTGCGACCCAACCCAGGACCTCCTCGTTCACTAATCCTGCACCACCTTTGGGTGGAACCACCTCAGGGGATGGGGCCCATCCCCTCCCCAGGAGCAGGAGTGGGTGGAACACAGTCACCCATAGTCAGGTCCGGGGATTGTCACATAGTGAGCTTCGAAAGGAGTTCAGAGATCAGCTACGTCAGCTTTAGGGGTATGTGGCACATCTTGATGGGCAGCATGCCCCTCCTGCTCAGCCCCCAGCACAGCCACCTTTGGGGTCGTGAAGGTGCAATGGTGACTCCCCATGTGTGGGGAACTCAGTCCCACTGTATCAATTTGGGGGCTCATGGGCATCCGATTCCAAACCATGCTCCCTGTCCAAGGTGTTTACCCCCCACATGTGTCATATACCACTCCATCTGCTGTCTTGTCTGTCTTCCTACCCAACTTACTTCCCCAAATATACCTACTATCCTTCCCCAAAAAGGGCAATCTGTTCCCACAAAAAAAAAATGTCACCCCATACATAGTTGTCCATTTCACATGTGTCCACTGGACACATGTAATCTGGTCTAATTTGCTTAATAACACATTACTGTTATCCTCACCCCTCTATCAGGGGTTTGAGTGTCCAAATTTACCTCCAAATTCTGTACAAATCCACAGCTGTTGCTGTATCAGAAATGGACAACTATGGACCTTCCCTACACCTGTCCTGTACATCCATAGCTATCTTTCATATTGTTTTACCCTCTACATGCCCCTTTTTTCACCACTTTCCTATCACCTCTTTTTCTTTTCTTTTAAAGAAATGAATGGTGGTGTTGCGGTAGCGTTGTCACCTCATAGCAAGATGTTGTCCCGTTTGATTCTCAGCTAGAGCGTCTTCTGTGTGGAGGCATACGTGAATGGGGCGTGCCTTCATTGAAGGTTGTGCGTCGGGGCTGGTAACCTGGTACGTAAAAATCCACTACCAATCATTAGCGGACCGGAGTTCCGCTGTGGCGACCCCTAACAGGGAATAGCCAAAAGAAACAAACAAACAATGTAGGAGAAAGTGGGAGTAAGCAGCAGTAAGTAAAGTTTGTACAATGCTAAGCGATGCCTAAACACATTAAGCAGTTTCCCATTTAACTGTGTGTTGGCATCACTTACCATAGCACAAACCCATACAAACCTGCTTCCAACTGCTTAAAACTGCCTTAATCATATATCTCCATCAGCCATTGTTCTGCATAGCAACAAAATAATCAACCTTGCCCAGTCTTGAACCCAGCACCATGTATATCATAGAGTAATGTACCACTACACCATTTGAAATGTAGCTTTGAATGTTGCTTTTTGAAATGTATCATTCAGTACAGGTATAGAATAGTAGGGAAAAAACACTGTGGCATCAGTCATGTTTAGTATATACACATATAGATGTGTATAGTAATAGATAAATATTAAAAAGTATAAAAAAGTATATACATCAGCTGTATGGAGATATACATATAAAACAAATACATATAGAATATATACATATATATTGTTATATAAATATATGTATAGATATCAAAAAAGGGATATATATATATATATATATATATATATATTTATATATATATATATATATATATATATATATATATATATATATATATATATATATTAGTATAGATATATCTAAAAATATATATATATATATATATATATATATATATATATATATATATATATATATATATATATATACACATATATTTATATCTCTCTTTTCTCTCTCTCTCTCTCTCTCTCTCTCTCTCTATATATATATATATATATATATAAAACATATAGCAACATACCTCTCCACCGCTTAATGCAAGAATTCTGGACAAAGGCTGTCAAAATGTGGGGACAATGGTCCAACAACAGGGACATAATGTACGTACTGCAGTTATAAATGTAGAATGTTGCTACAGGAACAGGGTTTGTGTCAGCATACATGTTCATAAGGATGTGAGTTCTGAAACTGAAACGTATGTCATTTACAGACAGAAATCCTCACATCATCACAGTGATTTACCATAGAAATGTAAATAATGATTCTGTGGAACAGAACATACATGTGAGCAATAATCCTTGGCAGTATGAAGCAATCTAGCCAGTTGACAGGTATACTCAGAACCCCTTAATGCAACAAATCTGGACCAAGCCTGACTGGGGGGGGGAGGGGGGTAAAGCCATGAAACTGGGAACATATCCCAAATACTGGAGTAGATAAGGAGACACAGTTGATGCAGTAACCCCCTCCTGTCTGTTGTACCACATAGTGACTGGAATAGCCCAAGTCCAAAACCAAATTACTCCCCACTAGTTACTGATATAAACCTTCACATCATCCCACTGATGAGTCAGACATACACAACCCGTATGGTGTCCAGGCAACAGTACATCTGATAAATATCGGGACATAACATCACAGTAGGGAAACTAAACATAGCTTCTAGGCATGTCACAAAGTACTGTCTAAATTACAGGCAGACTGACACAACACTAACCCAACTTTGCTATGGAGGAATACACATGTAATTACAAATATATCAGGCAATACAGAGATATAACAGCTCTGACCAACAGACACCAGTGTGAAAGTGCATACCCAGAACCAATCTCACCACATTCAAAGTGACATGTTGGTAAACGACAGGAACAGTAGGGTATATAGACTGTGTAAACAAAATCATCAGCATATTTGTCACTCACACACTACCCCTATATATACTGGCCCTATTCACAGTGTAGTTTGACGCCTGACTGTGGTATGGGACATGTCTCATTCTGCCCCTACAAACATATACAGCTGATAGAGCTCCAGAAGCTGGAGCAGCATGCAAAGTCAGATAGAAAAGCACCCATAGCACTTACATCTACCCCCTCCCTACACAGACTAAATAACACATTCACAATACACTGCTACACAATCCTGACAGTCTGTCAACAATTGCCAGAAATACACAGTCCTCTAAAATGTATAGAGTCCCACAGAACATCCAGGCTTTGTCCTCATATATAAGGCCTTCTACACATAACATGTCTGGCAGTCTGATACATCATTGGGATGATATCTGGAATGAAGTCACTATATAATGATATACTATACCTGTCCACCTCTTACAGCATGACATCTGGACAATGCCTAACAAACTTGGGGGCAGAGGACAAAAAACAGGGGCAGTTGCTGGTGTAACAGGGTTGTTGTAACATATCTGTTCTGTATGAAGTCAGAAACACACATGGATGTTACTATTTACTGACTGCAATTCTCAGTGTATGCTAATGAAGTTCCAAGGCAAAAAAATGTGTGAGTAACACACCAAATATGAGTCCAAACTCTGACCAGTCATTGGATAGCCCAACTGTTGAGAGTTATGTTAACCACATAACACTATCAGACTTAAATTCATGCAGAGCAGCCATATTCACACAAAGACAGTCAAACTAGCATCACTTCAACTGTATAACAGCAATACATACATTCTGCCCCTATACCTGGAACATTCTCCCCCAGTTTGTTGGGCTGTTACATACATTCTGCCCCTATACCTGGAACATTCTCCCCCAGTTTGTTGGGCTGTCTTCACAGTATTTGTTGTAAGAGGTATTTCCAACTACCCTCTGTGATGCTGTTTGTCATACACCTCCATGAAGTACTCCTCACAGGCAAGGAAAAGGGGCAACGTCCACATGAAGTACTCATATAGGAGTGCGTTCCCATGCTATTGAGTATGGGAATGATACCACAACTGTTCTACATGCAATTAGCAAGTGGGGGACTCCAACTGGTGCACAGGCCATCAGCTGCTCATGAGCATTACCTATTAAAGGCAAGCTGCTGCCTATACAAAACAGACGTATATCTTACATCTGTCTCAGAGAGAAAGGCACACATACACACACATACATACACACACACACACACACACACACACACACACACACACACACACACACTGAAACTGATGGATTATATCAACTGAACCAAAAAAAAAAAAAACACAGCTATGTCAAACAATTAAGCATGTAATGGAATGTAGTAGGGGGTATGTTTTTTTGTGTCTTTCGGCTTTTCCCGGTTAGGTGTCACCACAGTGGAACTCCGGTCTACTAATGATTGGCAGTAGATTTTTACATGCCGAGTTGCCGGCCCTGACGTTCAACCTTCAATGAAGGTATGCCCATTCACGCATGTCTCCACACAGAAGACGCACTAGCTGAGAATCGAACAGGACAATGTCTTTTTGTGAGGCGACAATGCTACCGCAGCACCACCACCACCGCAGTCTAATGAGAGGTGATATTCGAAATAAAACTGAACAAAATGAAACTAAATGGATTATCAGACTAAGAGCTGATCGAGAACCTGGTTTAAATGACAGGATCCCATTTAGACCCATTTTAAAAGGAAAAGAGCTTAGAAAGTAAAAAATTGTAAATAGAATGATTTATTTGCTGTTTTCTACAAATATTATTTTTTCTATTTATAACTTTTAATGCATAGCAATATTTATATTTTTAATTAAAATTATATTTTTGTTTTTTATTTATATAGTAATACTCATTGGATATAGTTGGATTTACTATCAGTAATTTCAATTTCATATGCACAGTACGGAGCATAACGTTACCTTGTTACTGATGCAACATTGGTTTTAATTTATAACATGTTGTATTGTAGTTTAACTGTATACATTGAACTATATATCATAATTGAACAGCCTTATACATTTATTTATTTATTTGAAGTTGAGTTGGGCTGGGTGAGGTTTGAGTGGTGGTTTATTTCCGTGCGTAACACGGTATGCACCACTGGCCTTAAAGTACATTTATTAGTTTTATTTTATTTTATTCTAAAGGTATTCAGACTAACCTGTTGAGCTGGGTGAGGTTTGTGTGGTGGTCTATTTCCGTGGGCAACATGGTATGCACCACTGGCCTCAAGGTACATTTATTAGTTTTATTTTATTTTTTTCTAACGGCATTTAAACTAATCTGTTCATATTAGTTTAATTAAATTGGATACATTTATGTATTACAAGTTGGTCATTGTATCTAAAAGTATATATATAAGGGTTTTAATTTATTTTCGCTGATCTTGCATTAATGGTGTTATGCATGAGGTTTTAAACAGTTCTTGTAAAACAGACTACTTTTGATGAATGTTTTTGATGATTTTTCATGTCATTTAGTATTTTAAAAAAGTTGTCTGTTAACTGATACAGAAGGAAGTGATGTCACAAAGATTCAAAGTATATATACATGTTGAAAGCGTTATATTGTGTTTGGCCTGATGAAGCCTATAAGGTGAAAGTGCTAGCCAGTTTTTATACCATTAAAGTACTCTTGTTTAATTGGATTATAACGTTGTGGAATACTTTCTCTTCTGGATTATCTGTGTTGAGGTGAATACTGACCAGGTGAATGGAACGCATTGTCGTATAGTTAATGGGCAGTGTCTCTATTATCCAGCATTTGGTCTACTGATTTCGGAGAGGTGAATTAACTTTAAAGTCTGTTATACTACTTGGGCGGCTTTCAAACAGCTTTTGCTAACTGTTTTCTTGCAGTTAATTGGAGACTATTAGCCGTATGTTTTATGAAGAGTGGTTTCTCAAACCAGTATTGAACTGATTCATACTGACAAAGTGAAATTGACTTAGAGTTTGTTGCACTGCCGAGGCGTTCTCCGACACGTTGCTGTTATTTATTTTATTTTATTACCGGAGACGTCACACATAGCAGCTATTCACATTTTAACTACTCCTCACGTATCCCCTCACTTTCCAAGATTACAGTAAACAAGTCGGTTAAAAAGACCACTGCCATTTGTCCTAAACACCTCCATGCTTCCACAGGTATGTTATCTGAACCAATAGCCTTTCCATTCTTAAACTTCTTCATAACTATCCTTACTTTCCCCCTGGATAATCTGCTGCATGTCCCAATTCACAATACCTACATCATCCAACCTTCTCTCTCTCTCTCTCTCATTCTCTTCATTCAACAGCCCATCAAAGTGCTGTTTCCACCTGCTTGACACACTATCCTTCTTGTGAGTATACTTCCACCATTATCCTTTATCAGCTTTATTTGCTGCACATCCTTCCTAGTTACATGCATCAGTCTAGCCAATTGGTACAGGTCCTATCCTCCACCCCTTGTGTCCAACCTTACATACAACCCTTCAGATGCCCCATCCTCAAACTTTGCCAGCACTCTCTTTGCTATGCACCTCATCTCCCTATACAACTGTCTTCTTTCTTCATCTGTCTGACAATCCCACTTCTCCTTGGCCAACCTCTTTCTCTGTATACTCCCCTGTACTACCTCATTCCACCACCAGGTCTCCTTGTCCTCCTTACTCTGTGCAGATCTCACAACAAGTCCCATGCTGCTCATCTCCCTAACTAGCTCAGATGTAGTTACCCAGATATTTGCTAGGTCTGCCCTGAACTAAACCTCACAATCACCCTTTCTCACTATCCACCATTTGATCTGTGGGTGCTGCCCTCACACTCCTCCCCTCTTCTTGATCACCAGAGTCATCCCACAGACCAACCTTCCATGCTGCCTAACTACACTTTCCCCTGTCACCACTTTAGAGTTACCAATACTCTTCAAACAGGCCCACCTGCATATGAGATAATCCACCTATGTGCATCTTCCTCCACTCTTGTATGTCATCCTATGCTCCTTGATCTTGTAAAACTATATATTCGTCACTATTGCTCCCATGCTGATGGAAAGAGCTAATAGATTTTCACATTTTGAATATGTTTTTAAATATATAACTTTTTATAAAGCATTTATGATGCCATGAGGTTTGTTATATTACTGTGTGGGGGTTACTGCATTGTATAATAATACATATGTATATAATAACATATTTTTTAAGTATTTTTTGTATGGTTTTTCTAGTCTTTTAATGCATTTAGCACTTTATGGTTCTGTCCCTTTAATGTTATGCAAAAGTTCCTGAGATTAATGAAGTTAACTGTGATGTCATTGATTGTGTGTATTTAAATGGAGTATTTCATGTAAGATGGTGTATTCTGATGAAGCTCTTTCAGGAGATGAAAGCGCTAAATACTATTACTTAATTCTATATTTTACTTATTTCCCGAGTACATTTTCTTTGCGGATGGTCTTTAGGTTATTTTAGTTTTATTTGTATGTATTCACCACACACATGACCAACCTCTGTTGCAAACTCCACCACCATCTCACCTTCTGCATTCCTTTGCTTAACACCATACCTACCCATCACTTCTGCATCCCCTCAGTCCCCTTTGCCAAGATGCCCATTGAAATCTGCTCTAATCACCACTCTCTCACCCTTGGGTGCACTCATCACCATGTCATCCATCCACACCAAAGTACGTCTGCCTCTTCCATCACACACACAATTAGTGGAACATATGCACTAACAACCGTCATCATTACACTGTCAATGCCCAGCCTCCTAAACAACACTCTACCCAACACTCTTATCACCTACATAAACACTCTTGGCATAATGTTCCTTCATGTTAACCCCTACACCAGTTCCCCTCCCATACACACCATTATAGAACTCTTTGTACCCGACTCCAATACACACAGCTATATACCCTTTCCATCTGGTCTCTGGCATACACAATATATCCACCTTTCCTCTGTCTAGCGTATCAGCTAGCTCTGTCCCCATACCAGTCATACTCACAACATTAACAGTTCCTACCCTCACTACCACACACCTAGCCTTTCTCCTCTATGCCTGCAATATGAGTGTCAGACATCCTCCAGGGTACATCTGTGAATGCATAGGCTACTGCACTATCAAATTACATATGTGTGTTACAACAATATGAAGACAGTGTCACTAACTGTGGCCCATAGCCCACCATGTATGTGCGGTGTCCTCCAGATGTCCTGCCCTAACAGGGTGACATGACTGATAGAGCAGCAAGACTGCAATTACAGTGTGCCAAACTGACAGAGAACAGTGCATATGTATGTATGGGTAGGTGTACCTGGCTGCCTCATAACAACTGACATGGGATGCAAAATGTCTGGCAAATAAGCTGTAGATGTTGTACACATGTGTAACCTTAGTTTCTGTGCATCCAACAGAGTTACAGTTCTACAGCTACTGGTGGTGTCATTGCCCTGACACAGACATGGGTAGTATAATAAGCATGAGTATCACGTTGAAATTGTAGAGGTGACCAACTGTGTTCTGACCCTGTGTCCATGCCTACTACAAACAGATATATGACCACCCCATAGCTGTATGGCCTCAGCAATACCTTACTTGTAAAACCTGTCTCCACCAAAGTCGAGTAAACCCCTTTGCTGGACAGCAGCAATGAACAAAGCACATAATGTGATGCTATATTGCTTGTACAGGACAAAGTAGGAAAAGCCGCCAAATGAGCAACATGTCAACTTTTTTCTGTTGAGCATATTAGTTCACAGGTGGATAACTATGAGTAAAAATTGGACACATCCACTATGGGCAATCACAAGGCCATCTTCACATATGTCTGCAGTCTCAACCCAACCCACCCTGTAATGGTGGTCATTCACATCACATACACACACCATAGCTACAGCCAACCAGCTGCAGACAGGTTTAGGGCAAACATCAACCCCCTGGATCACCATCAGTATAGTTGGATATGCACAGCACATGCACCCCTCCCCTCATCATTATGGATCAGGTGCAAACTGCTTAATCCAAGTTAACAATAGCAAGTCTCCTTGGGGCCTGATAACATTCCTGTCTGCATCCTACATGAACCCAGGCATATGCTTCCAGCTCCATTACACACTGTATGCAAGCAAAGCCTGAGCACCACTGACATCCCATCTGCAAGGAACATGTCCACTGTCATCGCTCTACACAAACGTGAATGTTGAATGGTGGTTTATGCAATGTACTGGCCCTCACTGGAGGGAACATGACACATCAGGACCAGGAGTACAATGCATGTTCATACAGTGCTGCCAGGTACAGGGGTATGATGTGTTCATAAGTGGTAGCTAATGATAGTCCACATTCATGTGCTGGCTCTGTAAAGAACTCTGAACAATGTCTGAGGTCCTGTGATGTGTTTCCCTGTTTTTGTCTTCCAGGTGCAATGCAGCGGCAACTGCCTTACACAATGCATAGATAGCAGCCATCACAGAAGCTGTAATCTTAAACTATGCCATCCTTTCTGGCCATAGGTTCATAGGTTGTTGCTAGGCTATCGGCCCTAGGGCCTATACAAGCCTTGCCATAAGAATTTCCTGGGTATTTCTTCCAACAGTATTTACTTCCCTGGACCACTGTCTAGCAGGGCAACTGACATGATCTCCGAGGTGAATTTCCTATCTCCCATCCAATCATCAAGGTTCCTTTTGAAGAGAACCAAAGAGGCGCTCTGCTTGACATGTATGGGCAGTCTATTGCAGAGTCTGGGGAGTCTCTGGGTCAGGAACATATCCCTCCAGCATGTTTTATTCATTGTGATGGCAAGGTTTAGATCCCTGGTGACAAGGCTTAGATCCCTGGCAAAATCTGCAGGGGTGGACTGCACTGTGGGATGAGATCATCCACAGAGTGAATGTCTTGGGACACCGTGGATGCACTTATGATCAGGTCAGGCATAGAGCAACTGACCTGATACATCATGCCCGGCAAAGGGCTGCTGCTGTAGCAAGGGACCGTACTGCTACCGGTGGGGTCCAGCCACACAGGCCCCACTTATGGTGACAGAAGAGCTCCTTGCCAACCTTGGGTAGCCCCCACACAAACTCAAACACGGGAAACAGCAGTCATGTAGGTGGGTGACACCCAGGCAAAAGGTGAGGAGCATCCAGGTAAGGCCAAAGTGCACATCAAAGTAATGATGTAACATTAAACTGTCTTCTACAGAATCTCTAGAAGCATCATGGATTAGAGGGTGGGGTGTAGTAATGCACACAAGAGCATATCTATGGTGAAGGACAGCAAATTGTGTAATATCATATTGTGTACTGTACCTGTGCAGAAACATAGCATTCATCTTGTGCCAATGCCTAATGTGAATCTGCTGACAATACCTCCCCCTCACAGCTAGATAAGTCCCTCTGGTCTGCACATGGGACAGCAGCCTGAACCCAGTAAGTATGAGTTTTTCCTGTTGTGGCTCACCAGTACCCCAGGCATGCTAAAGTTAATGCATGTGACCATGCACACAACTGTTACCCTCAGCCATTTGGCAATATCTGCATGTTCACCTGTGGTGGTGTTTACTACATTGCATCATGGTGGTTATCACAGGGACCTATTTACAGGAGATGTTACATATATGTAGCTTACCTCACAACCTGTCATTGCAGGACATCTGAACAAAGACTGACAAAATGGGAGGACAAAGGCCCAAAACTAGGGTCATATTGTAGAAAGTAGTGGTATACAGTGCATATAAATGGTGTATACACCTGTTTGAATGCCAGGTATGTGGTAATATACAAAAATGAGAGCACAATAGACAAGTTCAAAATACTTGCGACCTTTCATGTGACCTATAACCCGTAAAATTCAATTGTAAAGCAAACACATCTCTTAGGGGAACAAAAATGACACATAATAATACAACAACCTAGATCCATATGTGTGCACAGGCTGAAGCTAGTACTGTGCTGAGGCAGCTTTCGATATACATACAGCAGTACATCTTACTGGGTACACAATAACCATCAATTACAGAGACTCTTGGATTAACAGCAAATAACAGTCAGCTGTCCGACCAGAATTATCCTAACATATACCCCATTGCCTGCTACAGCAACAGCCATGGTTCACATAGAGTTAACGAAGCTGCCAAGAGACAACATGTTTGAGACCTATCAGCCTGGAGAAGGGTACCAAAACATTTCCACAGCATTGCGGATACCATTGAGCACAGTGCAGACAGTCATCAACAGGAGGTGAAAATATGGGGCTACAGTAATATTGTGATGGAGTGGACATGCCACCAAAGCCTATGAGAATACAAGACCAAAACTGGCCAGGGAGGCTGCCAGGAGCCCTACAGCAACAGTGAAGGAATAGCAGGAATCTACGGCAAGTACTAAGTGTGTACTACATGTCATAACAATCTTCCATGGTCTCCATATGTCCTGCCTATATGGTAGGGTTGGAAGCTGGCAGAAGTTCCTCATACCAAACAATATTCAGGCCTGGTGAAAGTCTGAAAACAATACATCAGGTCTCCAAAAAGCAAGTGGGAAAATGTGTTATGGTAATATGGGACTATGGTTGAACTCTTTAGCCAGAATTCCGACAGGTGTGTTTGGGGCAATAACACCATTGCACATCATCACAATAACACCACCCCCATGGTGAAGCATGATGATGGCAGTGTCCTATTTTGGGGTTGCTGTTCACAAGCTGGAACTGGGGCTGTAGCCAGGTTAGAGGGGATTATGAACAGTTCCAAACACCAGTCACTTGTGGCTCCAAAACGTTCTGGTGTCTGCCACATAGCTGTGGATGGTGAGGAATTCCACCTTTCCACACAACAATGGTCCAAACCATACATCAAAAACAAACATATGCAACTGTCTGCACTGGCCGAGTCAGAGCCCACACCTACGTCCAATAGGATATATGCAGGGTGACCTGAAGAGGGCAATGCACAGGGGATGCCCTTGCAATCTGACATAGTTGGAGGTGTTTTGCAAGGGAGAGTGTGCAAACATTGGCATGTCAAGATTTGCCATGCTGATAGACACCTTCCCAAGAGGACTGCATGCTGTGATTAAATCAAAAGATGATTTAACAGAGTATTACTTTAAGGGTGTGCACACTCATGCAACCAGCCTACTATATCTATTTCACTTACCAGATGTCACTTGCAACTGATGTGTATGTTCATCAGTTGGATTGTACAGGTTATATGTCATATAAAATGATGGCAATGTTATCACCTAATTTCTGAGGTCTCATTTGATATGTCACGAAAACCTGGCATGTTAACAGGTGTGTACACGCTTGCTTTATCCACTGTGAGCTTGGGAAGTTGTTTGAGTAACCAGCTTTTGTTTTAACATACATGTACTGCAGGTTATGCAGTCTGCACCTCAAATTAGGACATTACTTAGTGGCACCACTCCACAGGCCAACCCAATAATGTATCAGACAAACACAGGAGTTATGAGGAACAGACCAAACAGATGAGCCACACATGTAGACATTCAGCAAAACCATGTACAGTTGGGGGTATGTTCTCTTCGAGTTGCCACAGTGCTATAAAGGTGAACAGCAATGATGTACATGGGTGCAGTGTGTGCTAGGCCATCACATACTAACACCACTCACATATCCCAGAGGTGTATATTAGTAGTAATGGTAAGTGGAAAGGGCTGCACTGCATGATGCTAAGGGTCTGTCTAGAGTGTTTATGTTATTGTCTGACTGTGTGTCGTGAATACCCCCATTCAGCTAATGTGAGGTCTGTGTAATGCCTTTGAGGCACCTCACGTGTGTGTGTGTGTGTGTGTGTGTGTGTGTGTGTGTGTGTGTGTGTGTGTGTGTGTGTGTGTGTGTGTGTGTGTCTATATACAAGCAAACCTTAAAGTACCAGTAGTAATTTACATATGTTGTTTTTCCCTCACAGGTGGACATGGTGGCTGTGGTTCCTCCTGCTCTGATACTGATGTGTGTCTCTGCAGACTCTGACCATGATGATACCCATATTGAAGCACAAGTGGGATTGTCAGGGGCTGATACTGTGCCATTGGTTGGCATCCCACTATTCTCAACCCCATCCCCACATGCAGTCACAATGCCTACACATACCCCGTCACCAGTGGCCACAGATAATGGACAGTTGGCAGGTGGAGGAATAGAACAGGCTACTGTGGTGACTATGGCAAGTGAGGGTGCTGGCACTAGCCATAGCTACTGTGCTGGTGAGGTCCACACAGACAGATGGGCAGGGGTGCTAGGAGGAGGATTGTGCCCCATCGTGCCCCTATTGCAAGTGCCACAGCAGCAGTCACCAGATGCATGTTTCGGGCCATCATGGGGGCACAGGCATGTAATGAATGTAATCCCAGACATATATGCAGGGTTGTAGATGAGCATGTCCCTGGTGTCAGTGGTGATGTGAACGCACTGCAGCCATCTGTGAGCATACTGGTGGGGTAGACCGTTGCACTCCTCAACCATGGAATATCTGTGCTTGAGCATTTGGTGGATGCTGGCCAGCAGCCACGTGGCTGTAGGGCAGCAGCACAATTAGCTAATGGTCTATGTGGCCATTCACCATCATGTTCCCTTGCTGGCAGTACCACCAACACTATTGAAGGGGAAGCTGTCCATGCCATGATGCAGCAGGCCATAGGAACATGATCCTGGCTGGTCCCAACAGGGATGCAGATCCAGCAGGCAGCAGTCACCATCGGGGAGTAGTACTGCATCTGGACTTGCCCTGGTGGTGCCAGTGATACCCTCAGCAGACCCAGTTCCCATGTCTGTGGCCAGAAACGGTGAACTGTAC